>NW_015090825.1:3466947-3666127 GCF_001431845.1 Calidris pugnax
GATTCTATGATTCTATATACTATAAGCCAATTTTTAATCACAAGCACTGAAACAATTACTCATAGTTCCTTAAGCAGCAAGGATGTGCTGATACAACATCAGTTCTGTGACATGTAATTCATGGAAATCCAGGACACATTTTCAAGCTTTTCCCCAAGTGTTTCTCTGAAACTTCCAATTAAGGGATATGTACTGTAATTATTTTAGTGCTGGAAATTCACTCATTTTTGCATGCTTACAAGTACTATTTACACACGTACACATAAACACAGACACATGCAAACACATCTTTTTCATAAGGAATATCCTACGTGTGCATCTAAAATATATAAAGGTACATGGGAAAGTAAGTTATACACACAAAAAAGGTCCAACCTATTCCATAGGGAAATATACATTATATATACGCACGTGTCTATGTGTGTACAAGAGAAAAGGTGAGGAGCAATGAGGCAATACATACCTTGACATGTATCAATCAGAACCTCTACCTGTCTAAAGATACCAAGACGAAGCAACTTTTCTCGAGCTTCATGCGATTTTCTCATCACCTACAGGATGAGATAAGGAGCTCAGTCTTTTGGGTTACCAAAAATTAACTAGGATAAAATAGTTGAAATGGAGCTAAGTCTTATAACATTCACAGATTTTGTGTACAAAGACACACACACATGCACCTTCAAAACAGATCACCACCGCTTTCATGCTTGAATCTGTAAAGAAAGAAATTAAACTCAGAGCATCCGGCTCAAATCTTGCCTTTTGTTAGTGTGCATCCTAATTGTTACAATACTTAAAGCTATTATTCAAATAGGTTTCAGTATTTAAAACTTATACACCTAATTACAGGGCCCATGCTTTTGGTAAAAAAAAAAAAACAAATACCCTCATCTGTTCAAATTTAGACTAATTTGCAGGTCTAATTTGCAGCTGTACTCCAGGAGAAATCACCACCTAAAAGGGCAAGGACATACAGTCTAACTCAGTCTTTGATCCACCAGCATCAGTTATCTGTGGGGACATCCAATAATTTATCTTAAGCAAACTAACTGAAAGTGTCACCTACACAGTTAGCAATTCTCAGCAGGAAGAGTGAAGCTGAAAACTATCTGAGATAACTGCCATCTCACAACGTATTTCATCTGAATACATCAGAAAATACAGTATCTGCCACTATATCATATTTAAGTTTGGCTTCCATATCACAAGATCAAAATCATCACAAAACCTGACAAAGCTGCCTCAGGTCTGAAGGGAAGAGCCCAAAGCAGGAAAAAGGGAGAAAATCGTAATTTGAGTTTTTAAACAGTAGGTCTGTTGTTCAGTCCAGTACTTACATCAATGAGATTTTTAGCCTTGAAAACATCAGCGATTTCATACATGATAATGTCATCTTTGGTCCTTCCGAGTCCATCAAAGTGCACATGCTGAACCACCACCTGAACAGAACAGAGGTTTAAACACAAATACTGAATTTACATCTAATAATGAGTATCAAAATCACCAGTGCAGATAAAAAATATCCTCCAAGTGAAAAACCTCTCAAAATGCCTAGGCTAGTTGATGCTAACCTACATTATCGGAAATGAGTGCTAGCTACAATTCTGTAAAGATGTTCCCTTAGCAGGAAAATTAAAGAAAAAAGAACTCTATTTCCAAAGCTAATACTAGTTGCAGCAGAAGAGACAGTAACGGATTGTAGGTGCTAGGATTTTAGTTGTTAAGTGTTGTAGAGACAAATAAATCACTGCAGAAATCACACTGAGATAGTAAGACAGTAAGACAAAACATGTAGCTAGTCATTAGCTATGTCTTGTGTCAGCTACACGTAAGGAAATAGTCAAAAGAATAAACCAACCAACCTACAAGCCATAAATATATAAACTCTAACTATTGAAATTATTACTCCCACTGGAGCATTGTAGTTTAAAATGTATACTGAGATCACTAGCCTTATGGGGGTTTATGTTTTCTTAAAATAATTCATCTTGTTATGTAATCATCTGAGAGAACTTGACCTTAAAAGTCACAACACACTCCAGGTTAGCTGGTACAAAAGGACTACAGTGACTGCATTTCCCTCCTTTTTCCAGCCTTTTCAGCGTATCACAATTTTAAGGGTAAGTGTAAAAAAAATATAATCATCTGCAAACACCTCATGTATTCGCATATAAAAAAAATAGCAGAGCAAGAGCAACCTAGCATTACTGCAAATTGCTTTAGAAAAAAAATCCTATCAGAATATATATGTATCATGAACTCAATAAAACCCAAATGTTATTAGCTTCTAGTGAGGAGGACTCTGTATAGCATAAGGGAAAGGAAAATTTTAATAACAACTAAGATGCTGCGTGGTATCTCACTCCTCTAAACACTTTGTGGGCCAAGACAGCCATGCTCTGACATGTGAAATATTTAAAAAAAAAAGTTACCACCCTGAGCTGAAGTTAGTATTTATATGTGAAATATTTAAAAAAAACAAAGTTACCACCCTGAGCTGAAGTTAGTATTTCCCTTGGTAACATAATTCATGTGGTGGCAGTTTCCCCTAACCTGGCTAATACTGCACTCCAGCAGATTAAGGACAGTTGCTTGGTTTGCTCCTAAGCAGTGCTGCAGAAGCAGTAATCTCTTATGAGAGAGGGGGAAAAGCAGCATCTGGAAACAGGGCTATTTAGTTCAAAGCTGAATTTCAATAACTCTTTTCCCTTCGTAACATAATTCACGTGGTGGCAGTTTCCCCTAACCTGGCTAATACTGCACTCCAGCAGATTAAGGACAGTTGCTTGGTTTGCTCCTAAGCAGTGCTGCAGAAGCAGTAATCTCTTATGAGAGAGGGGGAAAAGCAGCATCTGGAAACAGGGCTATTTAGTTCAAAGCTGAATTTCAATAACTCTTGTGGTAAGGAAAAAAAGGAACAACTAGTCGACATCAGATTAAATTTACAGTACTAAATTTAATTCTTTCACATCTCAAACCATAGTTTAGAAAGTTCCCTTAGGAAAAACAAGCAGGCAAGGGGTGCCAAGACGTTTCTCTTAAAAATCAGGATGTTGTTCAGGTACTTACATCTTTGTTTTCGAGAATTTCCTGCTTGGCCTCAGGTTCAACTTCAACCAATTCAGCTTCCTCTCCCAAGGCACCAAAGTCTGGCCCACCCATTGGGAGAGGCTCCAAACTCTGAAAGCATAAAAGAAAACTGTGTGTAATACGGGACACAATTTGTGATTTACACCCTTTGCAAAGGAAAAAGGCTATGGTTCAATGGGGGAGAATTATTTGCTACCTACGTGCTTGCTGAAATTTTTAATGAAAGCTGAATAGCTTCCATGTTGAATGATTTCTCAAAAATACTCTGCACTCTTCCAAAAATAACCTTATTTAAGGCATGCTTCCTGTGTTAAAAACGAACTCTACCTTCTTTAAAAAAATAAAATAAAATCAGGGTGTCAGTACTTAGTTTGGGTTTTTGGGAAATCAGCGTGTCAGTATTTAGTTTGGGTTTTTGGGAGTCAGAGGAGTGTGAATGCTGAACAATGGGCGGAAAACAGGGTGTTTTCAGCATGTAACTTTGCTTAGGAAAAACAAGCAGGCAAGGGGTGCCAAGACGTTTCTCTTAAAAATCAGGATGTTGTTCAGGTACTTACATCTTTGTTTTCGAGAATTTCCTGCTTGGCCTCAGGTTCAACTTCAACCAATTCAGCTTCCTCTCCCAAGGCACCAAAGTCTGGCCCACCCATTGGGAGAGGCTCCAAACTCTGAAAGCATAAAAGAAAACTGTGTGTAATACGGGACACAATTTGTGATTTACACCCTTTGCAAAGGAAAAAGGCTATGGTTCTTGACACTGTGCTCATCAGATCATAAGGGGGAAAAAAAGGAAAAGAGAAGATTTAAAATGGGGGAGAATTATTTGCTACCTACGTGCTTGCTGAAATTTTTAATGAAAGCTGAATAGCTTCCATGTTGAATGATTTCTCAAAAATACTCTGCACTCTTCCAAAAATAACCTTATTTAAGGCATGCTTCCTGTGTTAAAAACGAACTCTACCTTCTTTAAAAAAATAAAATAAAATCAGGGTGTCAGTACTTAGTTTGGGTTTTTGGGAAATCAGCGTGTCAGTATTTAGTTTGGGTTTTTGGGAGTCAGAGGAGTGTGAATGTTGAACAATGGGCGGAAAACAGGGTGTTTTCAGCATGTAACTTTGCTTTGCATATACTTATATGCTTTTATATTTTAATATTTCTTTTCAAAGTATCCTTCCAAGCAATGCTCAAGAACCTCAGGCCCTATCCATCAGAGGTAAACTTTTTAATCAAAATGGTTTCCAGCACAGCATGACTTTATTTATGAAACCAGAAAGAGTCCTTTAATAAAACTTATCAGAAGATAATGGATTCAAGCATGAGTGAACAGAGGGTTACCTGCAAAAGCAGAGGTCAGGACTGGATAACTTGGTAAATCTACTTTTAGTCTTAAGTCACTAATACAGTACTTGCTGCATTATTTCAGGATGGCTGTTTTGCTGGAATAGTAAATTGCTGTTACAGATCAGAATCGAGTTAAATGAAGACAGAATCCTCTCTCACTCCCAATAATTTTCAGGCAAGCATGAAACGCTCCCTATCCACACAATATTGTATATCACTTTATACTGCAGACACACAGAAAACTAAGAATATGAGAAAAAAACTGGTCACGGTAATCAGATATTCTGGAGCCTTAAGAGTATGTGGCAGCAACATACTCCTCAGTCTAACCGCTGTGTAAAAGCCTGCTGGTTTTCAACAGGCTCACAGGAAAGAGCTTTTCTACCTGGGATCTTGAGGAATCATCCAAACCACTCTTAGCCCCCCAGACAGGTCAGTCGCTCATTAATCAAGCCTGAATCATCTCCATCAGTTTTAAACACTCCTATACAGGCTCCCCATGGTTGTTTGAAGGGGAAAATAGTTTAAGCCAAATTCACAAGGTATTTTACCAAATGGACTGAAGATTTGCACTGTGATTCCTCTGCTTTACAGTCAGTGGCACCACTGACCTGTCCTACGTTACACTGTGACATTTTTATAGTCTAACGTTGTTGTAACCTGTCTCACACAACTCCTACACCTTTCCATAAAGCAGAATACTCAGGAGTGGGCTCCTTATCTAAAATCAGGAGACGCTTCTCTGATGAAGAACTGAAGCATGGAGAATTCAATGCCTTCCTAAGGTATATCAGAACCTACGTATCCTTATTATTTGAAATTCTTTTCTGATGTTGCCATTGTAACCACTTTTTCTGTTCCATTATAACCACTACTTCTTGTCACAGACTCACAGAATGGTTTAGGTTAGAAGGGACCTTAAAGATCAGGGAATTCCAACCCCTCTGCCATGGGCAGGGACACCTCCCACTAGAGCAGGTCACTCAAAGCCCCATCCAGCCTGGTTTTAAACACCTCCAGGGATGGGGCATCCACAGCTTCTCTGGGCAACCTGTTCCAGTGCCTCACCACACTTATAGTAAAGAATTTCCCCCTAATATCTAACCTAAATCCATACTCTTCTGTTTTAAAACTGTTACCCCTTATCTTATCATGTGGGTACACTCCCTGATAAAGGATCCCTCCCCATCTCTCCTATAGGGCCCTCTTCAGATACTGAAAAGGCTGCTCTAAGGTCTCCCTGGAGCCTTTTCTTCTCCAGCCTGAACACCCCCAACTCTCTCAGCCTGTCCCCGCAGGAGAGAAACGCTCCAGCCCCCTCACCATCTCCGCAGCCCCTCACCTTCGTTTTATTTCTCGCCCTACCGCGACAAACGCTGAAATCTTCCCCTTCCTTCTTTAAACATCCGCATTTGCACATTTACCTCAACCCGCCCGTCCCTCAATAGCTTCACCCCTCGGCCCGAAGCCGGTGTCGGGCGGCCGGCGCTCGCCCTCGCTCCCGGGCCTGGCCCGAAGGTCGCCTCAGGCGACCTTCGGGCCAGGCCCGGGGGCGAGGGCGAGCAGCCGGCCGCGCTTCTCCGCCCGGTCCTTCCCCGCTGCCCCGCGTCCCGGCGCTTACCCGGGCGTGCACGGTGCCCATAGCGGCCGAGGGGGCGACGGAGCCGTGAAGGGCTGAGGGGCCGCTGGCGTTCAAGGCCGCGGCACGGGGGCAGCCATGACAGGGAGCCCCGGCCCGGCCCCTATTGGCCGGAGGAGGGGGAAGGGGCGGGGCCAAGCGTGAAGTGCCCGGATGCTTGTTGGCGGGCAGGCGCGCGTGCGCAGATAGGAAAAAAAGAGGCCCTGCTAACGCCAGAGTTTTAAGATTAAAAGATTTTAAACCATCTCCACCGTGCTACCTTAAGAGTTTGAACTAAAAGAGGAGACAACGTTATTTTTCTTCCTCTGGACCCAAATAACAATTTTCGTCTGCTTTTTAAATTATTCCTAGAATCGTGGAATGGTGTGGGTTGGAGTCATGGAATGACCTGGGTTGGAAGGGACCTTGGAGTCATGGAATGGGGTGGGTTGGAAGGACCTTGCAATCATGGAATGGCCTGGGTTGGAAGGGACCGCGTCTGCTTTTTAAATTATGCCTAGAATTGTGGAATGGTGTGGGTTGGAAGGGCCTTGGAAACATGGAATGGTCTGGGTTGGAGTCATGGAATGACCTGGGTTGGAAGGACCTTGGAATCATGGAATGGCCTGGGTTAGAAGGGACCTTGGAAACATGGAATGGTGTGGGCTGGAAGGGACCTTGGAATCATGGAATGACCTGGGTTGGAAGGGACCTTGGAATCATGGAATGGCCTGGGTTAGAAGGGACCTTGGAAACATGGAATGGTGTGGGCTGGAAGGGACCTTGGAATCATGGAATGGCCTGGGTTGGAAGGGACCTTGGAATCATGGAATGGCCTGGGTTAGAAGGGACCTTGGAAACATGGAATGGTGTGGGCTGGAAGGGACCTTGGAATCATGGAATGACCTGGGTTGGAAGGGACCTTGGAATCATGGAATGGCCTGGGTTAGAAGGGACCTTGGAAACATGGAATGGTGTGGGCTGGAAGGGACCTTGGAATCATGGAATGACCTGGGTTGGAAGGGACCTTGGAATCATGGAATGGCCTGGGTTGGAAGGGACCTTGGAAACATGGAATGGTGTGGGTTGGAAGGATGTTGGAAACATGGAATGGTGTGGATTGGAGTCATGGAATGGTGTGGGTTGGAAGGGGCCTTGGAATCATGGAATGGCCTGGGTTGGAAGGGACCTTGGAATCATGGAATGGCCTGGGTTGGAAGGGACCTTGGAATCATGGAATGGTCTGGGTTGGAAGGGACCTTGGAATCATGGAACGGTCTGGGTTGGAAGGACCTTGGAATCATGGAACGGCCTGGGTTGGAAGGAACCTTTAAGATTATTCAAGTCCAACTGTCAACCTAACACTGCCAAAACGGCCGCTAACCGGTGTCCCACCCAATGGTCCTCACGCCCTGAGAAGTGACACCATAAATCCTACGGCAAAATTTTAGCAGTATGGACCTTGGGACATTTATCAAGATGACAGGCAAGGAGAACAAGTGGGTTATCCACCCTCTGTCAACCATTAAAGAGCTTCTCCAAGTGACTGAACCTTTTCTCCAGACAGGAACATCTAAGCAGTTCTCAAAGATACTGAGTGAACTAGGGAGCCCTCAGCCTTTTGATCCGTGGATATTGCTCCATTTTTAGGTCTTGAAGCTAAAAAAAGGGGAAGGGGGGGGGGGCAGGAAGAAAAGGAAAAAATATATTTTTTATACCTTTATACCGAGGGACCTTGGAAACATGGAATGGTGTGCGTTGGAAGGACCTTGGAAGCATGGAATGGCCTGAGTTGGAAGGACCTTGGAATCATAGAACAGCCTGGGTTGGAAGCGACCTTTAAGATTATTCAAGTCCAACTGTCAACCTAACACTGCCAAAACGGTCGCTTAACCGGTGTACCACCCGATGGTCCTGAGAAATGACGCCATAAATCCTACAGCAAAATTTTAGCAGTATGGACCTCCAGCCTTAAATTGGGACATTTATCAATATGACAGGGAAGGAGAACAAGCGGGTTATCCACCCTCTGTCAACCATTAAAGAGCTTCTCCCAGTGACTGAACCTTTTCCCCAGACAGGAACATCTAAGCAGTTCTCAAAGATACTGAGTGAACTAGGGAGCCCTCAGCCTTTTGATCCGTGGATATTGCTCCATTTTTAGGTCTTGAAGCTAAAAAAAGGGGAAGGGGGGGCAGGAAGAAAAGGAAAAAATACCTTTTTTATACCTTTATACCTTTTTTATATCTTTTATATCTATATCTTAAAGACCATTAAGTTCCAACCCCCCTGCCATGGGCAGGGACACCTCCCACCAGACCAGGTCACTCAAAGCCCCATCCAGCCTGGCCTTGAACCCCTCCAGGGATGGGGCACCCACAGCTTCTCTGGGCAACCTCTTCCAGTGTCTCACCGGAGTGTTTAAATAGAAAAACATTCATATGCATAGCTGTTGTGTATAAATTTTAAGTTGTGCACAATAGGAGGAGCTAGGCCCTGTGCTCCTGGCACCACAATAAAGAATGCCTGCTTTCTGAACTTTAAATTGAGTCCCAGAAAGTTTTATCTGCTGGTTTGTGGTAACAATTGTCTTTTAATTTTAGGAATATAGAAGCTTAAAATAGAAATTTAAAATAGAAACCTTTAAATTGTGTTTAAATAGAAAAAGTTATTTGTACAGTAACAGATTATAAAGAACTTGTTATGTGAACAAGCATCTCTGACACTCAGGTTACCTCTCTTAAGTTACTACCCTTCTACCTTGCAACCATTAACTATTTTACACGTTCAATGAAATAAGCATTTTGTCATTTTACTTACACTCGGTGAATTATACTCAAGAAAGCTTCGAAAAACATGGTAAAAGAGATTGTGATACCTAAGGCAGATTTTATGTAGTTTATAAATGGTTAAACTGTAGAGAATCTTCTTTTAGAGAAGAACTGGAGCTATTTCAGTAACATCCCAAATAGTTTCAAAGACTTAGTAAATAAGAAAGGATGTCTGTGGCCCTGAGAACATGGTGACCTAAGACAAGCATGCAATAAATATGGACATTGTCTGGCAAACAGGTGGTAGCAGAGAGATCACTAGTTTTAATGAGCAATTAAGCAGTTGGAATGTTTTGCCAACATGAAAAGTGAGCCAAAAGACAGGTGAAGAAGATGAAGATTGAGGGAGAAGCGACCCTCATTCAAAATGAGGACTGCCAGAAGGCACAATTATGTGTGCCCAAAAGCTTATTATAATATGTAAATGAATTCACAGAAATGTAATGAATATGCTAATGTTTTCTTGGAATTACATTGCATATGCATACCTGTTGTGTACAAATTTAAATTGACAACAGCATTGGGTGTGCACAATAGGAGGAGCTGGCCCCTGTGCTCCTGGCACCGCAATGAAGAACTCCTGCTTTCTGAACTTGAAATTGAGTCCTAGAAAGTTTTATCTGCTGGTTTGTGGGTAACAATTGTCTTTTAATTTTAGAAAAAGGAGACAAGCCTGGAGCTGTGCACAACAGGAGTTGCTAAGGGTTGATTTAAATGCAGTTAATAGAATGGTTCCAAGTGCACAGAAAGGAAGCAAAACCTGCTTAAAACTAAAGCAGGTTTTAAAATGAAACTAACATTTTGCAGAAAACTGAATCATAGAAACTTTAGAGTTATAAATAAAGACAATATAAAACAGATCTTGTATCTTTTAATCGTAGTCAGAGTAACACTTCCAATTTTTCTTGCAAATTTGAGGATATATACACAGCAGAAATGAACAAAAGAGTTGAAGTAAAATAGCACCAGTCTTCTGCAGTAGGGAAATGGATAGAATCATAGAATCATAGAATCATTGAGGTTGGAAGAGACCCTTGGGATCATCGAGTCCAGCCATCTACCCTACTCTACAAAGTCCTCCCCTACACCATGTCCCTCAGTACCGCATCTAAACGGCCCTTAAACACATCCAGGGATGGTGACTCAACCGGTTGGTGACACTTTCTCCCCTGTCCCCCACCATTCTAAAAATTGATCTTAATGTTGTAAAATTTAGCACTTCAAGCTTAGGGGAATCACAACTGAGGAACTGCTTAAAGCCTGCTCCAGTTCTCAAGTGCTATGTTTTGCTGTTTGACAGCTTTTGCCCTCCTGGGGTTCCCTCTCCTGAGCATCACCACCTCATCCCTGTGTCTCCTCCTACAGGAGACTCTCAGGAGTCACCTCTTCTGTCTCATCCCTCAGACTCACACAAGTTGCATGAACAAGAAGCATTCTGATGTCACGCACCTCTCCCCAAACACATGCGCAAACCCAACTTTAAAGCCAGCATTGTTTCCTTCCACTTTAAAAAAAAAAAATAGCGCAAGACAGCCAAAGAATAATTACTCTTCACAGTTATTTACTGCTTCTGATGTATTCATCTACTAATGCATTGTCTTTATTAAAATTATGCAGAACCTTTGTAGCAGGAGGTGTTTGAAATCCTGATAGCTCAGTAGGGATGCGATTTGGCTGACTTTCAACCCATTACAGAATCACAGAATCTTCTAGGTTGGAAGGGACCTTAAAGATCATCTTGTCCAACCATCAACCTAACTGACAAAAATAGACGCCCACACACAAACAAGGAGCATCATCACTAAACCATACCTCCCAGCACTACATCAACCTGTCTTTTGAACACCTCCAGGGATGGTGCCTCAACCACCTCCCTGGGCAGCCCATTCCAATGCCTGATAACCCTTTCCGTGAAAAAATGTTTCCTAATATCCAGCCTGAACCTCCCCTGGCGCAACTTGAGGCCATTTCCTCTTGTCCTGTCGCCTGTGACTTGAGAAAAGAGACCTTTGCACAGCTCCCTGGATGTTGATGCTTCCTCTAAGTCTTACGCGTTTCCTTCTTCTTACAGTTGGTCTTGAAAAACTTCCTTTGGGTTCTCATCCCTCACTGAGACAGGAGGGACACATTTTTTCTAGCAAGAGGGAAGTTAAGGAAGGAACGAAAAAATCTCTCAAGTTGGAGGGGAAAAAATGATTGGGAAAGATGGGGCAGCAATCAGACATAAGACCTAAACATCACTCACCACTTGCTATACATTGATTATTTTTTTTAAAGTCTTCTGTAAAGTTTAACAATCAGACATAAGACCTAAACATCACTCACCACTTGCTATACATTGATTATTTTTTTTAAAGTCTTCTGTAAAGTTTAACACCGTCTCAAATTACCGTTTGCTACTAATCACAGTCACTATTTAACCTACTTTTCAAAACTTAGTTAAGTCCTTATTAAGTACAAACAAGTCCTCTGCAATCACTGAAACTACCCGATTACCCTTCAAGGGAATGTGAAGTAACATGAACTGTGGAATAAGCACAACCACCTAGAATATTCCTGTTCCTACAGTAGCTCATGCAGACAACACAGCAGTATGTTTAAACATAAGGCAAACAGACACTGGAGGCCACTAAAGAGCTCATTCGTGTATTTCCCTTTATGAAGTAAAAGTCCAATTTCATTTAAGTGCTATAAAAGTAATCCTAACATAGAATATTGTTAAGAATCATATTCTTTAAAAAGCTTGTTTGATGCTTGTTTGTCTAACAATCTGTTTACAGAATTTACATTTTTCTGCTGAAAGTAGATTTAAAAAAAAAAAATTTATTTCCAGAGAGACATTATTTACTACAAGTCTTACTACGGTTGATTGAGCTGGTGCTTTGACAGAATTGTAGTCTGTTACTTAGTATAGCAGCCACTGGTTTTATAATCCTTAAAAGTGTAGAATTCCCAAGGCAGATTCGTCAGGAAGCTGTAAACAAATAATTTTCCAAGACTTATTGGCAATAAACAAAGTGATCTGTAGTCCTTTAGGATTTAAATTTCTCTGCCAAATTGGAATTTTGGAAGCTGTGGAATCTACTTCCAAATTAGTACTCTGGAGCAGTATGGAAACTTGCCTCTGAGGAAGAGTCAAAATCTATTTCCAACCCAGACTCATCAGAATTTGGGAGAAAATTAGGGTAGGAGTTTAAATCTGAATGCTCCTGGATGTTGGCAGAAGCATTTTTCATAGCTGAGCGCACGAAGCACGAAGATTCCCAGAGCCAGGTTTCAAGGTCTGCAGAAGAGTGAGGCATTTTCAGATGGCAGTATGAAGAATGAAATTCCACAGCAGATGGGACAGTCTGACATTTTCTTAGCGATGCATAATTGTCTTTCCTGTTAAAGAAAAAAAGAAACAGCTTATTAGTGCTTCCATGACATTTCTATTACTGGTCAGATGTCTGACAGGGAATCTTCATAGAAAAGGAAAAACACTAGAGGAGAACAGTTAATTCTACATGCACTTAATGAGGTAGGATATGGGACAACAGGAAAAGGACCTTGAAATGACCATATCTAAAAGAAGGGCACTCTGCCGTTATGTGTTGTCCTCAGAAAAGCAAGTATGAAATAGTTACATTAAGTCAAGGGCAACGAAGCTGGTGAGGGGGCTGGAAAACAAATCGTATGAGGAGCGGCTGAGGGAGTTGGGGCTGTTTAGTGTGAGGAAGAGGAGGCTGAGGGGAGACCTCATCACTCTCTACAACTACTTGAAAGGACACTGTAGAGAGGTTGGTGCTGGTCTCTTCTCACAGGTAATTAGTGACAGAACGAGAGGGAACGGCTTCAAGCTCCAACAGGGTAGGTTTAGATTGAACATTAGGAAGGAATTTTTCACAGAGAGAGTGGTCGGGCAGTTAATTCTACATGCACTTAATGAGGTAGGATATGGGACAACAGGAAAAGGACCTTGAAATGACCATATCTAAAAGAAGGGCACTCTGCCCTTATGTGTTGTCCTCAGAAAAGCAGGTATGAAATAGTTACATTAAGTCAATAGTTACATTAATTATCACCAACCTGGACAGCTGGAACAGAACTTTCCTACACTGTGAAAAGTACCTGACTCACCAGGTTAGTCTTTTCCAATCTGAGAAATGGGAAACTGATGTTGTCACCAAGAATACTCAATTTTTTCTTTAAAGTTGTCTCTCTCTCCTTTCTCACAGTGCTTTTGAGAAAAAAAACCCAATAGTTACTTTAATTATCACCAACCTGGACAGCTGGAACAGAACTTTCCTACACTGTGAAAAGTACCTGACTCACCAGGTTAGTCTTTTCCAATCTGAGAAATGGGAAACTGATGTTGTCACCAAGAATACTCAATTTTTTCTTTAAAGTTGTCTCTCTCTCCTTTCTCACAGTGCTTTTGAGAAAACAGAACTTTCCTACACTGTGAAAAGTACCTGACTCACCAGGTTAGTCTTTTCCAATCTGAGAAATGGGAAACTGATGTTGTCACCAAGAATACTCAATTTTTTCTTTAAAGTTGTCTCTCTCTCCTTTCTCACAGTGCTTTTGAGAAAAAAGGCCCAAAGCAACCTGCAATGCACCCTCTCACACGCAAGGAAACCCAACTCACCATACACACATTCAACACCAGTTACCACACCTGAAGTTCAGGTGTACTAGAAGATACCATCCACCAGGTTAAGTTTCCTAAAAGGATTTTCATACTGTAAACAGTGCAAATTTTCATGAGATTTAAGTTTCATTCCAAAACAGAAGCAAGATCTGCTGACATAAGGGGAAGAATGTAAAAAAAAAAATAAACCCAAAGCAACCTGCAACGCACCCTCTCACATGCAAGGAAACCCAACTCACCATACACACATTCAACACCAGTTACCACACCTGAAGTTCAGGTGTACTAGAAGATACCATCCACCAGGTTAAGTTCCCTAAAAGGATTTTCATACTGTAAACAGTGCAAATTTTCATGAGATTTAAGTTTCATTCCAAAACAGAAGCAAGATCTGCTGACATAAGGGGAAGAATGTAAAAAAAAAATTAAAAAGATGGGGAGATTACTTTCTGCGAAAGTAGCAGGAGGTTCTTGGTGGATGCTGAAACAAAGTACAAGCCCACAAAGAGTCACCTGTAGAATACAATGCAGGAATCTACACATGTAGACCTAGCTACCTGAAGGGGGAATCTGCTTAAAGGAAGGCATCACAAAACTTAGAAATTTGACAGTGTAAACAGTTCAGTGGGAGCTGATCACCTTGAAGTTCTGCTAAAAGCATACAGCTAAAGCCACATGGCCACCATGTTCTGTTTTAGGGCCAAGAGCTTGCTCTTTCCACAAGAAGAGAAACAATGTTTCTGGTTAATCATGACTCAATGACCAAATAACCCCTCTGAAAAGCTAGGTCTGAGACAGTCTTGTGACTTTGTGTCTTCCAAACGCCCATTTCAGAGGAAGAGTCTCATGACTGTTAAGGCTGGAATACGAGCGACGTCAAAAAGCTGCTAATTAAGGGTAAAAGCAGGAAAATTACCCTACCCAAAGTTATTGTGGAAAGGAATCAGAAATGCCATTAAGAGAAGGAGGAAGAAAGGACACTGGATTACATGTGGTATCAAATAACTGAAGAGGTGACAGAAGGTTGATAGCAAATATATACCAAGAACTACATTTCTGCTCAGAGAGATGGCCTCAAAACCCAACTACTGTTATACAAGAAAAGGCTGTAACTGATTAAAGGAGAAGTGAGGCTATTAGTATACTGGAATTATATGCTTCTGAATTCTGGATAAAACTGAATATTGTAAAAAGAAATTATCTTTACAACCTAATATTACAGCCACCATTTAATATTTCCAAAAGGGGGAAGAAAACTCAAGCTTCAACCTCATTAAGTCTTCCATTAAGCCAGAACTTTTAACAGGAAGTTTGACTACTCTGTACTTTCAAGGAATGGATCATATGAATTGGATCTTTCACAATGCCAATCCAGAACCTGCCAAAGCTTCTTCAATCTCACACCAGCTTAGCCAGAGAAGCACAATGAACCTAGTTACAACCAGGTTAGAGTAGAGATTTCTCTTCCATGGAAATAGAGGCTCCTAAAAATTCTCCCTATGTGTCTCATATTAATTCTTCTCAACTATTTTACAAGACTGTCCTTCATATTCATCTCCTTTTTAACTCTTACAACTTTTCCTGTCCAGACTCCTAAAAATATAGTCTTCCTCTAATGTTTTCCAGCCCCTATCTGCTACGTCTGATTTAGAACATCTTGAACAATGTTTTCCCACTCTTTTCTTCTTGATTGCTCCCAGCTACTGTGGAACAGAGATGAAACAAGACCTCTGTTCTCAAGCCCAATGCTTGTTCTCAAATCCATCCCTTTCCCCAAAAAGCATAAGCCTACCAACAGGCAACACCTCTTAATCTACAATATGTAGCAGTCACATTGCTCAGTTATAGACAAGAAGCACCAGAAAAACTTAAGAAACAATGCTAAGGATTAGAACCAGCAAGAACTTTGATCAGTTATAGACAAGAAGCACCAGAAAATAAACTTAAGAAACAATGCTAAGGATTAGAACCAGCAAGAACTCTTTTGTATTACCTTTGAGAAAATTATTAAATCCTGTTTTAAGAGAGAAACTTGTAGCACTTAAAGCCCTAACAAAAGAACGAGAATTTCTAAAAATGCATCCACTTTACCTGGATGTACAGAACAGCTTGCTTTTAGCCTGGGAATAAACTGTACCAGCAATCCGACAGAACTGTTCTTGCATCCATCGAACATCAGCAGGCATGTCAGGAAACCAGTTCACTAACCTATAATCAGAACCAAAATGCACATTGTTTCATAAGCAGTAGATTCAATCTGCGTTACATTCTTACACATCACATCCAATAGTCAACAAAATAACACAGCTTTCATTCACAGAATCACAGAATCTTCTAGGTTGGAAGGGACCTTAAAGATCATCTTGTCCAACCGTCAACCTAACTGACAGAAATAGACACCCACACAACAAACAAGGAGCATCACCATCACTAAACCATACCTCCCAGCACGACATCAACCCGTCTTTTGAACACCTCCAGGGATGGTGCCTCACCCACCTCCCTGGGCAGCCCATTCCAATGCCTGATAACCCTTTCCGTGAAAAAATTTTTCCTAATATCCAGCCTGAACCTCCCCTGGCGCAACTTGAGGCCATTTCCTCTTGTCCTGTCGCCTGTGACTTGAGAAAAGAGACCGACCCCCACCTCTCTACACCCTCCTTTCAGGGAGTTGTAGAGAGCAATATTGACTCCCCAAATTGACTCCCCCACCAAAGTCTGCAGGTCTTCCCAACCTCTCCAAATTTCCATTGCTTTTCTACAAGCTCAGAAAAAGGGCAGCACAGACCCCCGTATCTCTGATCTATGTTGAGCAGCTGACCAGTACATGCATTCCACGCCTCGTGATCAACATGTAGGAAGCGTGCAGAAATCTCCTGTCTCTGAGATGCCTTTCTGTATGGTAGGAAATTTCTGGTCAGTTTAAAGGTAGGTGGGAGAGGAAGGAAGAACAAAAGAAAAGCCCAGTGGAAGAAGGACTAGAAGGCAGAAACAGAACCATGTCACAACTGTTCTTTTGTCTCCTTTGATGCTCTTAACAGAAGTCAGTTACACAAAAGAGGGGTGAGGGGCAAAAACCCACATTAAAATTCTGTTGAAACTTGCTTCCTCTTCATCCACCAAAACACCACGTTAAACGGCACAGAAATAAAATATTTTACTGAGTTCTATGTGGTTCCATTTATAAAATCAAGTATTTTCTGAAGATAGTAATGACAACTGCTGTTCAAGGTTTGGAGTTCTCTTAAGCAAGCACAAAGCTTAGTGTTCATGGTGCACTCATGTAGAATAATTTCTCCTTTACTAGAACTGAAAAACTTCTAAAATTAAGCCTTGTTTCAAGAGCACAGCTTTCAGTCAACCTAAACAAACTGGGTAAGAAAATCTATATGCCTAGTAAACACTGGATTTCAATCCTGCCTTCAAAAAGAAGCTAAAGCACAAGAAATGTCTGGACAGAGTTCAAATAGCACTGCAGAATATAGTAATAAAGAATGTGCTCCTGGAAAACACAAGTAAAGGTGCTTCCTTCAAGCAATTATGAGACAGCTACTAGTAATAGGAGTAAATAATTTAGAAATCTTCTTAATGTTTACCTAGCCTTAGACTATACAGGCTTTAGGAGGATGCATTATGTAGCTAGAAATAATGGTCTTCTGACAGTTACCACTTGAATTCTAGAGTACAAGAATGTCTACGACACTGAATAAGATCTCAATGAGTAAAATTTCCAAAAGTGTAATAATTCTAAAAGTTCTTTACCGCAAAGCAACAGAGTAAGCGGACTCCACTGGCAGCGTATAGGGCAGCATCAGGTAGGATATCACCCTCATGGGGAAGAGTTTCGAGAACTGAGCGTAGAATCCATTCTGTTCTTTGCAAGCTTCCTGCAATGCTTAAGGATAATTATTGTTGAAAAAGATATTAGACTATTTGAAAAGAGTTTAAACAATTTGC
Source organism: Calidris pugnax (assembly GCF_001431845.1). Taxonomy (NCBI): domain Eukaryota; kingdom Metazoa; phylum Chordata; class Aves; order Charadriiformes; family Scolopacidae; genus Calidris; species Calidris pugnax. The sequence goes on from NW_015090825.1 coordinate 3,484,418, forward strand.
TCAAAGTTTGGTCATCTTCAGTCATCGTTATCAAGTGTCTGAATGAGGCTCAGACAGAATTAATCTCAAGGCACTCTTACCATAAACCTTCTCTATGCTATTTTAAAATACTAGAAACACAGGCTCATACCACAGGAACAAGAGGCACTACCTAGAACTTCTAAGCAACACATCTAAGAATTAATTTTTAGTAACAGGATGTAAAGCTCACCTCTCCAAAAATACTTATGTTCTAGATAACATTCCAGTCTTGCTAGAGACTCTATAACTCTAAGGAGTTTGTTTAAATTCTAGAGTTATGCATGTTCTAGTTGTTACATATAGTTGTAAGAAATATCACACTTCAAATTTTTTTCTCCTAGGTCACCGGGATCACAAGTTTCAGATCTTAGAAATACCCATCAACATCCACAGAAAAAACGAGTCAAAAGTTATAGATTAAAGAAATACCAGAAGTGGTTTTGGTCTATTAACAGCTTATTAAAAGAGACAGTAAAGACAACGAATTAGCAATCTACAGAAGTCTGTTTTAAAAATAAGATAACCAGTGTTTGGGTTTGAGGTTCAACTTTGGTGTGAAATATATGCTTACAAAATTACTGTGTACATGCAAGGTTTATCCAAAACTAAATGAGAACTCAATTCACAAGTCTGCAGTGTTGAAAGCAGGTCCTTCCCCCTGCGTCAAACTTATTTCTGTGTACAGAAAGAAACGTACATGTTCACATTTAATAAGTATTTAAAGAACTTTTGTGGGTTGAGCTAGTCTCTAATATCACAAACAGTTGTAAGATTAAATAAAAAGCATCTTATGCAAATTATAAGAGTAAGCAGAAGGGGAAAAATAAATCAAAGTTTGCCTCTCAAAGTTACAGGAAACAGTCTGAAGAATGTACCTTTACGAAGTCTAGGAGGTAGACTCTCAAATATGCTCTTCTCCAAAGGCCATGGATTTTGGTTCAACTGGTCATTAAGGACGCCCATTTTAAAAGCTTCCACTTTGTTATTTTCTGTCAATGTTTTTTTCTTCATATGGTCAATGTGTTGTGCAGCCTCATGAGGATTTTTTTTTGGAAAGGACAAGTGGATATAAATTGAGTCATTCAGAATACCTGAAAGAGTCAAGAATTTCCACTTAGGCTTGACCCACGGGTTTTCAGAGTACCTGTGATCTGTGTATCCATACAAAGGCCTACCCTGAGGGAACATCATCTACCCAATATCAAATACACTTGCTCATATAATCCCACAAATGTTTAATCACAGTGATGAATACTCTTTTGCAGGTTTTCATTAAAATACATTCTAAAGAAAAGGAAAAAGTGAAATTAATTGAAACTGCACTGGAAACACACTATCATTTACCAAATTTGTTTTCCAGCAAGCAAATGATTTAAAGACAGTAAGGAAAACTGATTTAATATTTATTTGAAAGAAAACACAATTCATCACACATTTGGGAAATTTGATATGGCAGGTATCACATGAGTAGTTTGAGGCATTGCTACAACAGGGTGGGAAGGAAACAGAGTAGGACACAATATTGTTTGAAGATATATCCAAAGTACAGATCTAAATCAACATTGGTTGCCTTGCAAAACTGGTGCCAATTAAGAAAGAGCAGTGATAATTACCTTAGAAACAAGCACTAGATAATGAGCACAAAGTGAAAAATACAAAAAGGGTATTTATATGCAGTTTCCAGAAAAGCATTCATTATAAAGTTATTTATATATATAAAACCAGCCAAATTTGACTAGGATCCATACCTACATACAACAGAGTTAGTAGTTACAACTACTCCTAAAAGACAAATTTAAGAAGAATATACAGTGAATTTAGCAGAAAAGTTATCTGAAGTGTTACAGATTTGGGGGGTTGGAAATTAACTCCTATAGTTGAAATAATAAGAAAGACCTTGCATAATGAATGGGTTTGGAAAGGTCATAATTATCACTAGTTAAGCTTGAAGCAAGACAAACCTGTGACAGAATAAGAACAAAGGTGATCACAGGATCAGTACTGTGAAAAAAAGGAGGACAATAGTGCAATAAGCAGAGGACATGGTGGACAGACACCAAGGAAGAGCTGCAAAGAATCTCAGATATTACTGCGAGATGGAAACATGCACATGGGAAACTTGTGGGTGCACTACAGCAACAGAACCCATCTCAGCAGAGAAAACCACAAATTGTAGGCCCTTTGTATAGTTTGTGCTTTTAATCAGCTAGTAAAAGGTATAAAGCAGGACTCTCTCATTCACTATTTAATATTACTAGAAAAATCAAACTCTTTAAGCAGAACTGTGACGTTCTTTAACAGTGAAGAAAACTTCCAAGAAAACCTGAATATTTAATGTTTAGTTATAACAGAGAATAAGCAGTGAGCACATCAAGCTATGACTGCATTACAGTGCTGCAACTAGTACTATCTGTAATAGTGCAAAAATCCCATTTCAGTTTCCTCTGCTCTAATCTGAGGCAGTACCAATTTCCTTCTGCATCCAAAGACTACAAGGGTTAGGCACATTTAACACATGGTTAACTTCATGCTAACATCAAGTTACCTTCTTTAACTTGTTTGTCTCAAAGTGTGCAGAGCAATAACATTTTTAAGTATAAAATATGTTACTAGAGTTCTCCGAGTAGCACAGAGGAACTTTCAATTCTTCCCAAACTTATTTGGATCCCAACAACTGCTACATTACAAGTTGTCTTCTTCTAAAGTTTTTCATGATACAGACTAAGGACCTGACTGTGACTGAGTTTATATTGTTGTTATCTGCCAGCTCCCAGTTCCGGACTATAAGGTGTTACCTAGAAATTCACTTGGATGACAGCAGAGAGGATGTCCTGGTTTTGGTTGGGTTAGTTTTCTTCCTAGCAGCTGGCATAGTGCTATGTTTTGGATTTAGGTTGAGAATAATGTTGATAACACACTAATATTTTAGTTGTTGTTAAGCAGTCATGGGCTTTTCAGCTTCTCATACTGGCCTGTCAACAAGAAGGGAAGGGGGCACTCAAGTACCTGGGAAGGGACACAGTTGGGACAGCTGATCCCAAGTGACCAAAGGGATATTCCATACCATATGAAGTCATGGTCAGCATATAAAGCTGGGGGAAAGAGGAAGGGGGGCATTTTCAGACTTAGGGTGTTTTGTCTTCCCAAGTAACCATTATGCATGATGGAGTCCTGCTTTCCTGGAGATGGCTGAACACCTGCCTGCTGATGGGGAATGAATTCTTTGTTTTGCTTTGCTTGCATGTGAGGGTTTTACTTTACTTATTAAGTTGACTTTATCTCAATCCACAAGTTTTCTCACTTTTCCGATTCTCTGATCCTCTCTCCCATCTCACCAGCTGTGGGAGAGGAAGGGGGAGAGGGGACAGAGCCTGGTGAGCAAGTAGCTACGTGGTCCTACTGGCTGACTGGGGTTAAAACCACAACAGACAAGATCAGACGACACAGGTTCCTCAGGAGTGGGAAACAGTAGCCTATTCCCATCCTTCATTATTAAAACAAAAGAAACTCATAATATGATTTCCCTAGAATTGGAATTCGTTGGTAATTTCACTTAACAATACCTTATTCACTTCACATAAATTCAACAAAAAACCACCAGAAATTCAATTTCTGTGTGGCTGCACAACTTACCTCAGGTGAATAGTTACTACAACTATATGATTTCTACAAGAACTATACTTACCATGATCCCTTCAAAAACCTCAAGGACCCAGCCCCTTCTTAGCTACATACAATCTCCTCACCTTTTTTTTTTTTAAACTCAGGTTAAGACCACATCAATAATAATCCACAAGTGTAACATACCATTCTCTTTCAAGAATTTAAGAGCATCTGAATATCCTTGCTCACAGATCTCTCCTAGTACCTGCAAGCACAGGGTAAATGAGTCAGACAAATAAAAGGAGATTCGACTTAAGATCAACAGTTTGCAGTACAAAAAGCCACTTCTACCCACCCTCCATTCTTCTAATAAAAAAAAATACATTAACAATTGCTATAATTCAACAGATTCAGATTAATATGCCTACTGTGATGACGCAGACGTGATCATGCACACATGAACTTATCTTTCAGCTATTACAGATACACTGCATTATTCACCTAAAAGGACAGCATTCTAACAGTCTGCAAGAATTTCCTCCCGTTTTGTTTCTTTGACTAGCCTTCCAGCAGATGCAAGCAACAAAGAAACAGGGTAGCCTGGAGTATACCAACTCCCCTCCCTCCCAGTGCTTCCCGCTTCCCAAAACTAGGAAAAGTCAGCTGTGCAATTCTCATGCTCAGACTTAGTCTTCCACATGAAAACATCTTTCACCAGATGCAACACCAGCTCACCTACACAGTAGTCCTAGACAGAAAAAAATAAAAAAAAATTAAAGCCTACATAAGTAGAATTGAACATTTTTCTTCAAGTGGTCAAAAAGCCCTCAATTAAAAAAATATATCTATAGCAGTCAGGAACATTACTTCTCCTCTGTAGTATATCCCAAGACAGTTGGCAATTCAAGACATTTTCCTTAGCAGATCTGCAATTAACAGCACTTAGCAAAGTTTAAAGGCAACTTGAAGTATTAATTGAAACATGAAGTATTTAAATTTTTTGCAACATGAAATACTAATTGAAAACTTTACAAAACCATGAAGCTTTAGAACTTCTAAGTTCTGAAGCACCTGGTTAGCAGGTAAACATGCAGGGACCACAAACCGACGGTTATTAATTTACCAGTGTTGGTTTTATGATAGAATTTTGTGCTAATTCCCAAATAAATACTGAAAGCCAATAGCAAGACATGCATTTTAAATCTGAGAGAGACTCAAAATAAGGAGAATAATGACAAACTATGAAAAAAAATAAACAAGAAGAGAAGTGTTACCGGAAAAATTTATATGACTAGATGAAATGCTAAGAATACAATAGCTTTCTGCAAAAACAAGGCTACTAACTACATGAAGGCAGTGAGCTACCTTAGGTTCCGGTGGAAAGAGCGCTTGCGTTAAGCGATACAGGTTCCCCAAACTGAGCTGAATGCTGGTGTTGGTCACGTTCATTTCATGAAAGTTGGCAGAATTCCCCTTTGGACAGATATCACACTCCCCAGCAAAAGGCGAAACCGTGATGGTATTCTTAGATTCATAGTGAGGTAAGTTGTCACTGATTCCTCCGTCCACATAGCGCTACAAAAATTAACAGAAAGAGGAAGTTGTAATGGCTGAGTATTTCTAACTAGCAGATTTTCCATGCAAGAATTAAATAGTACTGAAGGCTGTAACAGAACAGTCTCTGCCTGTGCTCCCAGCCTAAACATTTTAAGTAACATGCTTTGTCCTCTAATGCCAGTTACAAAACATTCCTACCTATAGTTCCATAGATAGCCTAAGATTACTCTATTTGGGATTTTTCTCTCTAATAAAGAACAAGTCCATTTTAAAGATCATAATGCTACACAACATGCAGGGGAAAAGTAGCACAGCTGTCTCCTCTTCTTCAAGGGACAGCACCAACCAAAGAGCTACCAGAGTACTTCCTTAGAAAGAGCACAAGTAAAGAACAGCTCTACACTTCAAAGCTCAAGTTCCATAATACTAAACCATTCAGTTAGAGTTATTTTAAGTTACTCTTAGTGATTAGAATTTGATATCAAAGCATCAAAAATATTTGGACATAATGAAACTGCAAGTAGAAGTGGACAATGCTTCAGGAACCTTGCCCACAGTCATGGATATCTATTCTGCTTTGAGTGCAAGTTTAGAAGCTGTTCCAGATTATGCTTTTGTCTCCTTCGTGCTGAGTTGCCTCTTTCTGTGGTTTTAGTGCATCATCATCTCAGACATATTAAGATCCAAGAACTGAGGAGTTCTGTATCGGGGTAACTGATCTATAGTGCAGCAGCTACTGTGGCTAAAGACAACACCTCCATTGGCTCACAACAGCCATCCTTCCAGTGGGGCCAGTTGTAGCTAGTTTGTTCTGACACTGGCAAAAGGCCACCAGCTTTGCTGGTTTAGTGGCTGCATTTTCCTCCTCCCTAACTAGGCAACAAACATAACCTGTAGGTCCTTGTAAATTGTAAATGTAATAGAGTGAGTGATTTAAGCAGGAGCCATCTGCGGGATCAATTTCATCTGCCTTGATACTCACTCCCTGACCATTCTGAGAAACAAGTTCAGAGGACAGGTCAGAACAATTTATCCAACATACTCTTCTAGAGCAGCCTGTTCCTACCTGTCAGCTTTCTTGGACGCTCTTTAGACCCAGCAGCATGCAGCTACTGACCAAATTCCTGTAGGTGTGTAACATCATCACTAAAGGACATGGGCAATCACTAAATTCTTTGTGGAAGTAGCAAGTACAATAGAAGAGGTTTGGCAAAGAAGGAGCCATAGCATGCAGCCTTCTCTTGAAATTACTGCAAGGTGGAAGTACTCATTCTTGTCACTGCTCTACAGAGGTAAATTGTTTTAATTATTTGGAGTTACTGCTTATCTGTTCCCCCTAATAAATTTTTATCTAAAACCATTGCTGTGTTTAAAAGTATTAAAAAAAAAAAACAAAAACCAACCACAAAACAAACCAAACCAAACCCAGCACACCCAAAAGCTTCACAACTGGCAGTTAGATATACCTATTGAAAGTTATCCCTAAGTCTTTGTTTTAAAGTATACATGCATAAAGCACCACAACAGTAAGCAGCAGGATGCTACAAAGTTTACATTCTTGACATTCTACTGTGTTGAAGCACTACAGGAGTAACATGAAGCATAAGCAGCTTTGGTATTCTTACCAAGTTACATCAAAAATGCCTCCCAAGCATTAAAATCTCATCGAAATAATCACAAAGATCAAAAAGATACAATGATTCCTTCCTTCCCTCCGAACAGGCCCAAATAAAGCATCACTTGTATGTTTTTGTACTCTGAACTAAGCCTTTTAAAGTAACATTGTTGTCTGATGGCAAGAACTGAATAGCCAGATTAGCCTGGATCCACCTAAACCTTGGATTCAGTCCAACGTCCTGTTTTCATAACACCTTTAATCTGGAAGAGTTTAAGGAGACACACAAGGTTTAGAAGTACAGATAAAGAAAAAATCCCTATACCGTTCTAATCACTTTTGCTTAAATTTCAGCATGAAGAAAGAAACACATTTCATGCCTATCCTTAACCTTTTAGCACTTCCAAACTGCCTTGAGAACAGTCTGTAATCAACCATTGTTAAAGACATTTTGAGTTTTCTTTCAGTATTCTTTCCCTTTCCTTGTGTAAGGAGCACCAAAATCGGAAGGAAAGCAAATATAAGTTAATACAACACTGTAACAGAAAGCCATGAATGTCACTGCCTCGATTTTGAAATGCATGTTTGCTTCTAGACTTGTTAATCAAAACATGTCTAAGTTATGCCAACTTTTCTGCAGTTCTTACCCCTTTAACGGGGGATTTTAGAAAATCCAGTATAGCCACGAAGTATTAAGAGGTTTTGTAACCAACAGTTCCTGTGAAGTAACAGAACAGATCAATATACTGACACTTTACCTTTAGAAAGCAACCTTTCTTACACTGAATACAAGTGACAGAAGACATTAAAAAGCTCTGATTATAATATCTAACTGCACATGGAACTTTAATCCAGTTTTAAGGCACATCTCCCTACAGCAAGAACACAAAGATATACAGTAAACTATCTTACTTTTTTTAAACAAAAAAGTGTAAGCGACCCTTCCTATAAATTGGTGCAGGTGAATAAGCATCACTTTCTTCAACAAGACTTTTTTTAAACAAACAAGTGTAAGCGACCCTTCCTATAAATTTGTGCAGGTGAATAAGCATCACTTTCTTCAACAAATATTTATCCTTAAGTTAAATACTTACTAGCTTAGAAAACCATGTTTTATTTACTGCATCAGCAAGCAAGAAATCTAAGAGAGCACGCACACCTGTGTGTATTTTGCAGGGTGGAGAAGAAATATACATAACAGATCTTCCACATATTTAGTATTTCCTTGCTTTTTTGAAAAGTTGTAACATGCAGCTAGAGGACTAGAAGCTATGATGAAGGTATTTATTTTACAGTAGAATAACCAAAAAAACATACACATTGTCTCCTAATATTTTCAGAATAGCTAGAACAATTTTTAGTTCTTAACAGTGAGACTTACCACACCTCTAAACGACGGTGGAATTAGGCCACAATAAATAGGGACAAATGAACTACAGATTAAAGCCTGGAGGAAAATGAGACCATATAAATTAAATGGTAACTGTTCTATTATTGAAATGATCATTTATCTCTTTAGATGTTAGCAAAAACAACAAAGCAAGCAACCAAAACAATCCCCAGCAACTATATATAAATAAAAAGGAGGGGGGGGGGAAAGGCATTATTTTAAAAAGGATGAGGGTATTCCATTTTTTTTTCAGAATGTAACCACACTCCATCTAAAAATAATAGTAAGGCTGACTGAAAGACCATTTCTAGAAAAGCTAATTAGCAAGGAAAAGTTCATGATCATTCATTCAAGGTATACATTTTCTGAGCAACCAAAGTACCTAACTGGGGACACAAATACAAGCATTCTAGGATCATATTAAACTAGCTTTGTAACTGATATTAAAAATTTAAAAAAGCTATTTCTGACTGTTTCTTGATCATGGCTTTTAGAAGAATTATCTTTAAAATACTGCCAAAGCCACAATATCCTAAAATGTTTAAAATGGAAATCCAATGGATGATGTTAAATGGATTTAAGATTACAGAAACTTTTAACAGTTGGCAGAAATAAACATACCTGGACAACTTCTTCTTTAGAGTTAAAATTAGATATCAATGCGTTTTTGCCATCTGACACTCTGGTTAATGAAATACACAGTCTGCCCGATGACAACTGGTGAGTATTTTCTGGAAGATTTCTCATCAGTCCATCTCTTATTATCTTTATCACATTAAAGGAAGGATGAAGAGGACCAAGATTTCGCTTCCTGGCTTCTTTGGCTAATGCCAGAACATCTGCACAAGCTTGAGCTGAAAATAAAATGCATTTCATTTAAGAACAGAAGGTATGTCAAAACCCAACAAACACACTTCCAGTAATAAAGCATGTCTAGAGCTCCGACTTTTCTCTTTGCTAGCATGAAAATTCGAGAGCTTTTTAACAGATAAAATAACTGTCCACTAGAGTTTAACAGAGTTTAGGAGTTTTCTGAGGAAAAATATAGTTTGGGCTTTCAAATAGATTTCCTGTTTTGAACTTCCCACCATGTTACTTATGTGTTATTTATATGTAGGCTGTAGGTGTAAAATACCCATATAACATGCTTCCATTAGGAATCATTCAGTCCAGAAACATGTTCTTTAAAGGAATCATTCAATCCAGAAACATGTTCTTTAAGAAAAAATAAAGATGAATGATCTTCTGTAAGCACGTACGCATGGACATATTCCATATGCAACATCCATACAAACCCACAATGTATGATGCACAGTTTTAAGGTCCACAGTATGTCTGCTGAAGAAGCAGAGCACCTGGGTTCATCACCACTAGTAACACTTGCTGAACATTAACCAAATGTAAGGTTTCAGGGCACCATTTATATACAAACATAATAAAGGCAACATTAGATGTGAACTTATGCTAAGGAGCCTCAGAAGGGAAGGTTTTTAAGCAGCGGGTAAGGAATGTGAAAGAGATCTGTAACACCTCCCACATGTAAATAGATGCAATATGTAACAGACATATAATAATTTTTTTGTCCAATTAAATCAGCATTTGGGAACTAGATCAAAACGCTACAGAAGACACGATTTGTTCTTTGGAACACCAAGATCACACATAGTAAGCTCATAGTAAGAACAGCAGCTCATCCAACTGCAATGTTTTGTTTGAATTTTTAATGTCATGTTTCTCCAGGGCATACTTTGAGGAAACTGCCCGATAAGCTTGTCAACTTGGTAAAGGAAAGGGGGTGGGGAGGAAGGTCAAAGTAACAGGTTATTGACCTGAGTGATATGCTACAAGGCCATCTAAAAATATTTCCAGAACTTGCATATTTTAACTCACAAAGAAGCTTTCTTGAATAGATAGGATTCAACGTATCAAGTTAATGTGAGCACTACACTGGAAACGACTTTGCTTAGCCTGTGAGTCCAGATTAATTTACAAAAATATTTTTTACAATATTATTTTTCCCCCTCAAATAGCAATGTCTAAACCTTTCTCGTTCTTAGCACAGTAAACCAAGAGTCTATGTTTGAAAGGCTAAGTCTAAAAAATTCTGAGACACAGCCCACTTTTACCACTTCAGTTTTTTTTTCATTCCACCCTTACAGAGCAAAGCCTTGGGCCACGCATCCCCTGATACCAGTGGCCTGACCCTGCCTCCACCAAGAGGATAGCAAACAATTTAGACACAGTTCACCGTTAAGCAAATATATGTTTATGTTAGTAAAACACATCTTACATGCAATTAAAAAAGAGGCACAAGGCACATTCTAGCAAGTGAAGTTGTTATTTCCAAAAGTAGTTATGCAGACAGTTTTATCAGTTCTAATTTTTACGCAGATATAAATTACCACCTCCCTTTTTTTTTTTAATAAACTAATTTAGCCAAGTTTAATTTTCTAAACTTTCTAAAGAGAGAAATCAGGCACGTTGCAGGACTTTGAGATACTAAACTACTAGAACTCTGTCCAGGAACAGCAGTCTTAGTTCATGCATTAATTTCCCTTTGCAAACTAAGTACCTTTTTGAAAACTTATGCACCAAGCAAGTAAATTGCTTGTTCTAAAAAAACAGAGCAAGAGCACTGGGTACCTGGACATACAAGGAAATAAATACAGACGCTTTCACCTCTCTGCCAGATCTTGACCCTGTTTTTCTAGGTAGCATCCTGTGAAACTGAAGCTCAGGCTATTTGCACTACAGTCCTGTTTCTGCAGGAAAAAAAATGAAGTAAACCAGTGACCTCTACTAATGATGTAGTTCTGATTATATACCTCTCACTGTAAAAAAAGTCAGGCAAGTATCAGTTCACTTTACATACTCCATTAAAGGCATGCCAAACTGATCATCTCTAACAGTTTAGATTTGAGCTTCTCTCATTTCAACTTCCTGTCAGAAAATAACTACCCATCAAATTGGAATTTGATTTCACACTTTACTCTTATATAAGAATCTCTATATTTGAGGTAGTCTATAGGGGGGAAAAGAAAAACCAAGTTTACTTATTTTGTTTATTGGAATTTTAAATATGAGAAGAGCTCCTAAGCAGAAAAAGAGAACATGCTGTGAATATCCAAGAGTATGTGATATTAAAACACTAAAAATTTTAAAAGCTGTTCATTATTAATTCAACAGACTTCAAAGTACTCCAACTTTTTTTTCCTTCTCCCTTTCTTCCTCCACAGGGCAAAAATGCAGTTACCTCTTAGGCTGATGTATTCCAAAATGGGATCTTCTCCTCCCATGACAACAGAAAGGGACAGAGGGCTAGAGCTCAAGTCAGACTGGGATTTTAGGCAGAACCTGGTACCTCTGTTTTATTTTTTGAAACGTTAAGAGAGCTAAAGAAATTAATGTTCCTATTAAATGTGAACTGTTTCCAGTTATATTTCTATATTCTGTTATAGATTTATATTCCTGTTTTTAATGATTAAACAACTATTAATTCCTTTCCCACAGAGTAAAACCTGACATTGTATTTACAGCCCCCACCAAACCTGTTCTCTTTAGTGCCCCACTAGAATGGGCAACCACATGGCCACTGAAACATGGGGTGCCCTAGACATCCATGGGAAAGATCTAACAAGAGGAGTGGACCTTAACAGTTCCAGTTTGGAATAGCCTGGAATGCACTTCATCCTCAAAAGAAGAGTCACCTCTAAGCTCCTCCCTCCATCCTCCCCAAAATACAACGAAGGAAGCTTCTTCCTCAGTATGTAAAAGTACACTTTTTTTCCATTCAATGGCTAAAGTGTATGTTGGTGCTGGTTTTGAACTGTCTTACCACACACCCAAGTGGTTTTTTTGGTTGGTTGGTTTGGTTGTTTGGTGGTTTTTTTTTGGCAGGGGGTGTTGGTTTTTTGTAAGTTTGCAGGAAAAGTTTGGTTTTTTTTTGGCAGGGGGTGGGGGCAGGAGGTGTTGGTTTTTTGTAAGTTTGCAGGAAAAAATACACTTGCCTGTGAAATACAATAACTTGGGCAGTGACCACACACATACTAGCTATCCTATTAGTTAGAGAAAAGCAGAAATCTCAGTTGGCATATGAGAAAGGAAAGACAAGAGAATAATTTGAAGTCTGCTAGTCTCAACTATGAAAATGCCACAAATTTTAAAATATGTCATTAACATACTTTCAGGTAAACAATATACAATTTTTTGTGCTCAAAAGCACTTCAAATATTTAAAGCAGCTTTCTTAAATCGCTTACAATGACTTAAGACTTAAACTTGGATATAGGCTAAAAATAAATAGCTATTGTGCATAGATATGATTTGTTTTAAAAGCTCACATTAGGTTCATAGTAACTCAAGTGTGTTACGTTAGGACATCACAGCAAAATTAAATCAAAAGTTTAAGGAACATAAGTTTACTGCTAAAGCTTTGAAGAAATAAAGCCTACGTGACAGATCAGTGGCTAAGCAGCAGGGACAAGCATTTTACAGCATTGTGCTCTTGCACGTACAGGGAACTCCTGTTCATTTTAGCCAGTGAATTGTTCCCTCAAATTTAAAGCAAAACCCAAACCCTCTCCAAATTCAAAATAAGCATTCATTATTTTCCTCCTCCATCTATACATAGGATGAAAGGTGAACTTACAAAACCTTCTAGTTATAAATCCATTAAGGGTACCATTAACAAAAACAATCAGTGTTAAGTCATGAACTAGACAAACTTTTATTCAGTTAATTACTTTGGTTTAAATGAAAAACCACTTTTAGATTTCCAGATACTTCATATGCTTTTTTAACTAAATTCCAGTCACTATCCTAAACACCTTGATATTTTACTTGTATCAAGCTTCTTTTAATGCCTAGCATGTCTGATTCACTAGATAAATGTATATCTGGGTTCTGATGAACCTTAAATATGTAAAGGCATGCCTTTCCTGTTGCTAGAAAATAAGTGCTTGTTTCATACAAGAGACTATATTTGGCTGCAAACTAACATCTTTTATCAGTATAAATAAAAAAACCCAAGATGAATTATATTACTTAAATCACAATTAAAATCAGTGATTTTAATCAATCTACTGTTTCTAATCATATACCTAAGCGACCTATGCAATACATACTGTGCACAGATCAAAGAAGAAAAGCATGTTAAAGCTAACCTAAGCCCTTACCTTAACTCTTAGCCTTGCCTCAAGAAAGGAGAGCCTTTAGAGGAAGTAAGTTAAAGCTAACTGCAACTTCATTGTGCAAAGGCAAACTATAGAAGAGATGCACTTTTTCCCCCAATAAATATTTTGTTTCCAAACTGATGACAAGGTTAGTCTGCTTGCTTTTAAGGGTGATAGGATTTAGCTACCTCCCGTTCTCCCAACGGTGTTCAATTCCTCTACTTTGCACAAAGGCAAGAGCGCTCATCATCTACCCGGTATTTGCAATTCTGAAGACAGGAGGTATACGAATTCCTTAGACAGACACACAGCTGTCCCTCTGCCTGGGGGAGTTAACTCCGGCCACTTGACTACGTTAAGTGCTGAAATCAAATGAGGCATCGGCAAGACCATTTCTTGAGCCCGGGAGGTTGCCAAATATGCATCCAAGGGGAGGACACGCTACCTTTGCCACCTGCCTCTTCCCCCACCCTCAAGGAAACGCACCGTATCTATGTATTTTACTCGGAGGTAAGGGGATACGTAGGGGATGAGAGGTAAAGGAATCAGGATCACTGAACGATACGGGGTTGAAAGGGACCTCTGGAGATCATCTAGCCCAGGAAGAGAAATAAAGACAGCCCCGCACCTACAGGGCCACATAACCCGCTCAGCTTTAATTTCATAAAAGGGGTTATGTTCATCTCTGGGGACAGAAAACGAGCAAGAAGAAGAAAAAAACAAGAGCCAGCCCCTCAGGGAAGGGCAGCCCAGCCCAGCCGTTGCCGCTGAGGCGGCCTGAGCCGCTCCCCGGGGCCGGGGCCGAGCCGCAGCCGCCTTCAACCGCCGCAACGGCAGCCGGCCCGACCCGCCGCACCTGCCCCTTCCCGTAGCCCTAAACATTTCTCTGCTCAAATCTCCTGGAAGACTTAAATGCATCCCAACACATCCAGGCAGGGTTTAGCTCCCTGGAAAAGGTGCAGGCCGCCAGATGCCCCGCCGCCGGGAGCCGCAGAACGGAGCCGCTGACCCAGAGAGCCGCCTCCGACGAGGACGGCGCCGGCCAGCGCCCCTGCGGAGGCGCCGTAGATGTGCCGGGCGTCGCGGATGACGTGCGGGGCGCGCTCCTGCAGGCAGGTGGCGGCCCCGATGTGGTAGACGCCCAGGAAGCCGCAGCCGGCGAACGAGACGCTCCAGCCGCGCTCGCGGTCCAGCATCATCGCCGGCGGGGGCGCGCGGGCGGGCCGCACAAGACACCGCCGAGACCAGCCGCTACTCCGCGACTGGGGCGAGCGCGGCGGGGCCCTCCCGCGCCTTACATGGCGGCCGCGCCCTAGGCCCCAGCGGCAGCCAATCCCGCGCTCCTCCTCGCCCCGCCCCGGTGGCCCAAGGTGCCCCCAGCCAATCCAAGGGGCGGATGCAAATGAGGCCACGCCCCTCCGTCTCGCCCCCACCCGCGCGCTCGTCACAGGGAGGGCGCGCGCCGTGACCAGCGCCCTGAGGGAGGTTCGGAGGGGTCCCTCGGCCGCCTCAGCGCCCCCCATCGCCCCGGGCGGCCTCCGCCGGACCCCCCCGGCACCGGCACCCACATCTCCGCCTCGCAACCTCCCAGGGAATCGGTGCCGCGGGGCTGGTCCCGCACAGCCCACCCGCAGCCGAACGCTCGGGTGATAACGCCTTGAGTTTTCGGTAAGAGAGGAGAGCGGCCCTAGGGTCTGCCCCGGCTTCCAGTCACGGGGTGGTGGCAGGGGGATACAGGGGCTGGTTTAGCAATTAGCCTGATTATCCAAGGCTGGGAGGAATTGATCATGCTAGCGCGTACCAGTCGTTTGTACTTCGTGACCTGCTGTAAAAGCAAGCGCTGTTTAATAATCCGGCAATAAATCTTAAGAAAATGGTTAATACTAGGCTTACAAAGGGAAGGATTGTAGAATAATCTGCTTTTATTCTGAGTATCTCGAACCATTAACTTACACGGTTTTGTGTTCGTGTTCTACCAATGTTTTACAGAGAGAATCACAGAATCACAGAATCTTCTAGGTTGGAAGGGACCTTAAAGATCATCTTGTCCAACCGTCAACCTAACTGACAAAAATAGACACCCACACAACAAACAGGGAGCATCATCACTAAACCATACCTCCCAGAAGTACAAGCAAAGCAGCTAAACACCACTTGAAGTCTGGAACGGTGTCATCTGACAGAGCTTCAATAGCAGCCACCTGACCCGTCCCGTCAAAACCAAGCGTCAGGAGCTGATGGGCTTTTGGAGGTCTCACAATGGCATTTTTGAGCACCTGCAGACCTCCAGAAAATCTGAAGGACGCGGGCAGAGTGATTGGCACCAGCTGATTAATATGATCACTTGCGATTGCCTTTACAGGGCTGTTTAATGCAGTGTGGCATCACAAGGTCTGCCTTAGCTGCAAGCAGGCCCATAGGTTTGTTAGCCCGGTGCTGTGCCAGATCTACTCGCTGCGTAATACGCCTCTATGAACAAGGTGCCTTGTTGGTGTCAACCAGCCCCGACTCTTGCCTGCATCAGTGTAGTGAAACCATCATCCTTTCAGCTCTGCAGACTTGTTTTCCTCACCGCTAGCTCAGGTGTTTCTGACAAACGCTGCACTGCAGGCCGGAGATGAGCCCTAAACATTTCTCTGCTCAAATCTCCTGGAAGACTTAAATGCATCCCAACACATCCAGGCAGGGTTTAGCTCCCTGGAAAAGGTGCTGGTTTCCTCTAAAAGTTTTAAGAGGAACTGGTATTTGGATGTGACTCCTCTCCATCACCACAAATCCCAGAGGTTCCATTAGGCTTTCTGCTGTAATGCTGGTGGAGATCGAGTGGCTCAGAAGGGGATTCACAACAATTACCTTGCCCAGCAGGGAGTTTCCCAGAGCTGGACTATGAAAAAACAAAACAAAACAACCCCCAAACAAACAGAGAACAGCATGTCTGAAATCCTCTAGGATTTAATTGCCTCACTCAGGGCTGCAGAAAACCTCTTTAGCTGCTCACATGCACCATCACACCCTAACAATGGGATTTAAAAACATCTCAAAAGAGTCTGAGAGGAGCTCATACTTTCCTAGGAGAAACCTGGGAGAGGATGTGTTGTGCATTTATTTTTTTTTATAAATAGAAAGTGCACTGACAGTAAGAGCAGGATTCAAGCTCTTTTTCAGTTTTGAGTGGGTTTGAAGGCATACTGAGCCATCATTAGATACTTCTACCAGGGAGAATTTGAATAAGCTTCAGACAAAACGCTAGGATGAGAAACGGGGGATTCTGCCCACAAGCACTGGGCTATACTTCCATTTTCCCACCTCTAACTTTGCTCTCTAGCCACCTCGGTCTTACTGGGCCATGCATTTTCATCTATTCATCGTCTCACCATTTTGGTGAGCAGAGCAGAGAGTGTCCTAATCCCAATCCCATCTGTCATTTAGGCATTTCCCTTCATTTTGGGAAGAGGAAAGCGTGAGACTGAACCCTTTTCAGTTCACAAGGAAGGAAGGAGCTGAAATGGAGATGAAACCACATCCCACACTTCCTAGAAGAGACCTATTTCATTAAAAAGGTGACTGCAACTGCTACCTTTTCCCACTCTCTTCTAAAGGAAAGAGCCTGCTCTGCTATATTTTGTATTCTCTCCATGTGTGTTGTCATGCTATTTATTCAGATCTTAAGTACAGAAGAGTATTGTTTCTTAATCCATGCTTTTGGAAAAGAGACACTGAGGTGTTCAGAGAGGGACATTTCTGAAGATCTGCAGAAATTTGGCAGGGAGAACCAGTTAAACGGCAGAGGAGCAGGGGATTTTTCAGAGCATTATCCCATCAATAGGTTTTTCAGGCCTAATCTCAATTTTACCAGTAGAGATCAGCTCCATTTAAAAATCATTTTTATCCCTAAACTGTCACCTCGTTTCTTTAATAGTTAGCAGTCTTATTTCTACCGTAAAATGATCCATGGCTGGTTCATAACCATCCACTCTTGTACTTTATCCTTTTACATGAGTACCTCCTTTATGTCGCTGACAGTGTTCAGAGTGATAAGCCTTATTCCCTGCTGGCCCTCATTCCGTGATGCTCAGGGAGCTGAGCTCCTCTAACTTCCTCTTCTGAAAAAGGGGTTACAAATGCTCCCCAGCCAGTACTTGGAGCAACCAGTGCTTCGGATGGGGTTTCACTACAGCCTTACATAGTCTTTGCTAAATCACTGATTCTGGTTGCTTCCAACCATGTTATGATCAGCTGATAAATCCAGGTCTTTCCCCATCTCAACTCAGATAATTTTTAAAAAAATATGTTGTGATTCCCCAGTACGCAACACCAAGTTTGCTCACCAACACTGTACTCCCGTTCCTGTGTATGCCTGCTCTTTTTTTGGTGCCTGTTTTTATCTCCTTGGGCTGCTCTCTAAAAAATCTTGCAATTTCTTTGTGATACCATCTCCAGTTTAGCAAATAGCTTCTCATGTGGGGAAAAAAAAAATAAAAATCAGCTGAGGTGCATATAGACAGGATGGATCCCATTTCCCTTCCTAGAAAAAGCAGCTGCCTCATCAAAAAGGTAGATTAGTTTGACACACTGAACCTTTGGCTAATCACTGGCTATCTCATCTCCCTTTTATCTCCAGGCCTATAAAGATAATTGTCCTTCCTCACAAAACCTCATTTTTTATTTTTTTTTTTGTAAATTCACATTTTTCAGTTTATTCATTTACTTCCAATTACAGGTTTAGCTGCCCTGCATATAACTGTTTAGGATAAAGATGGTGGAGCTAGCTCTAAAATCTGGGCCATCTGAGAAAGCTGATGCAACCTCATCAGAAGCAGTACCCACTAACCCTCCTGTGGTTGTACAATACACAGTTTCAAGATTGCTGAGTTTATCTCAAGTATCACTACATTACTGGGCTGCAATCTGTGTTGCAGGCGTATCCTAAATCCTTCACTGAATCCAGTTTATAATCATTTACCCCTAACTCCAGGAATATTAAGTAAGGCCTGAAAGGCCACATAGTGGAAATCAAATATAGTTTGATGGGGGTACAATCTACCAGGAGACCTCCATGTGGCTTGCAAACTTCTGTAAACAGGCATCAGCCCAACCCTCTATCTGGCACGTAAAGTCAACAGGTGTGCCATCTGTCCATTATTTAGCCACTGAAAGCTTCTCCCTTAATCCTTCGCGTTTACCTGCCATGTTAATTATGATATAGGCTTGCCATTTTCCTAGGAAACAGATTAAATCAAGTCTGTCACAGAAGAAGAGAGAAACCAATAGTTCACTTGTAAAGTGCTTTTAACTCCTTAGAATAAACCATTTAAGTAGTAGGCTAGCTGATGGCATATAATTTATAGAAAAAGGAACCACATAGGATAGAGCAGGAGCAGGAGGTAACAAGAGCACTACTGTACTATTATCAGGACTGAGATCTCAGACAGTCTTGAAGATCTGATGAGAATTTCTGTCATCAGAGAGAGAAGGATATGAGCTAAGCCCTGCTTGGAAACAGCAACATTTTCTATGATCTTGACTTTCAGGGATTCATTAGTAATCCTTGATCTCTCAACATGGCACATTTCATAAAGCATTTTAGAAAAGATTCTTGTATCATGCTAGCCATTTTCATGGGGTAGGTGGAAAGGGATACAGTAGTGAAATTGGCCCAATATCACTCAGCAAGGCAAGCCAGTTTCAAAGTTGGAGAAGCAGTCTGATTTACTGAGTGCTGAGCCAGATCCATAGCCTAGTGCTTCTCCAGAAGGACAACAAAGTATCTACTAGAATTTCTGGAGCCCAGGGAAATTGCCCTAACTTGCTTGTACCAGTCTGTCGTGTGTGAGAGACGTCATTCTGGCCTTATCAAGCGATGATCTACGTAATCTAAAAACATTAAGGTCTCATCTCTGCCTAACACCTTTCTGGGAATGCTCTACTGTGAAAATTTTACAAAGAACCACAAAGCATTTTCTGACCCAGTTTAGGTGCCTTTGGTGAATGATGCAACCTTGTGTCATGATAGAAGACCTTGTTCTCCTCTTCCTAAAAGGATCCAAAGAGCAAACCCAAGGGATTGTTTACGCTCCCTTAGAGATCTCTTCTATAGGATGCTTCAAGTTTACCCCTCTTGTTTCAATGCATGCAGGGGAGAAAGAGAATGAGCTATGCTGCTTTATTATTCACATAACTCCTGTTTATGCTCCCATGAAGATCCCAATTTGTCACAGAAATTATATTCAATAACAGAGATTAATTTGACTCCTTTTGTATGATCATCCTGTACGATCATCCTACTTGGGCAGACCACGAGGGAAATCCTACTGGATCAGTGGCCAGAAGACCATTAAACAGCCTTTACTGTTTAAAATGCACAAGGAACCACAGGACAGGGACGTGTTGAGTTACAGAGGGAGGTAAGCTGAGGACAAATACTGATCATAACCTGGACGAGAAATCCCATTGCGTTCCTTGTGCCAAGGCCCCACAGGCACGCTGAGCTGCTTTCTTCACTGACTTCTGCCACAGGCCTGTACGCTGGGGAGCAGGGACAGAGAAAGGATATTTACATTTTCCTGGCTAAAGTAAGTTTTCAGGGTTTTTAATCTGTTTTGCAGCACCAGCTGAAATGCCCTCACCACGCTCATTGCCCATTAACCTTGCAAAGGTCTCAAGTTAACTACTCTCAGGTTTCTTTGGCAAGAGATGGAAAGTAGGTCATTTTAGTGAAAGCTACTGCCCTGCTTTTCCCTTGGGCCTGATCTTCTAGTGTTTGAGTAAGATTTTGTGGTTTGGGTTAATAGTCTGGTGATTATGTTCCTAAGTGACTATGGTAGAGCATAGTAAAGCTGTAGAAATTTAAGAGTATGATCTCAAAAGTTGGTTCGTACACATCTAATACAGTAGATGCTGGCAGTTTGAGCAATTTTACTGCAGCTTCCAAGATTCGTAACACAATTCTAATGATTATTATAGTCCTAACCTTTGGCTACAAAGATGATTAGGGGCCTGGAACAACTCTAATGAGGAGAGGCTGAGGGGCTTGGGTCTTTTTAGTCTGGAGAAGACTGAGGGGGGGATCTGATCAATGCCTATAAATACTTAAAGGATGGGTGTCAAGAGGATGGGGCCAGTCTTTTTTCAGTGGTGCCCAGTGACAGGACAAGAGGAAATGGGACAAACTTGAGTATAAGAAGTTCCACCTAAACATGAGGAGGAACTTCTTCACTTTGAGGGTGGCAGAGCCCTGGAATAGGCTGCCGAGGGATGTGGTGGAGTCTTCTTCTCTGGAGACATTCAAAACCCACCTGGACATGTTCCTGTGCAACCTGCTTTGGCAGGGGAGTTGGACTAGATGATCTCCAGAGGTCCCTTTCAACCCCATATCATTCTGTGATTGCATTGAACCTAGCTAAGAAGTCTCTTCTCTGAGTTTTAGTTGTGACTGTGGACTAACAGGCTCCGGTTTGGGCAAAGGGAAATCAACTATGAAGATCTATCTTAAAGGAGCAATACAAAATCTAAAACCAGATGGATAAGGCAAGCTCTGAAATTTTCTGTAGGCTTCTGCCATAATCTTTTTTGAAGGGAAAAAAAATCAAGTATCTATTTCACATACCTTTTGCTAGGATCTAATACTAAGTCATTCTGTAGAGGCAGATCCTTTTTTTCTCTGTAATATGGCTGAAGCATGGAAGTAGTAGGACTAGCTTTTGAAAAATCTCTTTTCAGGCCCTGTTTCAAGTTGTGTGCTCTTAGAAAACTGGGAACTTCATTTTGGAAGGTATATCAGAAGTACTTGCTCTGGTTACTTTGGCTGGTATTGTGTAAACTATTTTGTAACTATTGGTGAATCTCAAAATACAGAGGAGGTCCTCAGGTCTAGGTGTATCCCACATCCTAAAAATTCTGTCTGTTGAAATGCTAATTCTGCTGCCGGCATTTGCTTATTCCAAGTGACACGGGAGGGAAAATTGTGGTAACCCAAATTTAGAAAAGATAATACAAAACATGTGTTAACTAACAAACATATTAAATGCATTTGCCTTTGACCAACTTGTTTGTAAACAGGTCTCTCTCAAGAACATAATGCCTTTTAAGTGACAGCAGATAGAGAAGAGTGTGGTGCAAGGGGCACATGCTCCGCAGCCTGCCCTCGGCATCGCTGTGCTGCCAGCAAGGGTCATCCCCAGTGCATGTATCTGCTCATCAATAATCAAGAACTATCCACCTCATGCTAAAGGAAAGAAAACAGTGACTAAGTTCTGTGACTAAGGTCTTGCTTTGCCCATTTATTTCTAAAAGCAATACAATTCCTACAGTGCTTACCATATTTTCATATTGGTGGGTGGCTAGAAACCAGTGGAACTGGTTCTGACAGGAGAAGCAATGAATTTTCATATCTTGAATTCCTTGGTGTGATCTGTGTATTTCATTCTCATAGTACAATAAATAAATCCCGAGAGTTACAATTTGCTTTTTAGGTCTGATATCAACCATTGCCTTTACTCTTCATAATTTCAAAACTATTGCATGGAACAAATAGCCTAATACTATTTCACATGAACACGGTCCATATTTTTTTTAGTATTTTCACAGTATTTTTGTTTCATAACTTTGTGGCCTGATATGTATGTGGCAACAGTTTATTGCAAAAGATCCCATGCAGTTTTATAAATCCTACAAATGAGACACAGCAATGACCATGCCCATTACTAACTCTTAAGCTTAGCTTTTTTGGATTAGTTACTTTTGAAGGATTTGTTATTCTTTAAGGTAGGAAAGTAAGAAAAAAGTGTATGGCTAACAAGTTCAGGGAAATTCAGAAAGTCACTGGAGTTAGATTTTTTAAATCTTGTCTTGCAGAGAACAAGTTCCTTTTACTGTTTGTAATGGAGCTATGAGAATGCACCTGTTTTCTCTTCTTTCTTAAGCCATGTCATTTCTACATTAACTATATTATTATTTTTAATTACAGTTATGGATTTTGCTATATCTGGTAACTGCTGGGTGGCAAATAATGTTGCATCTTAAAGACCTAATATCTTGTCATAGAAAGGCCTCATAATTAGCACCTTACAATGGCTGCTGAGACAGATTCTCAGCAAAGCCTCCTCCCTGGTCTTGACCTAAGAAAATACTTCAAACCTGTTATTGCTCTAAAGACTAGATATGTGTCTTCACAAGTCTAAGACCACTAATATTTAGGAAATTATTCTAGAGATAGGTATGTACATAAGGAACAATTTCTCTAGCAGAATATTTCCCAAGAGTTATGATGCACTTTGAATCTTGTCTTACAACACAGTGATCCATCAGCCAAGAAATACACATGAAGATTATTTTCTATTCACCTACTTACAAAAGTTCCCATTCTGCAAAAAAAATGTGGACACAGAAACAGCTGGTCCTTCATTCAGCAACCCTGAGAAGTGGAAACTGGGAAAACAGCGTGGAATTAACATCTGTAATAAAAGGAAATTATTGCTTGTGTAAATAGTAACAAGTAAGCTGCTTAGTGTGCATTAGCCCCGTCTTAACATTTGAAAATGTGGTAACAAATTCTGGAGAGGGGATTACAGAGCTGCACGTAGGTGAAGATGCTGTCAGCAGAGCACGTGGGTGGGATATAAACATATCCACTGTGCATAAACATAGGCCTTTGTTATAGTACTCTTGGAGAGATTTAATATTCTTGGATTTTTTTTCCTTCCAGTTGGAGAAGGGAAGAAAATTAGACCAAACAAGTTGCACCTTGGAGATGGCTAAACTAAACCACAGGCTGGATGACAGAACCACACTAATGGCAGCACAACAAGAGCAGGGACTTCACAAGTGCCACAGAAGGTAGCCCAAAGGAGTTCACACAGTCTGTCTTTCAAAGCAAAAAATTTCTAGTGAGCTTCTGGGCAACAATACCGACCTGAGAGGTGCCTGTCCTCTGCCACCCTTTGCTGTGCTCATACAAGCATCCATGCATAGTGGACCAGCTGGAAGAATCACATTGCCAGGAAATATCTTTTATTTGATGTGTTCTCAACAGTTCTGCTGCCGAACAGCTAACCACCTGTGACCGGGAACAACCTTCCTTGCTCTTCATGTAAGCCAGGTGACTTGGGGAAGGGCATTCAGCCACTGCCTGTCCTCTGCCACCCTTTGCTGTGCTCGGTGCCTGTCCTCTGCCACCCTTTGCTGTGCTCATACAAGCATCCATGCATAGTGGACCAGCTGGAAGAATCACATTGCCAGGAAATATCTTTTATTTGATGTGTTCTCAACAGTTCTGCTGCCGAACAGCTAACCACCTGTGACCGGGAACAACCTTCCTTGCTCTTCATGTAAGCCAGGTGACTTGGGGAAGGGCATTCACTGGCACATCACAGAGGGTGAGGGGAGCTGAGAGACTGGGGGTGGGAGTCATACAAGCATCCATGCATAGTGGACCAGCTGGAAGAATCACATTGCCAGGAAATATCTTTTATTTGATGTGTTCTCAACAGTTCTGCTGCCGAACAGCTAACCACCTGTGACCGGGAACAACCTTCCTTGCTCTTCATGTAAGCCAGGTGACTTGGGGAAGGGCATTCACTGGCACATCACAGAGGGTGAGGGGAGCTGAGAGACTGGGGGTGGGAGGAGAGGCAGCCTAGATGAGGGTGATGTACACTCTAAGCTGCACGGTGCTTAGGGACCTTTCTGTTCAAATCAGCTATATTGGAGATGTGAGGGACTTGATGAAAATTATCCCTGTGTTGTAAAGAAGTTGGAAAAGCAGACAGTGCCCTTTGTGGTCAGTCACACTACATTAATTCTGTAGCCTCTAGGATTCCTAAAAATGGAGAGAAAAGAAAGAAGAGACATTTTAATGAGTCTGTCTTTTCCCAAAAGGCCTCTGAGGACCATTCTTGAAGCTGGAAGTTTGGAGCAGGTATTTGAGAACATAGTTAGAGAAGAGTGTCTGAAACCACAGCTGGCTACAGCTTCATCTACAGGCCAACCAGCTACATAACAGAAGTTGTCCTAAACGACCTTCCTCAGGCCAAACCTCTCGTTTAATCATTGAATTATAGTGCAAGGAGGAGGACTTGAGGAAGGCTCTTTGTCCTATAGCTCTGCTTTAACTGGAATACAGGACTTTTTGTTTATAGAGGAAGGATGTTATTTAAGGTCAATGAGGAAGGCATCTAAGCTATGCATCTCTCATTGCCTTAAAGTAAACATCTGTCCTCATCATCCTCCTGTCAGTTATTTGAGGCAGCCAGCTGTGCAAGGTCCTGGCTGTTGTGAATCCTGTTTCAAATAACTCACCATTCTTCCCAAGTGTGACACAGGAACTTTAGGCACAGCCTTAAATCCAGGCTGTAAATTTTATCCCAGGGGATCAAGTGTTTCAAGGGAGCTGTTGAAACTTTGATTATAACAATACCTAATTCCTTTTGTTGGTCTAATTACCATTTCATTTTCATCAAGATGGCACTAGATAAAATCTGTTTAGTTGTTTAGTAGGCAAATGATCGATACAGCAGAAAACAAAAGCCTGTTAAGCTCCCAACTTAACCAGGAATCCTACAGAAGTTCACAATCAGCAAGAATATTACTGTAGACTTCCAGGGTCACTGGATGTTTAAGTGCCATTATAAATCAACAACTCCCTATCCACTGGTATTAGGATTTAAAAATAAATGCCAGGTCCAGATCTTCAATTGCTGCAAGTCATTGTATTCATATTCCAAACCTGCTGGGGAATTTGCATTTACTTTCAGACATCAGTAAACTGCTGTGCTTGAATTGAATAACACCTTTACTTTGAATGGTCCCCCTTACTTCACTGATGCTTTTCAGTGAGAAAAACACTACAAAATTTGTACCAGAGACACAGTGTTGTTCTACAGCCATAAAATAGGATAGCAGTGACTAACTGAAAGGAGATATGCCACTTATGTGGAATGGCTGCCTGAACTTCAGTTGAGGAACAGGGACACTTCTCTCACTGTTGTGCAACAATCTTACAGGCAACTCAGCAGAACAAACTAATGAGGGATTTGAGAGCACGTAAGATGACAACTGAAAGACAGAATTCCACACACACCCTCCAGCCATTAACATTTATAATTAAAATGTAACTAAGCTTTACTTCTTCAGCTTGAGAAAATTTGCATAAGCAACAGTAGCATCATGGTTTGCATCATTACAGGAGGAGACTGAAGCCTCATTTGAAACACTGTGGTGACCAAAGTTGTCTAAACTGCAGCCCATCTCAAGATTTTCCTATTATAAAATAATCATTCTGAAACTAATTCATGGAGCTTATCCAGGAATTTGACATTGTATGTAGAGTGAGTTCATTTTAGAGTTATTTCTATAGGTCAGTGGTGACTGCTACAGAATTTTTTGTTGCTTCTCCAGAAAAAATTGCGTACACATTCTCATTGTACATTTGCTGCTTTTCTACTTCTGAGTCAATCACTTCAGTCAAATTCATACTGTAGGGCTCATTGTCTAGTGTGAAATGAATAACTCATAGCAATGCACATCTTATAATACAGATTTTACTTTGATAAGCTTATATGTTCAATTTGTCATTAGAGAAATAGATTCATACAAAGAGTTTTGCCTAAATTTAGACTGACGCAGAATTCCCAAACAAGCACTGTCGGTTCATTCGCTGTGCTGATGCTCTGCTAAAGTTTTGTTTCATTGCAGCATCTGATCTTTAAATATTTGCTGGTTTGTTATCAACCTTTCCCTAGGCATGTTTTTCCTCTTGACCTGATACTCATATCTGATAAATTATTTTATCACCAAAAGGGAAACTGAAAAATGAGATCAGAATCAATACATATTCTTGTAGCTGGTTTGCATTCCATTTTTATGATTTTACAGCTTCCTTCCTCTGAGAAAATACAGTATTTTCCACTATGATTGGATTCTGATGTAGGATTTAAACCCAGATTACTTTTCTTTTGCTATGGAGAAGAAAATAAATGGTTATTTGAAAATATTTCAGTGTGAAAATTCAAATGTTTCCTTTGAATAAGTGGTTTTGGTAATGTTAAAATATATGAATACCATTAATACTAGTATGGAGCTACAACCAAATGAGTTTAAATGAAATATTTTACTTTACTGGAAGTGAATTGGTCATTAAAGTTAAATATAAGAGTCGTAGCAGCTCCTTTATTCTTTTCTCATTGAAAATTGCTGAAACTGACACATTCCTGTGACTTATTATTTCCATGAGGTTAAGTTTTCTGATGGAAGAAACTTTTCTACATTCTTTGTCTGTTATTTAGTTGGAAGTAATATAAAACTTCATTTGCATTCATTCATCTTTTGGCCAAACTTTAAATCATGAAGGTTTGAATAATCCTCCTCTTTGATGGCCTGATAGACAAGGCCAGTGACAAACTGAGAGCCACATATAATAAGTCACAGCCTTTATTCACCTTAAACAATTCTTTTCCTCTCTCTAATTATAGCCATTGGTATCTACAGACTACCATTGTTTTCACAATAGAAATATGCGAATGTATTCCTAGGACACACAGATGGTTGCTTATCACTTCTTGGTCCCTTTTTGTAATAGTTACTTTGTCCCTTTTCCTAGTCGGATTTGCACAAACCCCTCATGTAGAGGGGCACCCCACGTTCTGGGACCTTTCGCACTATTTTGTCCTTATGCATAAGATTTCTTACTCTGAAATAAGTAATTATGCAGCTTATGGTATTTCTTTGGACCAATAATACTGACATCTTTCCTGGCTCTATTCTACTGCAAGACCAAGGACTCTTCACTTTCTTGATACTTTTATATTTCCATCCCTTTGCCCCTTGTCCCACTCCTGATTTCTCTGTTGCTTCCATGTTTGCATGCTCCCCACCTTCCTTTCCTTCTCCTACCACTTCTCTGATCCTCTGCTTAGCCAATTCAATTAGCTAAATTCAGAATCACAGAATTGCCTATGTTGGAAGGGACCTTTAAGATCATCTAGTCCAACCATTAAAAAAAACCCAAACCACCAAAAAACCAAAACCAAACAAAACACACACACCAACACTAAACCATATTCCCAAGCACCATGTCAATTCCTCTTTTGAATATCTCCAGGCGGTGCCTCAACCACTTCCCTGGGCAGCCCGTTCCAATGCCTGATAACCCTTTCAGGGAAGAAATTTTTCCTAATATCCAACCTGAACCTCCCCTGGTGCAACTTGAGGCCATAAAAGACAAAAGTGAATAGTTTCCTGGGTAAGAAAGCTGAATTGGCTTAGCACGGAGCAACTAAGCAAGTACCAGGGACAGTCTTTCCTTTCTTGGCATGGGCCAGCTGGTGGATCAGCTCTGTAGGCATAGCTTCACCTTCAGATGGGGGTCATTGCAGTGAGGCTGTGGGTAATGAGGAACGTTTATAGTCACCTCATCTTGTGACTTTTGGGCAGCCCTTGCTTCCCTCCCATGGGGGTTGCGAGATAGAGGGCACAGCAGAGTGCCAACCAAAGCTGGTTAGTGGGTCAGTCAGCTGCCTCTGGCATGGGAAGAGACTGACCTTCACCTCCTCTGCCATTCCCCTCAAAAACATGCTGTGGAAGCCAGACTGCTGCTGTATCTGCCTTCAGTCCTTTCAGAAGACACTTGCAGTTTCTATCTCTACTGTGACAAAAGGGTGGGGATTTTTTGGTCTGTCCTCCCCTTTCATCCCCAAATCTGCTCTCCATTTACACCAGGCACACATAGATGCCCCCAATGTACTTCTGATGCCTGTATATGTGCCTTCTGAGAAATGCTACAGTGAACCACACGGTTTACATTTATTACCACGTTAAGTTGTGAGCAAAACAGTAATTGCCACCTTCTCATGCCTTAAGTTCTTGTCCGTGTACTGGGAAAGCACAAAATCCTTTTCTCCCCTTCCTTTCACTAAACCATTCTAATTTACGAATCCAGGCCACCATGTCACACCATCACCCCATACTCACCACTCCCCCCTTCCTTCCCAGCTGCCAAATGTTGACATACTGCAGGGAATTTGGCTGGGGAGTGATACGTCCATTAGGTTGTGAAACAACCAGGCTCTGATCTTAATTCCCAGCTGATGCATTCAGAGAAACTCTTAACTTCAACTTTAACCACAGAGATAGATCTGGCCCTTGTCACGTGGAATGAATTATATTATCCCAAAAATAGGAGTAAATAAAATGACTGTTCTTTCCTTAACTAAATATTGACTTTGGTGAACCCAAGAAACAATGTTTGCTTGCTTCGGTCAATTTCAAAAACAAAGAATAAAGTTTAAGCTCACTGTAGTCAAGTTCAGAAGAAGAAAATTCCTTATTTGAGGGAGTGCTGTCGCTGTCTGCCAGTCTGCTGCCCACCAGCCTTCCCCAGTGAGCACACACACCTGGGCAAAGCACAGTCCCACACCCCTTGCATTTAGCTGAACTGTGCTCCTCCTTTCAGCAAAAGGCAATGTTCTGAGTGAAACACTGCAGTCCTGATAGCTAGCAGGTTAACCCCTTCTTTGCCACCTTTAAAGAGCGATAAAATGTATCTCACTGGACAAGAGATGAGGCTAATACTGATAATTCCCAGGAAATGCAGCAAGGTCACAGGAAGCTTATAAGGACAGCAACATGTGCCAGGCACAGGATTCACTCTCCTATAGCAAGCACTTACTTTTTTTTCCTCCAACCTCAACAGCAGCTTTTTTCATATCACAGCAAGTGTGTTCCATCATTTCTAGATGCCCTGTGGAAGGGGGGAGATAATTCTTGACTACCTCAGAAGAAATGCCACTGCTTTTTTCCCCCCCCCAGGCACACAGCAGTACAAATGAAGATTAACTGGGAGACTAGGAGGAAGAAAGACTACAGGTAGTTCGGATTAGCAATCTTATCTTTAGATGACCTCTTTTAATCTTATGCATTGCCAAGATCAACATAAGCACAAGTTCTGCATATTCAGGAAACAAAAAGACAACAAACTTGGTAGCTTTAATCTTTATCTTGCATTGAATTTGCCAAGTAGAACTAGAATCTCAGCATGATTTCATGGGGGCATTTCGAAGTTCAATTAGATAATCATGCCTTATGCAGGAACTTTTGGTGTATCATCAGGGTAGGATGTTTTTCCAGCATAATTTAAGGCACACATTTTGATACCTCTTTACTCAGAGAAGACCTTCCACGTGGATTTGCCTGCTTCCATTGGACCACAAAAAATAACACGTGTATCTACAGAAAAACTAACAGCATAAGCACTGAAATAAAATTTAAGGTCTTTCACTTCATCATAGATCTATAAACTGAGGTGGTACTTGATCACAAGCTATTAACATGAATGCTTTAACTACATAGACATATATATGCTTATAGACACACTTTCTAACTTTGCTGTCTGCTTACATTTTTCAGCCTTTTTATGACTACCAAGAGAATGCTGTTCAGGGGGTTGGTGTGGGAATCCTGGTCCCAAAGAGCAGGCTGCAGTCCACAGAAATACCAAGAGTCACTCAGGATTAGCTGCCACAAAGTGACCAGTCCATGCCCATTGACTGTTTCTGGGCTGTTCATTTAACTTTTGGCAAACCTCTGATGATAATCTTTGCCACAAACAAGCATATAGGAGACCTTGCCGCAGCCTACAGCAAGCGTTTCTATATCCAAAGTTCTATAGACATCTTTAAACAGTTGCATTTCACATCAAAGTTACTGAGGTTGAGGTATGTTTAGCAACATTACAATTATGATTATAAAAGAGAACAATGGATGTAAAGGTTCCCCTTTCCACTTGCTATTCAGACATGATGTTACCACAAACCAGCAGATAAAACTTTCTGGGACTCAATTTAAAGTTCAGAAAGCAGGCATTCTTTATTGTGGTGCCAGGAGCACAGGGGCCAGCTCCTCCTATTGTGCACACCCAATGCTGTTGTCAACTTAAATTTGTACACAACAGGTATGCATATGCAATGTAATCCCCCCCAAATTATCATATTCGTGACATTTCTGTGAATTCATTTACATATTATAATAAGCTTTTGGGCACGCATAATTGTGCCTTCTGGCAGTCCTCATTTTGAATGAGGGTCACTTCTCCCTCAATCTTCATCTTCTTCACCTGTCTTTTGGCTCACTTTTCATGTTGGCAAAACATTCTAACTGCTTAATTGCTCATTAAAACTAATGATCTCTCTGCTACCACCTGTTTCCCAGACAATGTCCATATTTATTGCATCCTTGTCTTAAGTCACCATGTTCTCAGGGCCACAGACATCCTTTCTTATCTTACTAAGTCTTTGAAACTATTTGGGATGGTTACTGAAAGTGCTACAGTTCTTCTCTAAAAGAAGATTCTCTACAGTTTAACCATTTATAAACTACATAAAATCTGCCTTAGGTATCAGTGAGAGGTTATTTCTTAAAGAGGTACTTGAGACCTGTGTGCTCTGACATCAGAGAGTGAGGGCATAGTGGTTCATGTAGGGAACAAGGAAGCTGGCCTCGGGGCATGTCTAGCTAGAGAAAGCTTGTCAAGGTGAAGGTCAGAGAGAAAGACAAGAAGAAGGGCAGACTGGAAACAAACACATCAGTCTTGGGAGCAATGTTTTGTAAACACGTGGCTCTGCCCTCTAGGCTTAGGAAGCCTGTTGCAACAAAGCAGGGTGCCTCCTCATGACCCCAGGTAGCCCTACAAGCTGTGGCACCAGCTCAGGAGTCATCAGCTGCTCTTGGGTGACTCATTACAATAACTGCTAGAAGAGAAGGTGACACCAGCTGGGTTTACATTACCAGGACTACCATCTTCCTGGCATTAGAACTGCTACCACTTGTGCTTCTGCCTGTCCTCGAATGCCCCTCTGCCTTGCCCTTTTCCTTTTGGCTTTTGTAGGCAGCAGACTCCTTGCTCTGTTGCTGTAACACCAGGCAGCGCTCCAGCCTTGCTCCAGCACGTGCCGCAGCTCTGTCCCCATTAATCTGGCCAAAAGGCTTTTCCAAAGTGGAAACACTGATAAACATGGGACTTTCTCCTGTTGTCAGGTGCAAGCAATCTATTCTCTTCATAGAAAATATCTATTGGCAATGGATAAGCTGTGAAAGCCAGACTCCACAAGCTGTCTGCCCCATGGAAAACTAAAAATCCAGGAAAAAAAAACTTTTCATAGATGCCTTCTTAAAGAGGGATTAAAAGGTTTATTGAGTCTACAGCTAAAAATATTTTCATGTAGGTCACCACTGATGGGTCAACGGAGATTAGTTATAATTCTATAATTCTTTCAAGGAGCACGTAGAGACAAACCGCTCCTCCTGGATCAGTTTCTAAATTGGTGGGGTAGGGCTGTAGCTAGTTTGAAAAGGTCTTTAGACAACTTTAAAGTTACCAGCCAGTTTGTAAAGCACAATTCCATATGGTCTACATTCAAATCCACTGTCCAACAGATGCAGCGTGTGGGAAATGGTTTTTCCCATAGTTTGATGGGAAGGTCCAGCTAGAAGTTCGTCTGCCCAGCTCTTCATCACTCATTGATGAATCCTAGAAGTACAAAAGGTCCAACGCCAGATGGAGGCCTATTGTAGACAGCTTGCCCAGTACATATCCCACACTGCTCACAAACACTTTATTCATTCCGAGTTGTAGAGACCTCAGTCAGCTCTCAGCCCAAGGTCTCAAAAAGCCTTTCAAAATGCAACCAACACTGATAAAAAACCTCCACATTCCTACGGCCCCTAATCTTGTAAATTGGCTGTGATGTGTCCCCTACTGAGGGGATGCATCCATTCCCTTCCTTGGTATCTACTGCTGGCTTAAGTGAATCCAGAACTTCAGACCCAGTCTTCTGAGAAATCAAACCAGACCAAAGCTGTCCTCAAAATTTACCAAGTCTCCTGACTGAAGCCATAATATACTGCTTCCTAGCTCTGAAGAAAGCGTGCATACTTCCAATTCAGCTGCCTAAGAAACACCCACAGAAAATGTGGAAAACAGAGAGTTGTCCCCACATCTCACTGTGATCTTCCCATTGCAGCTAAGTGACTAATTCCTCATATCCCCATGTCACCTTTAAAAAGAGCAAGAGATAGCTGGATGACCACTTAGCTGTTTCTAAATAAACCTTAGGAAATTTGTTCAGTATTACCAATAAAATAGACCATAAAATCCTTTTCTTTTTCTAGAACGGAATGCACATGAGAGCGTTTCCATTTCTGCCAAGATTCCTCTGTTCACTTTCATCTACTGCGGCCTGTCAGTAGTGCACAGACTCTAGGTCAAAGAAACAGTCCCCTGCAGCACCAATAGGGAATAGTTCTATGTTGTAATATTCCTAGAAATTTATATATACATACATATATATATACACACATACATATGCATATATATTTCTGGGTTTCTTGTAAAGAAAAATCTTGTTTTGTATAAATCCTGTATCTCGTTCACTGATACTCTGGCAACAACAAGCCTGACTCCCTAATAGAAAATCATTCTCAGTTAAGCACTTGCTGTCAACACCTTCACACCTTTTATTTCCTCCTCCCAATAAAAACTCTGAAGTCACAGAAGACTGCAGCTTATTGTCTCTCATCACGGTCTATTTTGCAACATGAACGTGCAGCAAAAGAAGCAGTCAAAATAACACAACTGAGAAGCTGGCACAGTAGCAAATAAGCAAGAACAAACAGCTGAGGATGGGGAAAAGAAGGAGATGGGGAAGGAACTGGTCAAGAGCAAGTATGGTGGAACAGCGGTCAAACTGTTCTCTAGTATGCTAAGATTTTTGTGGGATCAGGAATATACGCTGTCATTGCTTCACAACAGGAATGGTTCAGTTTAATGCCCATAAAATAGCTGCTTTAATTGAGTTTAACAGACAGTCCTAATTCTATTTAAAGATTTTATCTTTTGTTTAAAAATATTGCTGATGTCAAGTAAGCTTGATTAATTTCTAGTTTCCTGGAATGACAAAATAAGCTAGATCCTCAGAGCAATGCTGCAAGTATGACAATGCAACCAAGTTTGTCAAAAGTTAATTTCACAATTAGAAAAAAGTACAATACAGAGAAAAACTGCATAAAACAACCTTTAGATCTTGAAACAACTCTTAAAACATAAAGATCAGAAAAGAGACTATAGAGCAGAGGAGAACATGGCATTGCAGTAATATAATTTTTGTAAGTTCTGAGGAATACATCTTAAGTATATACAAATTTGCAAGTACAATCTACATAGTAATAAAAAAAAATATCCTTGCTGCAGCTCCTAAGATCCAGTTGAAATTTCTGAATGCTGTTTAACTTTTAGTCTATTTTCTGTATTTCAGTAGTTCGACTTCTCTGTGTAACAGCAGATTCAAAGGACCACAGAACATCTCTGTATTCATTATTAGCGCGATATCACATGTAGAAAAATATAACTCCTATTTTTCTCATTCTATTACCTGCCTTTCCAGAGAAGGAACAAAAAGCAGATCTCAGACCTAACAGCTCACCCACCTCTCGCCAGCCACAAGGAATCGTGTATACAAACAGAACTTTTTTGGTTGAAGCATTGCACTTAAAACTAAGATTGTTTTGATCTAATGGTCAATGAATCCCATGACATTTACAGGAGAAAAAACACAGTACTCAAATATTTAGCTGATATAAATGGTCATACAGCAAAAAGTGAATGGTGTTCCAGTATTTGCAAGTAAATATGTGACAAGTAGTCCAGTAACTATTGTTTTGCTCAATCCTACAGTTTTTCCTTTGTAATACCAACAGCAGTAACCTAGAAGCCAAGACTAGCACAGATTAATGCAGTTCTATTCTCAACACAGAGTTTACAGTCTCAGTAGATGGAAGGCACATACACAGGCAATGGGGGTTCTGGTTTCTCAATTCCAAAGAGAAACTTTGGACTAAAGTCAGAACTATTAAGCCAAATTATCCTTTCTTTTTTTTTTCCAGTTTTATTTGCATATAACAGCATAGACTGTAATGCTGATATAAATCAAGTGGGAGAAAAGTCAGGTGCAGGAGACCTAGAAATGCATTTAGTTTGTTGTGCAAGAAGGAACACACCCTCTCAGATCAGATTTTCAAAATCTGGCAGACTGAATTTCTTGCTGAATTCTGACAGGCCCATGCGACACGTGCCTAGCTTTTGCAAATGCAACAGTATAATTAGAAGATAGTTTAAACAAGGATTACAAACAAGGATGTTAGGTCATGTCGTACCTAGAATTGGTCGGGGGGAAACAAACTTTCTATTCCAGCTAGAGTCCTATTCTTCCCTTTATATGCTTTCTGCTTGTATATATTATTTACCTAGGCTAAGAGGTGTCCTTTCTTAACCAAAATCCAATTAAATCCATTTTAAATCCAAGACTGCTTCGTCCCTGTGACAGAGGAAAGATGAAAAGAAATGCAGTTTATGTTTATGCCCAATGTGTCTCTAGTATTGAGGGATGACATCTGGTAGTCACAGCTGCAGCCCTCAATTGGAAACCACTGCAGTTTCAGTCTGTGAATACAAATTGCATTGTCTGAAACTGCACACTTTTTGAAAAAAAAAAAAAAGCCTTGAGTTATACTATTATTAAGTGTATTCTCTAGCACTGGAAATATTGCCACATGAAACATGAGTAGTGGATGCTTGCTTCCTTATTATTTTTTACAATATAAAAAATATTGCTATCAAAACAGCAATTCTGACTCTGGCAATGCTTATTGCAGTGCAGACCCAAAGCACTTGAAGCTTTCTCACAAATTTTCTTTTCCATCTTTGCTTGCCCAGGCCTTTAATCAGGGTCCTTCAGTGTAAACACAAGAAAGGCTCATCCGTGAGAAAATGAGATGGTTCTGAGGCTTACTGTAGTCAGTTCAGATGGCACATGAATATAGGCAGACTCAGACACCTTGTCTTCTGCTCCTGGAATGGCTTCCTGCATAAGCCACGCGAAGCACTGGACATAACCAGGATAGCTTGCACTACTAGGTCAGAAGCTCCCAAGCCTGTCAATGCAGCACCACTTGGGCAATAACTTCTTTTTAACAGCCTCTTTCCCTAATAATTGTTCTCTCTGTGTCAGTGCCTGATAAAAATTTTATTTCTTCTATATCATTCCCACAGAAGATTTTAATTATGTGCTGATTGCAGCTGCCTCTCAACTAGGAGCGAGTCTTTGCTCAGCTTTCCTAAGTCATAAAAGTAGCTCCTCTGTGCCTTAATTTCTCCTATTGCTCTGATGTCCTTTCCTGTCTTACACAAACTCTACTAAATGTATAATGTATAATGTGGACGAGAAGCTGGACATGAGCAGGCAGTGGGCAGCTGCAGCCCAGAAGGCCAATCACACCCTGGGCTGCATCAAAAGAAGCGTTGCCAGCAGGTCCAGAGAGGTGATTCTGCCACTTTACTCTGCACTGGTGAGACCTCACCTGGAGTATTGTGTGCAGGTCTGGAGCCCTCAATATAAGAAGGACATGGACCTGATGGAGAGGGTCCAGAGGAGGGCCACAAGGATGATCAGGGGGATGGAGCACCTCTGCTACGAGGACAGGCTGAGGGAGCTGGGGTTGTTCAGCCTGGAGAAGAGGAGGCTCCGGGGAGACCTAATAGCAGCCTTCCAGTACCTGAAGGGGGCCTACAGGAAGTGCAGTACTAGGTCAGAAGCTCCCAAGCCTGTCAATGCAGCACCACTTGGGCAATAACTTCTTTTTAACAGCCTCTTTCCCTAATAATTGTTCTCTCTGTGTCAGTGCCTGATAAAAATTTTATTTCTTCTATATCATTCCCACAGAAGATTTTAATTATGTGCTGATTGCAGCTGCCTCTCAACTAGGAGTGAGTCTTTGCTCAGCTTTCCTAAGTCATAAAAGTAGCTCCTCTGTGCCTTAATTTCTCCTATTACTCTGATGTCCTTTCCTGTCTTACACAAACTATACTAAATGTATAACAAGTACTGGACATAACCAGAATAGCTTGCAGTACTAGGTCAGAAGCTCCCAAGCCTGTCAATGCAGCACCACTTGGGCAATAACTTCTTTTTAACAGCCTCTTTCCCTAATAATTGTTCTCTCTGTGTCAGTGCCTGATAAAAATTTTATTTCTTCTATATCATTCCCACAGAAGATTTTAATTATGTGCTGATTGCAGCTGCCTCTCAACTAGGAGCGAGTCTTTGCTCAGCTTTCCTAAGTCATAAAAGTAGCTCCTCTGTGCCTTAATTTCTCCTATTGCTCTGATGTCCTTTCCTGTCTTACACAAACTATACTAAATGTATGGGTGTTCCCTGGATGGATTTGTACTGTTCATCTCACACGTACAGGTCCCAGTGGCAGAATTACTAAGCTTGCAACAGAAGACAAATAAAATGTATGGGCATCAGGTGTTCCCTGGATGGATTTGTACTGTTCATCTCACACGTACAGGTCCCAGTGGCAGAATTACTAAGCTTGCAACAGAAGACAAATAAGAGAAGTAAGTTTTAATAGTCTTGCAAAGATATAGTTGCTGTGCTGTGTAGCTGAAGGCTGAACAAGTATGAAAGAAGTTTTAATAGTCTTGCAAAGTCATGGTTGCTCTGCTGTGTAGCTGAAGGCTGAACAAGTATGAAGTATTGGGAGCTGGAGGTGGGAAGAACACAGCACTGGACACGTGGCGAACACTCTCACATTTAACTCAGAAGAGACTGCTATAAGGGAGGAATCTTTAGTAAGTCTGTCACAAAGACTCCGTGACAATACATTTTTTTAAGTACAGAAAGAGAAGGTTTAAGAACATGAGTGGGAACGTCAAGTAAATTAGAGCAAAGCTGGGGTTAGAAACTAAGACTTCTATTTCCCATCCACATGCCTACACTTCAGAACAATACTGTTTCTCCTGGAGTACATTGGATTTGTATTGTTTCTCTTTTTAGAGACTAGTCCTACATCCCTAATTCATATGAGCAGTCTCATAGAAACCAGTGAGGTAAGAGTCAGGAATGAGCATTTAAGTTGCAGTCTTATAGTTTTGTTGGCTTTTTTTTTTTTTTAACCCAGCATCTATGCTTTCTTAGCACTCAGTACCTAAACTATGATAATAAAGGTAATTAGGAACAATAGTAGGTTACTATATTGCAAAGGCTCCAAATTGTATTTAGCAAACAGGTAGGCTTGCTACTGAAGGTATAACATACCACATAAGAAAAACATATAGAGCTATTTGCCAGCTTAATTAATGAGTCTGGTTAAGATAAGTCATATTACACCTGAACATATGACACACTCTTTAAAGATTGTGACCTCTATCATCATTACAGGTCCACCCACAGGAGATGACTGCAGCCATTTGCAGAAGACACATTACATTTGAACTATTCATGGGTGCTTTCATGATAGCGCCACGTGCCAGCAGGTACTATACCATAGTCCTTTTGTTTGTCTGAAGAACCGTATTGCCAGCTATAAGGATCAGCATGGAGCTGGAGGTGACCTGGAACAAAAAGTCTCAACTTTGCAATAGTCAACGTGTGGATTGGGCAGCTGAAAGATGAACTGCTTCATTTCCAAATACAGCAAGTGCCACTAAAAGACCCTGCTCTTCCATTTGTATATCACTTCAGAATTCGCAGGGCAGAGTGGCTTTGAAGCCTGGTATATAGTAATGCACAGTAGTAATATGTGGGGTTTTTTTAAAAGTTCACTATGAATTGATACTGCTATTCTCACAGAACCAGTTATGTTGTCTTATACACAAGGAAGGTTCAGTCAGTTCAGTCAATAGTCACTCTCGGGTACCTGAGGGTTGTTTTCCCTCCTGGTGCCTTACGCACCATACAGGTGATGCTGTAGGCATTACTCACACCTCTTCCTGCTCTCTGCTGAACAGACTTTCTGTATTAAGAATAGAGGAAGACCCTGGTTTCTCCCTTCCTGTGCCACACAAGCCTTCAAGGAGGGCATTTTGCACAAGGAGCAACAGGGAGGATCAGAAACAGGACATGTCCTGAAGAACAATACAGTAGCTGCTACCACTCACACAAGAAGCCTTAGCAAAGCATGAGGAAAGTCTAGGCTGCAGTTTCTCAAAGGCTTAGAGCTACTCTGTCTGCACTCCCTTTACATATTAAGAAATGTTATTCAAGCCCTTGGATGAAAAATATATCTCCCTCCCTTTCAGCAGTATATGCCTGCTACTGCACCAATGTCTGGAATAATTGTCAGGGGGATTTATTTTGCCCATGTTCACCAAGCAGCAAGGTCATGGTCCACACCTGCAACTTGTACTCTCTACAGCGTGAGCAGTAGGAATGTCATTTTGATGCTTTGAGTAACTATCCTCCTCAAGGCATCTGTCACACTTCCTTCTGCCTTTTCAAGTTCTTTCCAGCCCCTATGCTTTCCCACTGCTGAGTATTCTGCTTGAATTGAGCAGTCCCTTTTCCTCAGAGTAGCTGCAGCAGCAGCAATTGGTAGGTATACAGGATATTTATTCCATAGAAGCTGTTATCCTGGAGTGTCTACAATTACAGAAGAGGAAATAGTCCCTCAAAATTTCCCTTTCTCCACGATACACCTAGGAATCAAATAAGCAACTAGAAAACAGCTCAGGAGACAGATTTCGGATTAAAAAAAACCCAAAAATCCCAAAGCTTCCTCTGAAGATTGAAAAGAAGCACTCTAGTTGTATGATAAATCACGTATGGTACTACTTACTTTGCCTTCAGAATGCATGAAACATGTTCAGCTGAGGGCAATGTTGGATGGCAGTACTGTTGTAGCTCAAGTTCACAGGTAACATGTATCAGGCACCACCTGCTCCAAAGATGCTGACGAAAGAGAAGAAAGGAGGATTTTTCATTGACTCTAGTCTGTAAGAATTATGTTCTTTGACTGTCTACATGATACGTACATTTTGTCGCTATGTAGTGTCTCACATAGAATGAAGGTAGTCCTTAACCCAGGACTCCTCCGGGAGTTAAAAAATAAAAAGCAGGGTTATTTGTGAGAGCCACGTGAGCCAGTTGCTTAGTCTCCCTGATAAAAGTTTTCTCATCACACTTCCTGAGCTGTATGTTTTGAGGCTCAGGTGATACAACTCACAATACCGGATTCTCCGGGAATGCCTTTGAGAATGAGTCTAACCTTGACAACCATCACAAGTATGTGCTCACATGCAGACAGAATAGAAAGAACAACTTAACAGGAATATTCAGGACCAAGATCAACAGCAAGTATTTTCTTGATCATCATAGCTATCTCGACTCAGATCTGTTCTGAAGTAGTAGGTGACTAGTTATGTGCATACATATGTGATATATACATGCATGAACATACACAATGAGTATATGCTCTAACATGCTCTAGGCAATCCTGCTTCAGCAGGGGAGTTGGACTAGATGATCTCTATGGTCCCTTCCAACTCTAAAAATTCAGCGAAACATTGTGTCAGTTGTGTCACTAATGACATTACTTCTATCAGTTCCACTCAAAAATTGCAGATTTTAATACCTTTATTATTGACACATCAATACAATAAGGCACATGGTCATTGTAAGTATGTGAATAGCCACATTCGTACTGATGGGATTCACGTAATTCAAGTCATGTATTCTTCAATGGCTGGACCTTAAGTGCTAGTCAACATCTACAGTGCTTAAGTATGGATCACAGTACTATATAAACCTGCTCTTAACTTCTCTTAGGCCCCTTGTGTAGTTTTTCCATTTCCCATCCCCCTCAGTTTCTGTCTCTTATGTTTCTGGGACCTTTAATGTTCCTGGGTGCTGCAGGCTCAGTGCCAAGCCATCACCCACTCTTGCAAGCAACCTGGCACATTCATTTGAGCTTCTAGACCCTTCCACCTCTGTCTGGTAAGTGTTTCCAGTCTTCCTAGATTGACTACCTTCATGCTGCCTTTCTGCAACCCTCCTGTCTCTTCCCTGACTTTCTAGCTTGCTCACCTCAGTAGCAGAGATATTTCTCTTTTTTTTTTAATGGTTTCCCCTCAATCTCCCTAATCCCTTCCTTCTGGCCTTTTCTCTCCCAGAAATTCATTAGTAAATGAGGCAGAAAGGTGCCTCACAGCTGTGCATATCCATTTGGTTTTCTGTGTTGATGCAAGGCAATTTTTGTAATGAATGTTCCCCCTCAGTTTCTGTCTCTTATGTTTCTGGGACCTTTAATGTTCCTGGGTGCTGCAGGCTCAGTGCCAAGCCATCACCCACTCTTGCAAGCAACCTGGCACATTCATTTGAGCTTCTAGACCCTTCCACCTCTGTCTGGTAAGTGTTTCCAGTCTTCCTAGATTGACTACCTTCATGCTGCCTTTCTGCAACCCTCCTGTCTCTTCCCTGACTTTCTAGCTTGCTCACCTCAGTAGCAGAGATATTTCTCTTTTTTTTTTAATGGTTTCCCCTCAATCTCCCTAATCCCTTCCTTCTGGCCTTTTCTCTCCCAGAAATTCATTAGTAAATGAGGCAGAAAGGTGCCTCACAGCTGTGCATATCCATTTGGTTTTCTGTGTTGATGCAAGGCAATTTTTGTAATGAATGTGTATCAGAGACTGTTGTCGTGTAGCTTTCTGAAATCAAAAGATTGTCAAGGATGGCATATTTACTGCCATATCAGAGACTGTTGTCCTGTAGCTTTCTGAAATCACATAAAAGATTGTCAAGGATGGCATATTTACTGCCTTCTGTAGCAAGTAATCTAGAACCATGATCAACACCTGTTAAAGATTAAAGCAACTCCAGACACTCCTCAGAAAGCCAGCTGAGCAGCTCCTTTCTTTGCTATGAACTTTTATTGCTATCTACATCCTCATTGTGAAAATGACTCCACAGCTCTAGTAGGTAATTTCCTTTAATACTTTTTTTTTTTTTTTAAATTTGAAGCCTAGAGGCTACATTTATAAAGCTGTAATTGCTGGGAGATGCTGATCATGTATCTGAGTGGTTTTACAAAAGTGCCTGAAGGGTAGGCATTGCAAAGCACCACACAGAGTCCCTAGTTCAATACCATCCCAAGCCTTTAAATGCATGTGCAGTTGCTCAGGCACACACAGAAGGCTGAGCTGCTGTCTGGAAGCAGTGAAGCCTCCCTACATCACTACACAAACCTGGCTACACAACAGCCTGACTCATGCAGAGTCAGCTCAGAGCTGTCTTTTCATGTACACATGCTCCCACTTAATGGGCATGACGTTCTGCAGCTGTTTGAACGGTGGAAAACTGATACAAAAGCATGCACTTCAAAGTCCGTTCAGGAACTCGGGGTCTTGTGTGGAGCTGTAATTGCTGGGAAATGCTGATCTTGTATCTGAGTGGTTTTACAAAAGTGCCTGAAGGGTAGGCATTGCAAAGCACCACACAGAGTCCCTAGTTCAATACCATCCCAAGCCTTTAAATGCATGTGCAGTTGCTCAGGCACACACAGAAGGCTGAGCTGCTGTCTGGAAGCAGTGAAGCCTCCCTACATCACTACACAAACCTGGCTACACAACAGCCTGACTCATGCAGAGTCAGCTCAGAGCTGTCTTTTCATGTACACATGCTCCCACTTAATGGGCATGACGTTCTGCAGCTGTTTGAACGGTGGAAAACTGATACAAAAGCATGCACTTCAAAGTCCGTTCAGGAA
Source organism: Calidris pugnax (assembly GCF_001431845.1). Taxonomy (NCBI): domain Eukaryota; kingdom Metazoa; phylum Chordata; class Aves; order Charadriiformes; family Scolopacidae; genus Calidris; species Calidris pugnax. The sequence goes on from NW_015090825.1 coordinate 3,526,361, forward strand.
CTCGGGGTCTTGTGTGGTTTAAGGCCCATGACTTGAAGATTATCCATCCTCATACCTCTATGCTCATGTTTAGAAAAAAAAAACAACCCACAACTTTTAGAAGCATAAAACAAATCAAAATTTTTTCACTATGTGTCATCAGGAGCAACTGTATCTGTGCTACTTCTGTAGGAGCTTGCTTTGAGATAGAGGAAATCAGAGGCATTTAGAAGGGAAAATAACTCTCCGCCCCAGCCTTTAGGACTAATGCAGCCACATCCAGCTCACCTCCCGTTAGGCTTCAGTTTCTACGGTGTTGCAACCATAACAATCACAAAAACTCCTGTAGAACTGATTTGGTTCTGTGGTACTGAATCACCGAGATGTTCAAATCAGGTCCCTCAAAAATAGTCAAGTTTTATATGAGATAGCTGCACAACCTTTATAAGCAGAGATAATAAAACTAGCGTATCCAAAGGCCACTCAGTTGTCTGCCTCTCCTAACACACTGAAAACTAACAGTTACTGTAAGAATACAGTGAAAGCCACACTGCCTTGAAACAATCATTTGCCTTTAGTGCCCTGATCTCACTTTCACTGAATTTTTAGAGTTGGAAGGGACCATAGAGATCATCTAGTCCAACTCCCCTGCCAAAGCAGGACCACCCAGATCTTGTCAGATCATGCCACTCAGGACTGCATCCAGGTGGGTCTTGAAAATCTCCGAAGAAGGGGACTCCACAACCTCCCTGGGCAGCCTGTTCCAGGGCTCTGTCACCCTCACTGTGAAGAAGTTTTTCTCATATTTGAGTGGAACCTCTTATGTTCCAACTTGTGCCCGCTGCCCCTCGTCCTCTCACTGGGAACCACTGAAAAGAGTCTGGCTCCCTCCTCCTTCAACCCACCCTTGAGCTACTTGTAAGCATTAATAAGGTCTCCCCTCAGCCTTCTCTTCTCCAGACTAAAGAGTCCCAGCTCTCTCAGCCTTTCTTCATAAGGGAGATGCTCCAATCCTTGAATCATCTTCATTACCCTTTGCTGGACTCTTTCCAGTAGTTCCCTGTCCCTCTTGAACTGGGGAGCCCAGAACTGGACGCAGTACTCCAGTTGTGGCCTCACCAGTGCAGAGTAGAGGGGGAGAATGACTTCCCTTGACCTGCTGGCCACACTCTTCCCTATGCAGCCCACTTAAGTGACCATTTAAGTTATCCCCAAACTGTTTGTCTTCAGCTTTAATAGTGACACAAATAATGAACATAAGACTAATAATTAATAAGCACAATTAATTGATAGCATTCTTATATATATCATTATTGAATTGTACTTTCTCCCAAGAATGCATAAATATGTTCATCTGTCGCTGTCCCCCTTTAAAAAGAAGGGTAACTGAAGCAAAGGGTGGTGAATTAACACACCCAGATTCACCGATGGCAGTAGCAAGAGTTTGCAATGGAATCCAGACACCCTACGTGCTGGGCCTACAGGCCCACATTGTGAACATTTCCAATGAAACCTAGGGCAGATTAAGTTAGAAATTTTCTTTCTTTATGGCTCAGTCCCAGCCATAACCAGTTATGCTATTAAAATTATCCCCAATTAAAGATTATCCCTTTTTTTTCTTGAATAAAAGTTGCTGTTAAAAATACCAAAAATTCCAAGTTGTGGGAAGATGGAATGGAGCTAGAAATGTGCAGATAGCTAAAGCTATCTACAACCCACTGGGGAAAATATTTACAGCGTGGCTAGCAGAGTTACGCAAGGTATCTCATACTGTCTTGTCTGGTGGAATTGTCATTGCACAATTTGTGGTGGGAGTTTACAAAATTGCAATTCTGACCTTTCTGGAAAGCAAATCTACAGTGCTGACTTATTTGCTGCTCATCTTCCTCTTGTGTTCTTTGCTTTGACTTACCAAAAATATTGGTGCACCTCTTGCGCTTTTCCTTTGACGTGATACCCCAGCTTGCTGATTATTTTTGTTACTTGCCTTTTTATGTCCCTGCCCTCATTTCATGGGCGATGCATAAGCAAAGTGACCTCATGTTTCCTCACGCTGCTTAGGCTGATGGAAAGGCAAACCCATCTTGTCTGAAAGTCTCTCCCTAGACGGCCTGCTGGGAAATATAGCGCTAAGAATAAAGGTGATACACGATGTCTACATGTAGTTATGATCCAGGTCCACTGAATTTGAAACACTGTAGGGTATAATTTTAGGAGCACTGTAAATTTTTGCAAAATATTATATGGTAAGGAGCTTTCTCAGAGTTGGCGCTGAGCGGTGAAACTCAAACCAGGACAGTGGTCTTCTGCAGCCTTGGGCTCTGAGTAACTGGCTCTTGTTTCAAGTACTAATTATGAACTAGGAAGAAATTCAAATCTTTGCATGCTGACCATATTGATCAGGATCACACCAAGGAAATTAGGATTTGCATCAATTTTTGCCTCCTAAAAAGACCTTGAATCTTGTGCTTGGGCAATGAGAGGCAAGAGATCTATCTTCAGATAGCCTTGGGAGGTGGATTACGGTAATCGCACTGTTTTGACAGGTGGAAGTTCAAGCACAGGGAGACAAAGTTAGTTAAGGTTACATAGAAATCCTAGCAGAAAAGGGATCACAGCTACGGCTCATATTTGGGCCAAGTCAGTAAGAAAAGTTCCTGAAAGACCACGTGTGCTCACTGAACAAATGGAAACCACTAGAAGACAGCAGTGTTTTGTGAACACCAACCTACTGCACAGCCGTTCACTGCATTAATACAACATCACATGCTATTATTAGGGTATCACTACGAGCGCTTCATGCAATACCCCTGGCAGCATTTCCAGATTTCACGTCTAGAACTAAACTGCAGTCGGCACCCCAACAAGTCTATCTTCTGCTGAACATGCCCCTCCAACCTTGACACAGGTTGTTGTTGTTGTAATGGTTTAATAAAGAGGTAAGATAAAGCATTACCAGATTTATCTTTTTCATCAGGTAAGATTTTGAAAGCTGAAACTCCGTTTTTGTGCGTGTAACAGTATGCACACAGGTTGTTGTGGTTTAACCCCAGCCGACAACTACACAGCTCACCTCCCTGCCCGCAGTGGGATGGGGAGGAAAATGGGAAAAAAAGTAAAGCTCGTTGGTTGAGATAAAGACAGTTTAATAGGACAGCAAAGGAAAAGATGGTAGTAATAATAATAGAATATACAAAACAAGTGATGCACAATGCAGTAAAGCTCGTTGGTTGAGATAAAGACAGTTTAATAGGACAGCAAAGGAAAAGATGGTAGTAATAATAATAGAATATACAAAACAAGTGATGCACAATGCAATTGCTCACCACCCACTGACTAATGCCCAGCCAGTCCCTGAGCAGTGGCCACCCATCTTCCCCCAGTTTATACACTGAGCATGATGTCTCATGCTATGGAATATTCCTTCGGTCATTTTGGGTCAGCTGTCCTGGCTGTGCCCCCTCCCAGCTTCCTCCCTGGCAGGGCAGTAGGAGAAGCTGAAAAGTCCTTGACTTAGTATAATCAGTACTTAGCAGCAAGTTAAACATCAGTGTGTCATCAACATTGTTCTCATACTAAACCCAAAACACAGCACTATACCAGCTACTAGGAAGAAAATTAACTCTATCCCAGCCAAACCCAGGACACACCTCAAGATGGACACTCTTTACAGTATCTCCAGCAGATCTGACAGCAAAACCAAGGAGACACCTCCTGACTCTTCAGGAGTACAAAGGTATATTGGGTGCCTTTTGTAGGGATAGACCACAGAAATACTGACATGCCTAAACAGCATAGGAACAGAACAGTCTGTTTCCAGTGTTAAAACCTACCTTCTTCAAGTGACAACATTTTCCTAAGATCAGCATTTCACTCTTTTCCTAAGATCTTCTTTCCCATGTCTTGCCCAAGTTTTATACAGAGGGGAAGTCTAGTGACTTATGTGAATTTGGTCCCAGTTTACATCGTAAGAGAATCCAAACTTTTTCACCTTTCTTTCTGCTCCTTGATAGGGACACTGAATAGTTATATGTTCTGGAATCGTTTTCATTACAGAATGGTCTAAGTGTTAGTGAAGAGGCTGGGAACAGATTCAAATAGACCAAGATACCACTAAAATTTTTATTTTAAACAAAAAAGCAATCTACCAAAATTTACTTTGAAGGCTATATATTGTGATTCCCTCCACAACTCCTCTCTAGTTTGAGGGTAAGTGAAAGACTCCAGCATGGTTCACCTGTTACAGCATATTTGATTTTTATTTAGCTCTAATACTGAATCATCTTCAGGTCGTTTGGTAACTGAATGATGGTCTACCAGCTCTACCATTTTTGTTGTAGACCACCCTGTTTGTGAGTGGTGTATTGCCTCTGAGCACAACATACTGATTATAGCCTTTTTTCACAGGAAATTCCTAAACAAACAGCTTACCATTTTTATTGTAGACCGCCCTGTTTGTGAATGGTGCACTCCCTCTGAGCATAACATATTGATTATAGCCTTTTTTTCACAGGAAATTCCTAAACAAACAGCTTTTGTGGTTTTTAGTGCGTTTTTAGTTCAGCTGTCTTTGAATTCCCAGCAAACCTGACGTAACTCAGATATGTCAGATCTAAGTAAGCACTGGGCTGGTGATCTGCACACATGCAGTAAATACCACATGCTTAACATCCGCATCCATACATCAGCTGTGCGATTTGTGCACTATAGGTCCAACATGCCTACATTAGGATTTACTGCACCTGTAACACAAGGGTGATCTTTCCAAATGCAGCTAATCCAGGGCACCTGGTTTTTCAGCCACACTGGGCTCCAATTGCTCTTTGATTTGAAACATTGTAAGGTAAGTGGAAAAGCATCCCTTGCTAAAGAGATAACTCCAAATTGTTACTGTGTCCCTTGTGGTAACGCCTGCCTGGCTCTTTGCTCTACAGAAGCTGCTATTCCACCCTGAGATACATTTGCACAACTCCTATTAACTTAAAGAGAAAACAGAAACTGAGGTTTTCCTTTTGTCAATATGGCTCCCTACACATGATGTATGGAGCGAAGGTTATGCCTGAGGAGTAAGTTAGGAATTTAACAAACTAAATTAAAACTAAAAAAGTTACAGAGATTATAATTTAAGTCTGCCCATTTTGTTGGATTTTTTAAGTTATCTATTACTAGTATAGCTTAATGTTTTTAATCAGAAACATCTAGTAATTTTTGCCTCAAAGATTGGCTAGAAAACCTCACAGCTCTACTTTCCATAGAAAATACAAGTTTTAAGTAATCTTGTTAAGCAAGGAAAAGACGACCATTTAAAACACTATAGGAAATAAAAGAATAGATACTAGTGCCAAAACAATCTGCTTCTGAATTTACAATATTATCTTAAAATACAGAATACCAACTGCCCAGCTATCTGTTATTCCTGTTAACCCACTTTTTATTAATTTTTTTTTTTAAACTGGAAAAATTCTTTTAGATACCAACAGATAATTCTGATTTCAGTGTCTTGAAGAAGCAGGCTCAAAACTAAACTCAGTATTATTTTTTTTTAAACTGGAAAAATTATTTTAGATACTAACAGATAATTCTGATTTCAGTGTTTTGAAGAAGCAGGCTCAAAACTAAACTCAGTCTCATGGGGGCTTGAACCTGTTTTAACTTCTCGGGCAAGTCTTATTAGTCATCCATTGACTCTGGGATGAATTTTTCTCTCTAAGGTTGGTTTTGTGGTTACTTTTTTTTTTCCTAACACATTCCCTGCAAACCATTTTCATGCAATGAAACAGTATTTTGGTGTTAGTTTTTGGTGGACATTTCCTACCTACTGTAATGACAGCTTTAGTGTCTGTAGTTTATTATTAATATGAATGAATGTAAGTAAACTACAGTAAAACTGTTGAGTTATGTACGTTGGTAGATGGAACTATAAAGGCTGAAAGCAGACTGCCCTCAACTGTTTGCACTGTTGCTTTTCCTGAGATTGTTCCTGTAGAAGGGACAGTTTGATAGGACACAACCTCCAGCTGGTTGCTGTTCATGATTCAGTAAACTCAATTGAAATTAGCAATAATTTTCTCTCTGGTACTTAGAGACACATATTTTCCAAATCATGGTACCCTCTTATCTTGCTTTACATGCTTATTTTGTTTCTTTCTAATGTATATTATTACAGATAGGAAGTGCTTCAGATACAAACTATCTGAAGCTTTTAAAGAACTTCTATTATATTTTAGGACTGTTACAGAAGCATACATAATTAAACATTAAAAAAGCAAACAGTTCCTGTAAGACTAACAAGAGCCAATTAAACCAAAACTCTTCACTAACCTTTCCAAGCAAACAGTTCCTGTAAGACTAATAAGAGCTAATTAAACCAAAACTCTTCACTAACCTTTCCAAAACTAATAGAAGTCTTAATCTTGTTGAACTGCTGCTAGCTTTTCATTCATACCAAACCAACAAACCAATCTTCTTTTCCATAGCACAAGCAGATCTAAAGAAGGTTAGAGTATTTATACCTTCCCATCAGCCACAAATAGGCCTTAAATACCCTGAACAGCAGCACCTGGGCTGTCTTGCCCATAAAGCCTACTTGGGAGTATTATTTGAGTTTTGCCCGAGGCCTCTCTCATTTGTGCTGCTAGGAGCAGTGAGATTAGAGCTGCTCTAATAGGAAGGGTGAAGGATGAGCAGACAGCAGCTATAGCACAGACAGAGACACATCTTCACTAACCAGCCCTCAGCAGTGTTGGGATGTGGCGGTGTGCTCTCCCTGGTTTGCCCCCCCCACTCCCTCTCGGCTCCTGCCCGGCCTTGGCCACCACGGCCATCACAACAGCAGCTGTGATAACTTGCACCCGGTCTCTGGGGGATGGCTGGCAGCATAGTCAAAATACTGTCTGGAGTGGGGACCTAGAAATTTTGTTGCCATGAAAATATGACTATAGGTCAATTATCTTACTGCATAAATAGTGGACAGCCCAAGAGCCCTTTGAGCTCTCCTGTATGGCAGCGGGCTGCATGCCAGGATCTCCTCTTTTGTGAGGACGCTCGCTTAAGGTTCTACTCCTCAAGGTTGAGAGATTCCTTGCCGCAACAGATTCTCGGTAAGTGACTAATAGCATACTAAACTTTGAAATCTTAGCTAAGTAATGTAAAGGATTGATTGCACGTATATAATCCCTTAGACATAAACCCTTGACCAAGTCTGGGACTAGGATTGGATCCAGCCGCACCTAGACTCCTCTCTGAGAAGGAGTTTAGAAAGCAAGGGGGTCCTTTCTGAACCTCCTGACTCAACGGGAGGGTCTCCCTGACAGCTTGTCTGACCCTGTCCTCTGTGCAGTAAATAATAGAGTGTACCCTGACATCGAATCTCGTAAAACACTATCACATTTACCATTGATTTTATCACACTTACTACTGGTTTTGTTAAATCACTGTTTCACCTTAATAAATATTTCACTGCTTCACTTTAACTAGTGAAGTTAATCACTCCGTCCGCGACATGGGATACGGGTGTTTTCTGCTGCCTAATGATCACCAAGCAAGCCAAGTCAATGACTCAGCTCTGATACCAGCCTAGGAATACTGCATCCCGTTCTGGGCTCCCCAGTTCAAGAGGGACAGGGAACCACTGGTAATAGTCCAGTGTAGGGTAACATAGATGATTCAAGAATTGGAGCATCTCCCTTATGGAGAAATGCTGAGAGCTGGGACTCTTAAGTCTGGAGAAGGCTGAGGGGAGACCTTATCAATGCTTATAAGTATCTAAAGGGAGGGTTGAAGGAGGAGGGAGCCAGACTCTTTTTCAGTGGTTGCCAGTGAGAGGATGAGGGGCAGCGGGCACAAGTTGGAACATAGGAGGTTATATGAGGTTATATTTCTCAAATATGAGGAAAAAAAAACTTCTTCACGGTGAGGGAGCAAGTCAGAATTGGCAGGGCGGGTGCTCAGGCCTGCGCCCACCCGCAGGACGCCCTATGCTGTAATGAAAGCTGCGACCCTGCCGGATGGAGAGAGGTGACACCCAAGAGATTGGGAAGGGGGATACGGTGTTAAATAAACCACCAGAGGTTTAAATCTGAGCACCTCTACTTCTGAGGCGGCCGCCCGGCGGGGAGAGAGGGGCTGAGGAGAGGGGAAGGCAGCCGGCCGGCTGCCTTTAATAGTCCAGCGTAGGGTAACGAAGATGATTCAAGAATCGGAGCATCTCCCTTATGGAGAAACGCTGAGAGCTGGGACTCTTTAAGTCTGGAGAAGGCTGAGGGGAGACCTTATCAATGCTTATAAGTATCTAAAGGGTGGGTTGAAGGAGGAGGGAGCCAGACTTTTTTTCAGTGGTTGCCAGTGAGAGGATGAGGGGCAGCGGGCACAAGCTGGAACATAGGAGGTTATATGAGGTTATATTTCTCAAATATGAGGAAAAAAAACTTCTTCACGGTGAGGGAGCAAGTCAGAATTGGCAGGGCGGGTGCTCAGGCCTGCGCCCACCCGCAGGACGCCCTATGCTGTAATGAAAGCTGCGACCCTGCCGGATGGAGAGAGGTGACACCCAAGAGATTGGGAAGGGGGATACGGTGTTAAATAAACCACCAGAGGTTTAAATCTGAGCACCTCTACTTCTGAGGCGGCCGCCGGGCGGGGAGAGAGGGGCTGAGGAGAGGGGAAGGCAGCCGGCCGGCTGCCTTCCCCTCTCCTCAGCCCCTCTCTCCCCGCCGGGCGGCCGCTGAGGTAGAACAGACCGTTAAACCGGCCGTTGGGGCCGCGCGCTGCGCCCGGCGCGCATGACATCACCGCGCGCGCACACCCCGCCGCCGGTGCGTGCGTGGGGGCGTGCCGGGGGCCGGGGCTACCGCGCCCGCCGCTCGCTCGCCCGCCCGCCCGCAGGAGCGCACCTCGCCCCCCTTCCTTCCTTCCTTCCGCCGCCCTCCGCCCCCGTGTCAGGGAAGAGGATGGCGGAGAGCGAGGCCGAGACCCCCAGCACGCCGGGGGAGTTCGAGAGCAAGTACTTCGAGTACAATGGGGTGCGGCTGCCGCCCTTCTGCCGGGGCAAGATGGAGGAGATCGCCAATTTCCCGGTGAGGGACAGCGACGTCTGGATTGTCACCTACCCCAAATCAGGTAGGCGGGCTGGCTGGGTCCCTTCCCCTTCCTTCCCTCCTTCCCTCCCCTCGTCCCTAGCTAGGGGTGGAGGCGGGGGGGCGATAGGATAAGCCGCCCCCGCTGACGGGGCGAGCCGGTGGCCCTCGGGAGGGGCGGGGGGCGTCCCCGCCCGGCGGGCGGGGCGCCCCCGCGGGAGGCCGGGGCGAGGCCTGCGCCTCTGTGTGGAGAGAGAGGCTGCCCTTCAGGCCGGTGGCTCCTGAAAGCCCCTCTGAGCTGAGGGGGCAGGCCGCCCCCGCCATCCCGGGTAGGGGTGAGGGCCTGCAGCTCCCTGCCCCTGTGGGCAACCCACCCAGTCTAGATACAAGCCAGCGCCAAGCGGTGGTGGTCCCAGTTCCTCGGTGGTCCTCACCTCGGTGGTCCCGGTTCCTCGGTGGTCCCGCTAGCTGAACTACTGGGAGATGAAGATGCTGGCCCCAGGCAATGGAGATCTTGCTGGGCGTATGGGTAGAAAAGCGGGAGCGTTACGTCGCGTGCGAAGGGATTCCTGTCAGCTCCACAGCCCCCCGTGTCCTGCTCTCCCGAGGCAGCCGCCCTGGTCCTTCTGGGAGAGCATGTGCTCGAAGTAACGGTCTCGCTGCGCCGTCTTGAATTAACCAGAAATATCCCCTGTTAGCACTACAACCCTGCATTTCTCCCATAAACACATCCTTTCCCGATTTTTGTACCTTTCAGGTACCTGCTTTTAATATTCTGTGTTTCAATTTCTTATCCTGTCCATTTCCAAGGTAAAAAAAAAAAAAAAAAAGAAGGTTGAAACAGAATGAACATGGATAAAATGCTGCCTGCGGAGAGGCAGACGATATGGTAGCTTTGTAACACCCCTGGTAAAACCAGAAGTGAACAGGGATGGATGGACTCTTCCTTGGGTGACTTTTTTTCCTGGCAATAAGATGATCTCTTTCTAGAAAATTCAAAGTCCGCTGGAGATAACAGATGTTAGCTCTGTAAATACCCTTGTCAAATGAGGTTTCAGTATTGCAGGTTTCTGACTGACTTCATTGTTTTTCCAATGGATGGCTAACATCTTTCTATTTCTTGGTGTGCAGCTTCAAGCACATACACGCTTTCTGTAATGCAGCATCTATTATGTTATCATTTCTCAAGCAGTTTCAGGTATTTTTCTTCGTGGCTTTTTTGGGGATTTCATTAGTAATGAGGCTGTTAAGGACTGACTGGAGCTCGAGAGATGCATACATTAGATAAGGAGTAGCTGGACTCAATATAACCAGTATGTCAGCTGGCAGTAGGTTAGTTCTGATGGCCATACAGTTGGCCGTGGAAAGCCAGCTTGCATAAGCATATTTAAATTTGCTATTATTTTGTGAGTATAGCAAAATCATACTAAGTCTCTTGGGGCCCCAGCTGAGGTCCACTAAGGAAGTTACTGGCAGTGTTTACTACAAAAGGATTTGCTAACAGTCACTGTGGAAGGAAGAAAAGGAAGACTGAGAACTGGGGCACCAAAACTGAAGGTACAGTGTTGTGTGGAGGAGCTGGAGCTAATGCTTTGGGATCAAAATAGGTGCTGTAGCATTTTACTTATCAGGAAAGAAAAGGGGATTAGCTTTGGGATCAAAATAGGAGCTGTAGCATTTTACTTATCAGGAAAGAAAATACTTAGGTCTTGAGGAATCTGATGCCCCTGTCATGGGAGTAGGCTCTAGATAATAAAACTGTCTGCAAGCTCCAGCTTTAGGAGGCCTGAGGTCTACTGAGACCCTTGGAACTTGTTTTGTCAGCTGATCCTATGTGGCTTACGCCTCAGTGCCTTATTTAGGGCTTCTGAATCAATTATCAAAGGGTCTGCTGGCTAGGGACAGGCATGTCAGTAGAAATTAGGCTGCCCTAATATGGTTCCCATTGATTTAGCCAAGGTCATGCAGGAAGTCTATAGCAAAGCCAGAAATTGAATCCAGAACCCCAAGCTCCTCTGCATTACCTTAACACTACAACTTCATCTTCCTGTCTCTCAGTAGCATTGACAAAGATTTTTCTATTTACTGGAGCTAATCAGAATTCTCATTATGTTTCTGTAATTAAAAAAAAAAAAGGTTTGCAAAACAGATTTCATGCACAAAATGCAATTATTTGGGGTGAAATACTTTGGGTTTTTTTATAATCTTTAAAATGTGGTTGGGATCACCCAGCTAGTTTCTATTAATAAATTACATTTGAACAAAATAGCTAGAATGCTTTTGACAACAGAATTTTAGGAGAAGGAAAAATGCATCAGTGTCAGACGGGTTCAATGGAAAACTTTTTTGTTGTTCTTCAGGAAATCAGTTTTGTTCAGTGTTTCACCAGCTCTCCATCTGCTCAAACTGGAAAATACACAACAAGCAAGGCCTTCCGCTTGATGTGTGAGAGGCCAGAGCTTCTAGCTCTCCTGAGCCTGATGTTACAGTCTAATAGCAGAAGGCTTCATCAATGACTGTTGACCATATGTTGGTTTATCTGGCAAAGAAAATACACAAGTGGCTTATAGGGTCAGGACTGGTTCAGTGATGCTAAGGACTGATAAAGTAATATGTGTGCCATTTTGAAGGCATTATACTCTGCAAGACAAGCGATACAGCTCTAAACATGTGAAGTGGAGGTGGTGCTTGGAAATAGTTACAGATCTTGGTAAATGGGGAGTGACTCCAGGAAAAGCTGGTCCAATAATGGTAGAAAATTGAATACGTTGGTGGCCTTACTGGGAATAATGTAATAAGCCTAATGGAAAGTGAATCTGCTTTAATGTGATTTCCACTGATGGATACCTAAATAATGATACTCCTTATATCTTTAATTATTCTTAACACCTGTGTCCAATCAATGGTAACAGCTTTTGGGAGCTACTTATGCCTAAAACCCAGAGACTCCTTTAGACATGTAAATATGTGAATCCGCAGCTATGCTTATGCGTACAGTAGAACTGTAATTACAGAAAACCTTTTTATCGTGATGCATAATTTAAAATCAGGTGTGCTAGTGCTTTTGAATAAATGAAGTCACGAGTTTCATCCTTCATGTAACTCTGGTATAGAATAGGTAGGCTGAATGGAACACAGAGATTTACAGTAGCTGCCAATGTAAAATTGAATACCATTCTCTGTAGCATTAAATAATTGGAGCTCGTGCAACAGATTGCTTCCCAGATAAGATACAGATGCAATGTTATAGGAAACACTGTGCCTCTGTCACAGCTTTCCTTGAACTCTCTCATACTGAGAGCTTTTTGTACCTTACTTGAAAATAAAAATTCTTCTCTACGAACTTAAACTACAGAATTAATGAATAAGCAAATTACTTCAGTCACTGTGCCAAGAGCTAGATTAGCTGTCTGTTAAGGTCAATGATTTTTGAGGAATTAAATCAGTCCCTAAAGCGCAGTATTGAGTCCAGGTTCACTTACTGTTTTGCTGTGTCTTATGATACTAACCCCTGACTGTACATGATCTGTCCATTTGTTTTACTCAGAAGTGGTGTGCAATAGCTCTCTTAATCCCATCTTGTAGCTGTTCTGAATGAATGTGCATTTTGCATTCTTGGGTCAAAGCCCACAAATTAATGCGTTTTGGAAAATTGGTAATTTGAGAAAGTGAGCTATTTACATTAATAATGAAGCTGTCGCTGCCATGTTGATTATTTTGCCAAATAATTTTCTGGAGTTCTGTGTGGGAAAATGTCAGTTGTTGGGCAAACACCAGCTTCAAGTCCAGAATTCTTGCGTTTAGTGCTCAACAACAGGTCAGAGGAGCAAGTGCTGGATACGGCTTTTATCTGTCTGGACATATCAGGGTTTTTTTATAGGTCACATTTTGGATTTTCCTTGCAGCACTGGATTTTTTTAACTACCCATTAGCTTGTAGGGAATATGTTGGCTGACTGTAGGCCTTTGGCTTAATGAAGTGCCAACAGTGAATTTACAGATCATTTCAAGGACAGTTTTCCTGTATGTACCTTCACTGAATTCTCCTGTTTCAAGTTCTTTTACGCTTACCTCCATTGTTGTATGAAATCAACCAGAGAAAGTTAAATTGAGTTGTCCATTATTTTAGTTGTTTGAAAGGTTCTGTGTGTACACAAGAAGGTCATGCTTCTCAGAGTATCTGCTGGCAAAATGTGTTGCATGCCCTGGGAGTTTTCTGGCTCCTCCTGTCTCGTGTGCCTCTCCCACTGCATGCATACCACTCTCTTAGCCTTTTCTATATTCTCTTCTATTTCCAGCACTCCTGAATCAAACACCTCCTCTTGCTGGAACACTGCTATTCCCCAGTCCCTTCCCTGACTGATAGGAGGAGCTCTGTTCATCCTTCTGTCTTTCCCCATTCTCCGAAACGTGTCAGGGGCTCTGCATTCTTCCATGGTCCATTTCCCTTGTGCCATAATCCCTGTTAATCTTTCCGTGCCAGGGACACCATGTGTCCCAGAGTTTTATTCTGTTGTGGGGAAACAGTTGTTTGATCCATTGACCATTACAGCAGCGACAATCACAGCTGCTGGGCTGTGAACCAGATACAGAGGGTACAATGTAAACCTCACTTTTCTCGTTTGATTCTTCACTAAAATTAATAGACTTCTGGTTGTGAGCATCTGGAACGTTCTTTGAATAAGACACAGCACTCAAAAGTTACTACACTTCAAGCAAAGGGAGACTTGAACCATTGGGTATGTAGACACGTGTAGTTTTTCTTTGTCTGTGAAAATGGTTTAAGGATTTCTTCTCTCTGGCCTCTTGTTTCTTCCCTTAAACCTTCCAATCAGTCTTATTTGTCTGCGGGACCATGCTATAAAAACATATTGGCAAAATGTCTTGATTTAAGAAATATAGCATAAAGAAAACGTGCCAAATAGCTATGCCTTCTGTGAAATCTTGCTTTGTTTGTCTTGTGCAATCCCACACTTCACGTTTTCTTCAGACTATAAAATTGTCTTGGCAGGGATGTTACATTTACCGGCAAGGTCGGTTTCTGGTTCTTTAAGCATTATTGTACTGCACAATAACACCCTTTTTATTCAATATAAAGAGTATTACCGCTTGACTAAGATTACGTGGCTTCAGATGACCTGTGCTTGCAAGAGCATCCTGCGGTCATCCAACCCACCAGCTGACATATTTGCAGTTACCTGCTGGAGCAATCAGTGAGTAGGTGAAAGGTCTGCACAGAGCTGCATTGATTATTATGTCAGGGAATCACTGTACCTGTGTCCTCTGTTACCTGCCCGTTGTCATACCCCGCTTATGGCTTAGTAAGTTGTACTTTTTCGGTGCCCTGGCTTGCTGCCTAACTGGTTGCCTCTAAATGATGTGACATAAGCCTGAGCAGAAAGAATCCAGTTCTTCCCACTTATCCATATATGCACGGGTCCAACACTTGCTGACAGTCAGTCCTGATTCGTGCACTCATACTTGAGAGGAGAATCAGGCTGAAAGGTTGCCCAAGGATGTGCCCAAACTCTGGGAGTGTCTAGGCTGGGAGCTGTCAGAGGGTGATGTGAGTCAGCTGTGGTGGATTGCAGAGGTTTACTCTGGCAATGGCAAGGCTGAGATGGTCTTATGCCATTGAGGATAAGGCCCCTCAGGGAACATGAGCATCCACATGGGTGTTTGTGTCTTAAATTAGTTGACTTGCCTTAATTTCCAGTGTTCTATATGGAACTCCTCCCAAGAGTTTTGTTGGTATTATTTTTTAACAACAGTTTTGCAGTTGCAAAAGAGCGAGATCCTGCTCTTCTGCCCAAAGAAGTTGTGGCTGCCCCATCCCTGGTGGGGTTCAAGGCCAGGCTGGATGGGGCTTGGAGCAACCTGGTCTAGTGGGAGGTGTCCCTGCCCATGGCAGGGGGGGTTGGAACTAGATGCTCTTTAAGGTCCCTTCCAACTCTAACCATTCTGTGATTTATAGTCCTATTCTCTCTGCAAGGTTTTTGTGGCTTGAGTTTAATCCATTTTCATTTAAAGAACGAATGCAAGTGTTACTGGCCCAGAGGCATGCCTCAGGGAATCATGAGGTTGTCTTAAAAATCAAGAGAGTTTTACGCAAAATACATTTGGGATTCTTTTCCTTTGACCTCTGTTTTCTGAGGCAATACTATGCACACGTACCAAGCTCTTCCCTGTGATGTGGAAAAATAGGAAACCTCTGTTCATTTGATGAATGTGGATGAACAAACTAGTTAATGTCTTTCAAAGTAAGTATGGTATTTAACTTTTTCTCTTTTACAATAATACCACAGTGACTTGGTTTGTTTATCTCAGGTAATTTACGAAGCTCAGGTATTGGTCTGTTTTAATGCAATACAATGTTTATCAGTTCTTACACCATCTGGCCAGAAAGTATAGACTTCTTACACAAACAGAAAGGAAACAGCAAACTGAATGGAGATAGGTTTTATGAGCTGTCCTTTTAGGGACTGATGTATGGGATCCATATTTGTATCTGATTTCATGCTCTTGGTGACTGAAATCATGTTCCTTCCACCAATTAGAAGAGTAAATAATCTGCTGCTTAAACTCACTCCATTGAGGACCACTCAGATGCAGAAAGTAACACCTGTGGACAAGTGTTTGTAGGGGTTAGGGCCCCTGGGTTCCTGTGTTTTGAAAGTCCCTTTGAAATGGGACTATCTTTTGTTTTATGTATAGCTCAAAATACCTTCCAGTATTGACTCAGTCTTAAATACTGCTAGGCAAAGAATTGATAAATAAAAGCATCAAATAATGAGTAATTGAAGACAATGTTAAATTTGCCACTGATGCATTTGACTCGATTTCAGGGGAAGTAGAACTGAATAGGTCCTTGTGTGCCTCAAACAGGAAATAAAGGTGGAGAAGAAAAACCTGTTGTTAAGGCAAGCTTGTTTTTGTTATCTAGCTAACAGTGTTTCTCTCAGGAGCCCTTTATCAAACCAGTGAAGAGATGTTACTAGAGACAGAACAAATAGTTCAGAAGAGGAAGAATTCTCCAGCTACCTAATGGGTTTCGCTTGATCTTTTGCAAATGTAGCATAATTGCTCCCCTGCTGAGAAGTAGTGCAAAACTCAAGGAACTTGCTTTTTGAAAGCAGGCTCAAGGGTTGGGAAAGGAAAACAGGTTTTACCCTGTGTAAAAAGTGTATTCTGGACACGTGAAATCACTACTGACTGGATTAGATGATAATGACCTCGAAGACTAAAAATGAGAAAATTATGTAAATGAGCCAAACACAACAGCCAATCATTCTCATTTTGTGTTAATGTTCATCCTTCATACTGAAGATATTAATGAAAGGAAGCAAAATGCTTGAACATTGGACTGAATTAGATTAAGCGTACATCATTTTTCATTCTTATTATGCAGTCTTTTATTAAATGAAGACTTTTCTCTTGTTGGGTACAGTAGGGATTCGTACACGCTGTGCTCAGGGAACGGAACTACCCTGTGTATTGTCCCATCAGTGCTGCTTTGGAAGTGATGCAAGGTTTGATACACTGAGTGTGTGATAACACTTTTTGGCTCGAGATTCTGCGACCTTGGATAAGTCATATAATCTTGTTGTCTACATTTTCCACTGGAGGCATGTGGATGTATTTCTTCTCTACCAGAATTTTTCATGTATGATGACAAGAAATTCTGTTGGACAAGGGGTGTCACTTACCATCTATGTTTTTGTAGAGAAACTAGCAAATTATGTTTCAAATTGAATTAAGCATCTAGATATTAAAGCTGAGCACATAATAATGCTAGTATGTAGGAATGTGTTTTTCCTCTCAGTGGGAGGGAGCAATGAATGGGCTTAATGAAGTGAAGCATCCAACATCTCATCACTTTGACCCTGTTCAGGGTTACTCTAACACCTTGGAGAATGCAGGAAGGTGGGGCACAAGAGCTGAAATAATTATGGTTCTGTATAACAGAGACTTTTACAGACTCTTACAAAAGAAACACACCATTTGTGTCATGTGTTAATCCTGGAATATATTGCAGATCAGAAGGGAGAGAAGTGTTTTTCTGTGGGTGCGTGCAGGCAAAACAACATGGCAGAGGAAACAATCCATCATCATAACATCTCAGCCAAACTGAGCTGTAGGCTTAGGAAAGCCACAGGAAGGGGAGTGAAGGGATTCTGAGGAATGTCAGGAAAGAAGCATATCATGGGGCTGAAAGCACATAGGGGAGGTTTAGCTCATTAAGTCTGAGGCAGTGGCTGAGGTAATAAAGGATAAAAAGTAAAAGTGAGGGCACTGCAGAAGCAACTGAGGAGGGATTTTTGTCACTAAACGCCAACATCAATCTATAATTTAAAAAAACGCAAGCTGATTTCACATGCTTTTACCCACCTGCTTTTTATAGTGCAGGATGTGAAGGCCATCATCCCTTATAAGGCTGCACGTTCTAGATGATGTATAATGACATTAGATCACCATATGGGATATAGATAATGGCGCTGAATTAGCCCTTCGCTGCATTTGCTGCATGAGTAATAAATTCATCTAAGCCAACAAAATGAGACAAGCCTGAAGCAGGTAAGATAGGGATCACGTTCAGAAGACACACTGACTAAACGTGCAACAGTCCAGATTTGGTGGTATGTTGGCTGTTTTCAGTGTCCCCTTGATGCAAGGCAATCATAAACTGTTAACCATCCAGTTAAAAGCCTGTGTACTGCTGAGCAGGGTTGCCAAAGTAACACAGAACAGCTACAGACATTGCTAAAATTGGATTGCTCTCTGCATATATAGCTGAAGTGCACATTAATAGTGATCAATGTCAGTGCTTCTGTTGGATCACCAGAGCTTTCTGTCAGAAATATTGTGTTCTCTTCAAGGATTTTCCTGCAATACCATGGTGATATAGATTGGTTGATCGCCTTTTATACTCCCAATTAGATCTATTTCCATTTCTAATTCTGAAGAGCAACAACAGAAATAGAGTAAAAATTGCTGTAGTTTACCTAAAACTGCAATTCAGCAGAGGGACACAGGTACCTTGCAAAGATTAGTTTTGTTTAGGGCAGCTATAAGTTGGGGGGGATCATGTTTGAGACAAAATGTTTTTCTCCCTGACCTTAGACAACCAATAGCTGACTGAACAGGCTGCTTAGTTTCATGTGTAGAGGGTAAACAGTGTTTCTTGAAATCCTGAAACAAAAATGTGCTGCTTTTTTCTATATATGTGTAACTCTTACCTGCAGTTGTTTCACATTATACTGTTGGTGTGCTGCCTTGCAATTTAACCACCTAATATATGAAAAATACACATTAATGTGTAGGCAGGTTTTGCCTGATGATTTTCCTGGGAGGGATTGAAAAGGAGGCATAGCATTGCACTTTGAGTAGTGACAGACATCCTCTGAAACGGGTTTACCATATGGGGAGAGGAACATGTTCACAGCAAAGGGTATGAGAACTATCTCAACACAGATTTCTAATACAGGTGCCCTATTGCCACCAAGCCACCAAGCTGGTGAGGGGCCTGGAGAACAAGTCCTATGAGGAGAGGCTGAGGGAACTGGGCATGTTTAGTTTGGAGAAGAGGAGGCTGAGGGGAGACCTCATTGCCCTCTACAACTACCTGAAAGGAGGTTGTAGAGAGGCAGGTGTTGGCCTCTTCTCCCAAAGGACGAACGACAAGACCAGAGGAAATGGTCTGAAGTTGTGGCAGGGGAGATTTAGATTAGATATTAGAAAGAACTACTTTCCTGAGAGGGCACTGGAACAGCCTGCCCAGGGAGGTGGTGGAGTCACCATCCCTGGAGGTATTCAAGAAACGTATAGACATGGCTCTTCAGGGCATGCTCTAGTGCCCAAGGTTATTGGTTTATGGTGAGGTGTTGAGTGTGGGGTTTAGTTGGTGGGTGCGGTGTTTTTGGTGGGCGTTTGGTGTGGTGTGTTTTGTATTTGTTTGGTGGTTGTGCGTTTTTTTGTTGTTGTTTTTTTTTGTTTTGGTTTGGTTTTTTTGGTTTTTTTTTTTGTGGTTGGGCTCGATGATCTCAGAGGTCCCTTCCAACCACTAAGATTCTGTGATTCTGTGATTGTCTCCTGCCTTCTGATCCCATGTCCATCAGCAGAGCTCACTACAAGGCTCTGCATTTAGCCACAGACCACATTACTGACCCTGTAGAACAGAACACAGAAAGTGATATAGTTGTCCTAGAAATCAGTGGTGCTAAGGGTAAGTATGCACTTCTCTTCAACATAATGAAATACTTCAGTGATTTTTTATTTTATTTAAAGAAAACCCAAACAACCCAACAATGGTTGGTGATAACAGCAAAGTTCTTTTCTGCATTGTTATTCTTGGTACAGTGTTGTCACCTGTATGGTGAAGTATTATGGAATTAGACACTGTGGGGGACTTTCTGTTGGAGATTAAGTAAACTCCTGCTGCGGTGTAATGTATGATGCAGTTTAGGCATGTTTTTTATAGAGATTCTAAAAAGTTAGGAGAACAGGACTGACAGAGGAAGCAGGAGGGCAGGATACAGTTGAGGTCAGATTGGGGTAAGGGCATGCACCTTTTTATGTATGCTCCAGAGAGGAGGTGAGATTTGAGGATTTTCTCATACACCTTTTGCCCATTGCTGTGAGGAGGGACCATTGTTAGTTTACATGGCCAAAGTTTGCCAGAATCTGCCCTGCAGCATATGTTAGTCAATAAAAGTACTCTTCCCTGTAAATTGCTGTCCTGTTGGCCAACGCTTCGGTGTGACTGCATGTCCCTGCGTGCTGGCGCTATTGCTGTGAAAGGCATGGTGTCTCTGAATTGGGTCAGGAGGATGTCCATCCCAGGGAGGAGCCTGGCGAAAGAAGGTAACAACTGAATGTACTGGGTTGACTTTACACCTGGTCAACCTTGAGTAAGTGTGGGAAAGGTGAAAAGGGATGTCATTCTATCAGATGGTTGGTAAGAGAGCAAACAAGTTTATCTGTTTATTTTTCATGTTCCTGACGTATGGTACTATGTTTAGACTGAACATTAGGAAAGAATTTTTCACTGAAAGAGTGAAATTGGAACAGGCTGCCCAGGGAGGTGGTGGAGTCACCATCCCTGACTGTGTTTAAGGCCATTTAGATGCAGTGCTAAGGGACATGGTGTAGGGGATGACTTTGTAAAGTAGGGTAGATGGTTGAACTCGATGATCCCAAGGGTCTCTTTCAACCTAGACGATTCTATGATTCTATGATAGCTGTTGTGCTCTCTTAGACCATGGGAGTGTGTTTGATTGGCGAGTAGAAACTGAAAGAGAAATAATCTCAGAGTATGGGGAGATGTTCTCTTTTAAAAGCATCTGCACTAGTGCAGGATGTTAGTGTCCTTAGCCTACTGTTTTTCATTTGTTTTAAAGAACCACCCACAGAGTATTTTATGTGGATGTATTCTAGCTTGTCCCAGGCAAAATTTGCTAGGTGAGTTGATACCAAAAATAGAAACTCCTTAAGCTAATTTGCCTGATTTAATTTTAAGTGAATTGGAATAACTACACACAAACTGCTCCACTGGTGATGACATCTGGTGCAGACATGATGAGCATCCATAGACATGGATATATGTTATCAGCCCAGCTAAAGCTTAAGGAGAAGAGTAAAATGCTTTCCCCTTTGAATATCTGGTACCAAGACATATCAGTTACTGATGAGAATCACACTTTTCATCCTGTCCTGTAGTGATAGTTAGTGCACTAATGTTAGAGATAATTAGGACTCCAGCCATTTTTTAAAAAATAGTACTAATGCATTAGGTGAAAATAGCACTGTTTTGTTAGCGGTTCATTAAAGCAGTGCTTTAGGATACTGTATACATAATAGCAATAATTCTGTGGATAATACATGTATGTAAACAGTTCAGTGACAGCTTTTCTATCAAACAGAAAGTACGTTTTTGTCCTAAATAGAATATGATTTTCACAGTTTGCTGTTTACAGCCTCGGGTGAAACACATTCAAAACGCATCTTGGACCTAATGGACTCATGTCTCCATTCTCTGATGTAAATCTAGTGAAAGACAAGCAGAATTTAGCCTGCTGGTTTTGCTTCAAAAGCCAGTAACTTCAAGTGGAAAAATAAACTGATTAATAAGTGTAAAAATCCAAGACTGCTTACTGAATGTTACTGGAAATCATGCAGTTATGACTTGTTTTAAATCCAGTCTTATTTAAGCTGTTGCCATAAATTTCAGAAGACCTGGATTCATTTTCCTCATGTTCCACACAGTCCATCAATAGGTCACTGTTGACCTTAGGGGCATTTAGGCCATGTTAAAGGGACATTATCTTAGAGGATGAGTATTCAGTCCTTTCTGAAAATCGGGCCCTCTAATAGATATTTAATTGGTCAGTCAAAAATATTGGCAATAGAACATCACAGTTTCAGCCTTTATTCAGAATCCTGAGTCTCATCTAGGAACAGAAGACTTGGAAAAACATGGTATCAAAGTGTATACATTATTTTTATTATTAAAACCCTAATTGATAATGAAAATCCCTATTCTTTAGGCAGTTGGAATTCCAAGATGTAGGAGAACTTGAACATACGGACCTTGAGATATTTTTATCATGTGGAAATTGTTTTCTTCTAATGGAAAAATCTAATTTTCTCTCCACTATTGTAGGGTGAAGATGAATGTGTCATATTTACCTGCAGATATACACTGAAGTTGGTGAAGGGGCAATGAGCTTGCAGGCAATTAGAACAACTATGTGGGGAATCACTTTACAGCACTTGCTAGGCCAATCTGACAACGTTAGCAGCCCTCATTTTTAACTCATTTATCCTCATTTTCCAGAAAACTGAAATAAACTATATTAGAAGACATGTAGGGAAGCAAAAATTCACAGGAAAGTTTGTTTTTATATCTGCCATGCCGCTTTGAACAAATCTGTGAGGTTCAGTGTGGGAGGGTGCCAGTGGCCAGAAAGTAGTGAGAGGAGCCAGAGAACAGCTACACTAAAGTGTATTTTTACCTCCTACAGAGACTAAATTTGACGTCAAAAGACATCTAATGCATAGAAGCAGAAAGGAGTAGCTCTGGTGTTTCAGAGTTTTGGCTCTCTTGCTATGCTGTCTGCCTGCTGCTGCAGCAGTTACTGATAAGCAGGGGCAGTATGGCCATGAGCTGACTTTGCTATCGTTGCAATTGAGGCATCAGCTATGAAAAAGGGGTACAAATGAAGAGTTCCCAGTCATCATACGGGCTGCTGCAGGTGTGGTAGGATTGTTAATGAGTCCTGATGTCTGTGCATCATTAGGCAGCACAGAAAAAGACAGTGCAGCTCAACCAGCACACTTCCAGACTGCTGTGACTGGGCTGCATTTGTACATGCTGTTACGCGGAGTAGAAATGCAGGTTCACAGATAATTTAAAAGGCTCTCCTAAAAACCTGCAAGTTCTGGCAGTAGCTTATCACAGCTCTTTCCCATCCCATCTCTTTCCAGATATTGTGTGATAAACTGGAACACTCTGTTTTCTCCTGAGGCGTTGTATTGACATAACAGAAGAACTTGTCAGGGGAGAACATTTCTCAGGTACAGTGCACTGAAGTTCCTCAGATGCTGACTGGCTCCATTTTAGTTGGAACTGGAGAAGCATAAATGAATTCCACATCTGTTTTGGCAATATGACCTTGGAGGTAACAGGGCCCAGCAGTCTTCCTCCAGGATAAAACATGGATCTGCTGCACTTGGAAAAAGAAAGGGTAGATTGCTGGATACTTATGAATGTTGCATCTGGTGTCTCATGCCCAAAGGCTGACGATTAATCCTGTTTGTCAGTGAGTGTTTACTCTTTTTGTACCATCCCAACCAAGGCATGCACTTACACGTACATGTATGCAGCAACACAACGGCCATTTAAAAAAAAATAGTACTAATGCATTAGGTGAAAATAGCACTGTTTTGTTAGCGGTTCATTAAAGCAGTGCTTTAGGATACTGTATACATAATAGCAATAATTCTGTGGATAATACATGTATGTAAACAGTTCAGTGACAGCTTTTCTATCAAACAGAAAGTACGTTTTTGTCCTAAATAGAATATGATTTTCACAGTTTGCTGTTTACAGCCTCGGGTGAAACACATTCAAAACGCATCTTGGACCTAATGGACTCATGTCTCCATTCTCTGATGTAAATCTAGTGAAAGACAAGCAGAATTTAGCCTGCTGGTTTTGTTTCAAAAGCCAGTAGTTTCAAGTGGAAAAATAAACTGATTAATAAGTGTAAAAATCCAAGACTGCTTACTGAATGTTACTGGAAATCATGCAGTTATGACTTGTTTTAAATCCAGTCTTATTTAAGCTGTTGCCATAAATTTCAGAAGACCTGGATTCATTTTCCTCATGTTCCACACAGTCCATCAATAGGTCACTGTTGACCTTAGGGGCATTTAGGCCATGTTAAAGGGACATTATCTTAGAGGATGAGTATTCAGTCCTTTCTGAAAATCGGGCCCTCTAATAGATATTTAATTGGTCAGTCAAAAATATTGGCAATAGAACATCACAGTTTCAGCCTTTATTCAGAATCCTGAGTCTCATCTAGGAACAGAAGACTTGGAAAAACATGGTATCAAAGTGTATACATTATTTTTATTATTAAAACCCTAATTGATAATGAAAATCCCTATTCTTTAGGCAGTTGGAATTCCAAGATGTAGGAGAACTTGAACATACGGACCTTGAGATATTTTTATCATGTGGAAATTGTTTTCTTCTAATGGAAAAATCTAATTTTCTCTCCACTATTGTAGGGTGAAGATGAATGTGTCATATTTACCTGCAGATATACACTGAAGTTGGTGAAGGGGCAATGAGCTTGCAGGCAATTAGAACAACTATGTGGGGAATCACTTTACAGCACTTGCTAGGCCAATCTGACAACGTTAGCAGCCCTCATTTTTAACTCATTTATCCTCATTTTCCAGAAAACTGAAATAAACTATATTAGAAGACATGTAGGGAAGCAAAAATTCACAGGAAAGTTTGTTTTTATATCTGCCATGCCGCTTTGAACAAATCTGTGAGGTTCAGTGTGGGAGGGTGCCAGTGGCCAGAAAGTAGTGAGAGGAGCCAGAGAACAGCTACACTAAAGTGTATTTTTACCTCCTACAGAGACTAAATTTGACGTCAAAAGACATCTAATGCATAGAAGCAGAAAGGAGTAGCTCTGGTGTTTCAGAGTTTTGGCTCTCTTGCTATGCTGTCTGCCTGCTGCTGCAGCAGTTACTGATAAGCAGGGGCAGTATGGCCATGAGCTGACTTTGCTATCGTTGCAATTGAGGCATCAGCTATGAAAAAGGGGTACAAATGAAGAGTTCCCAGTCATCATACGGGCTGCTGCAGGTGTGGTAGGATTGTTAATGAGTCCTGATGTCTGTGCATCATTAGGCAGCACAGAAAAAGACAGTGCAGCTCAACCAGCACACTTCCAGACTGCTGTGACTGGGCTGCATTTGTACATGCTGTTACGCGGAGTAGAAATGCAGGTTCACAGATAATTTAAAAGGCTCTCCTAAAAACCTGCAAGTTCTGGCAGTAGCTTATCACAGCTCTTTCCCATCCCATCTCTTTCCAGATATTGTGTGATAAACTGGAACACTCTGTTTTCTCCTGAGGCGTTGTATTGACATAACAGAAGAACTTGTCAGGGGAGAACATTTCTCAGGTACAGTGCACTGAAGTTCCTCAGATGCTGACTGGCTCCATTTTAGTTGGAACTGGAGAAGCATAAATGAATTCCACATCTGTTTTGGCAATATGACCTTGGAGGTAACAGGGCCCAGCAGTCTTCCTCCAGGATAAAACATGGATCTGCTGCACTTGGAAAAAGAAAGGGTAGATTGCTGGATACTTATGAATGTTGCATCTGGTGTCTCATGCCCAAAGGCTGACGATTAATCCTGTTTGTCAGTGAGTGTTTACTCTTTTTGTACCATCCCAACCAAGGCATGCACTTACACGTACATGTATGCAGCAACACAAGGAGAAAATGATGTAAAATACTAGAGACATTCAAGATCCAGTGATTGTCTCCAAGAAAAACCTTTGCTTCATATGTACACATGCTACCTTTTCCACTTCGTGACTCAATGTTTTAATTTCACTTAAAAAATGAGTTATGCTCAAGAAACAATAAATTGTTATTGGTAGCCAGGCCATAAATCTAGGGAGTATAAAGGCCAGTTCTGTGCTTTTTTTTTTTTCTTTTCTTTAGCTTCCTTCATCTTTTTCTTCTCTGCAACAAGTATCATCATTGTCCCTTTTACTAAGAAAGTTTGAGTGGCTTTTAGATCTGGCCAAATTCTGTGATAGACTGGGATTATCAGAGGTTATTCCCATAGTCTCCTTTGAAAATCTCAGTTTCGGCAATTTACTCTCACTTCCACCCATGACATGGTGGTTCTGTTTAAATCAGTTGCTTCAAATGGCCAATTTCTGTATGTTTTATATTGCACATCCCCACAGACATCTGTTTAAATCAGTTGGTTCAAATGGCCAATTTCTGTATGTTTTATATCATCTTTTTCTTCTCTGCAACAAGTATCATCATTGTCCCTTTTACTAAGAAAGTTTGAGTGGCTTTTAGATCTGGCCAAATTCTGTGATAGACTGGGATTATCAGAGGTTATTCCCATAGTCTCCTTTGAAAATCTCAGTTTCGGCAATTTACTCTCACTTCCACCCATGACATGGTGGTTCTGTTTAAATCAGTTGCTTCAAATGGCCAATTTCTGTATGTTTTATATGCAGATGGGGAAATCGGGCTACAGTAGAAGACTCACATTCACCTCCCACAGTGGCAAATTTAATAAATTCTGTTAGCTCCAGGCTAGGCTTGGGCCTCTCATCCAATCCATAGGTACAGTACCCCTGTTGGTTTGGCTTCCCAGCCAGCTGGTGTTCCCAGGGACTAGGAAATCTTGGAAATTTGGAAAACTGGAGTTTTGGCTGCCATTTATCTATTGCTAGGTTAAGCCATTATTTCTAAACCAAAAGAACATTGAGCTCAGCTACCTGCAATTTAACTTGAGTTGGTTTTAATCCCAATAGAGTTGTCGTGAGGTTATATATATCTAAATATATAAAGGCTTTTAGCTAGTTTTTTTTTTTCTTTTAAAGCACAAGTCTTACGAGGAGAGGCTGAGGGAACTGGGGTTGTTCAGTCTGGGGAAGAGGAGACTGAGGGGAGACCTTATCGCTCTCTACAACTACCTGAAAGGAGGCTGTGGAGAGACGGGGGTCGGTCTCTTCTTCCAAGTTACAGATGATAGGACAAGGGGTAATGGGTTCAAGTTGCGCCAGGGGAAGTTCAGGTTGGATATTAGGAAACATTTCTTTACTGAAAGGGTTATCCAGCATTGGAATGGGCTGCCCAGGGAGGTGGTGGAGTCACCATCCCTGGAGGTATTTAAGAAACGTGTAGACATGGTTCTTCAGGGTATGCTCTAGTGCCCAAGATTACTGGTTTGTGGTGGGGTGCTGTGTGGGTGGGTGATGGTTTTTGGTTTGGTGGTTGTTGTTGTGTGTTTAGGTGGTGGGTGGTGGTTTGTGGTTTGTTTTTTGGTTTTGTTTTTTTTTTTGTTGGTTGGACTCGATGATCTCTGAGGTCCCTTCCAACCACTACGATTCCGTGATTCTGTGAAATAAGCATGTGGTGTTTTAGTTGGGTTTTTTAAAACAGAGCAGGTCAATGATAATTTTTTATGTGGGGCTTTTGGGAACGTGTGTGTGGGATAAATGATAATTGATTAAGGGTGACAAGTTTAAAAATCGCAGGTCCCTCAAAAGTTAAATCTCTAGTTTTTATTTGCATTAAGACCCTGAAAATCCTAAGCAGAGTAACTTGAGTGCTAATGTAGTGGGTGGCCCAAGTGCAAACTAGCACAGAGCTCCTGGGTGGGAGAATGCAGGATCAGTGGTTCTATTGCAGGTCCAGGGAGTAGAAATTCTAACCTGCTGGATGGCCAGAAGCCAGGCGTCTAAACTGTCAGCTTGCAACCCTCCCCTTTGGAGAAGAGATATTGCAGAAGTACTGCTTGCTGTGTGAATTGGAATAGGGTGCTGGAATATGTGCAGCACTACAAACGTCACTACGGTAACTTGTTTATGTCCATTCTAATTAGCACTGAGGTTCACAGATTTAAAGCAGCCCTGTTTTGAAGAACCTGTATTTGATGGAGATTTTTTAATTTTCTGCCTTGAGTACCTGCCTTGTGCTCAGCATTACTCTTTCAGTGAATTACTGTTTTTGATGGAAGCACATTTAGATGAAAACTTCTGAGCTTCCAAAGGCCCACTTCCTTCTGAATGGGAACCCTTCTTCCCCACGCCTCCTACATGAATATGTCATTTCCTATCTCTGCAGTGCTCCACGGGTCTGGTAGCAATCAAGCTGAGTCTAGTGCATGGCCACGGGTCTGAGCAGAACTAATGGCATGTTTAGTTTGGAGAAGAGGAGGCTGAGGGGAGACCTCATTGCCCTCTACAACTGCCTGAAAGGAGGTTGTAGAGAGGCAGGTGTTGGCCTCTTCTCCCAAAGGACGAATGACAAGACCAGAGGAAATGGTCTGAAGCTGCAGCAAGGGAGATTTAGATTAGATATTAGAAAGAACTACTTTACTGAGAGAGTGGTCAGGCACTGGAACAGCCTGCCCAGGGAGGTGGTGGAGTCACCATCCCTGGAGGTATTTAAGAAACGTATAGACATGGCTCTTCAGGGCATGCTCTAGTGCCCAAGGTTATTGGTTTATGGCGAGGTGTTGAGTGTGGGGTTTAGTTGGTGGGTGCGGTGTTTTTGGTGGGCGGTTGGGTTTTTTTGTTTTTTTTTTTTTTTTTTGTGTGTGTGGTTGGACTCAATGATCTCAGAGGTCCCTTCCAACCACTAAGATTCTGTGATTCTGTGATTCTGTAATAAAGCCATGGGGGCTGTGCTTCCTGCCCCTCGCCTCCTACTTATCTGGTGGACTTTGTGGAGACCTGGTAGGGAACATGCTGCTTTCCTGAAGTTTCAGCATAGATCTGCCTCAACTCTGCAGCTCTTCTGTATGCAGAGACACAACGGAGATGGCTTCTTTTTGCCTAGAGAGCAGCTGAGTAATGAAAAATTAGAAAGTCCTGGTGGTGTTGTTTATCCCCGTGCAGTTATTCCTTTCATGGAACGAGGTTGCTATAATAGCATTTTTCTTTGCAGGCGGAATTGGAAATACAGAAATAAATTATGGGGAAGCAGGGTGTCTCCTGTCAGAATAAATATTTAATGAGAAACAAGGGTTGTGCTCGTTCAGAGTCACAAGGACTGATACTGAAGTACCATATGTATGTTAATTTTATTGTATAAAATATATGCTTGGACTTAAAAATTCAGAGTGAACAGCCTTAACGACAAATGTGTATTGTCTGTGACAGCTGTCTCTGTGGGTGATGATAATGTAAAAGTTGCTTTTTTTCCAAGCCATTTTAATTTACCCACCAATCAGTCAGGAAACAGAGGAATCTTAAAGTACTTGCCCTCCAAGGCGATTCTTGGAGACGTGTTCTTTCATGTTGTATCCAGACTGTGTTCACTCTACCCATCCTCTAAAGTACATAGGCTTTTTTAACTCTTCCTAGCTCTGATTAAAAAAAGAAAAATCTGAGTAAAAAAAATCTGGTTTTCGTAGTTTTGGAACAACATACAGAATTTGTACAAAGTGTCTGATACTCTGTACAGTCGTGCTAGTTCATAGAATCATAGAATCATTCAGGTTGGAAGAGACCCTTGGGATCATCGAGTCCAACCATCTACCCTACTCTACAAAGTCCTCCCCTCCACCATATCCCATATAGTTAACAAGAATTAAGTGGTAACTGTTTCAAGTTACTTGCAACTTACAAGATATTTTCAAGTTAAAACAGGAGTGAAAGGCATGGTCTCAGAGTTTGCAGCTCATCTTCCCAAGGACATGGGATGTTGAGCAGGCTTGTGCTTTCTAAAGAGTTCTGGAACAATTACTTATTTCTTTAGACAGCACGAGAGAGAGAATAAATCCCTGTCTTACGTTCCTTACCTTTCACAGCTCTTAAATAATTGGTCAATCTATTGCAGTAGCCAGGATGTCCCATGCCTGTGAGACTTGTCATTGAAAGTTGGGGCCCCTTCCCTGCCAGCTCACTTTGATCTCTCCTCATTCTGTTCCTCCATCTCACCAGAACCTCATGGCTTTCTCTTTGTAAGCCTCTGTCAAATATCTCTGAGCCTTTGTTTGCCTGTTTTGAGGGTTTCCTACCTGCCTGATGGTAAAGTAATTTGAAATAGTTTTCCTGTTCAAACTTCTATTTGGAATACCTATTAATTTTCCAAAGTGTGGTCATTAAGGCTATATCATCTAATGGTTGCTTTGTAAATGTCCTTGGACTGGAGCGAGATACGTAATTGGGGCCTCTGAAGCTTATGACTAACTCGCTATGTGTTGATGCATCCAGTGGTTTATCCAGTCCATAACGTGGAGGTATAAATAGACTCTGAAATCATTGCATAACAGTAGAATTGCCTACAATTTGAAATAGAGGACACTGGCCGTCTCCCAGTACGACTGCTAATGCATTTTGTGAACTTGGATGACCTCTGACTGCCTCATTTTTTTTTTCATTTCTAAAATGGAAATAGTAGTATTTCCCTAGCTAGCACCCACAGTGGAAAAACTTTTTTTCAGTGCTTTCCAATTAACAGGTAAAATGATCGGGAGACAGAAACGTATTTAAATTATATCTGAAGAAAAATCCCAGGTCTTTTATGTGAAAGGAGATCTTCACGTGTTTAAAATAAAACTAAGGCAGCTTTTTTTTTGAACTACATTAATACTGCAGTTGCAGACAGTTCATAGCAGACTGTTAAGGACAAAAGTTATCATTATTTCTATGTCCAGGTCTCCGTATCGCTTTTGTTTAGATAAGAACTGTAATGCCATGTGTTCTCTTTCATTGTTTGGTTTATGCAGGCACAGGCTTACTACAGGAAGTGGTGTATCTAGTGAGTCAGGGAGCTGATCCAGATGAGATTGGACTAATGAATATAGATGAACAGCTTCCGGTCCTAGAGTACCCTCAGCCTGGTCTGGACATCATCAAGGTACAATTTTTTGCAGAGAAACCCTTTCAGCACTTGGGTATGTTTTCCCTTGGTTCCATGTTTATCACTTTGTTTTATCCTCTGTCCTTGTCCTTTTCATCACTGGACTTGCTCAGTTTGTTGGGATGATTCCGAGTATTATTAGGTTACTTTAAAATTGCTTTTATTAAGCTTTATTGTACTCTATTTAATGCTTTAGGAGATGATTCTCCGTGTCCTAAATAAGGTTTCCTGAATAAAAGTTCCAGGCCTTCCTTGCTTATGTAAACAGAAGCTGCCCAATTGAGGAAAATTTGCTTTGATCCCTTCCCTGAATTTCACGGAATCATGGAATTGTCAGCTGGAAGGGACCTCTAGAGATCCCCTAGTCCAACTCCACCGCTAAAGCAGGATTGCCCAGAGCACATTACTCAGGACTGCAATTTGTGACAGGGGGACTACAAATACAGAGATCTATGGATCTGTAGACCCACTACTCTGGATTTACACGTATAAATTTTTAGAGACCCAGACTCTGTAGGTGTAGTTTTGACGTTACTCAGGACTGCAATTTGTGACAGAGGAACTACAAATACAGAGATCTATGGATCTGTAGACCCACTACTCTGGATTTACACATATAGATTTTTAGAGACCCAGACTCTGTAGGTGTAGTTTTGACGAGTTTGGATTATTCTGCATGAAATTACTTCCACGCTATTAAGAATTTTTCAGAGCGTAGTGGCAGGGCATATAATTGTGATCTTGTCATTGCTGTAACTACCTCTGGTACGGGCTTCTCTTGGAATGATTAGGCAAAATACTGGGCTTCATCCTAGAACAGCCACAGTGCTTGTTGAATTGAGTTAGCTAAGGCTGGCACAGATGTATTTAAGCTACTTCTGGTCCACGACGACTGCAGCATCAGTCTACTTTAGGCTGAGCGTATTTTTTGGGCAGAGGTTGCTTTTCTTTTTCACCTGTGTGATGCCTAGTCCAATGAGACCTCAGTGCTACCGTGATGCAAAGAGGCAGTGGCAATAGCAAAAGGCTTAGTTTGGGATTACACATTATCTACACTGTGTGCTAGCAACTTGATCCAGTAGGGATTTATGCAGTTTTTAACTACTGGAACATGACTTGTGTCATATGATGATTTTGTGTCGAGTTGTAGAAAAATACACACACTCAGATAAACCTTTCAATTGTTTTGGCATAATGCTGAGGATAAAATAAATTGCAAGAGTAAAATTTCAAAGTGAAGAAGTTATGGGTATGCTTTTCAGAGCTTCTACGCTTTTCCAAGGAATTTTAGTGGAAGCATTACTGGGAAGAAAGTTAGTTGAAGGTTCCTAGTATCAAACTATGACATTCTATTCTTGAGATGGTCCTACAAATGGAAGTACTTTGAAAGCAGAAGGGAGGTGGGGGGAAAGAACAAAAAACCCCAACACATTATCCAGCTTGTTGATATCTAAAGAATAGATGTAACTCCCTGTCCAGACCCCTCTTAATTTAGGAAGTGAATTTGTGAATATGACTCAGTACAGTAAAGGACTTCAAGTATGACACTTCAGGACAGCTCAAGATGTGCCAAAAACTAATGCACAGTAAGAAATGTTTGTGTCTGATTTCTTGTAGGAACTGACATCTCCTCGCCTCATAAAAAGCCACCTACCGTATCGGTTTTTGCCTTCAGACCTCCATAATGGCAATTCAAAGGTAAAAATTAAATGAAATCATGTTTATTTAACTAGATCAGCAGCAGTTGTTTAAGTGCTTTGGGAAACTTGGGCTGGGGGAAGACTTTCAATAAGATGCTTGTTTTTTTTTCCCCAACATCATAGGTAATATACATGGCTCGCAACCCCAAAGACCTGGTGGTGTCTTATTACCAGTTTCACCGCTCCCTAAGGACCATGAGCTACAGAGGAACGTTTCAGGAGTTCTGCAGAAGGTTTATGAATGACAAGTGTAAGGAGCTGTTCTCTCTGCACACGCTGTTACACATTTATTTTCATCTCTGCATTCCTTCTGCAAGTACAGAAATGAAGTGGATAAAGGTGCATTTGTTTTGCATATACAGCAAGGAGGTTGCTACAGAGTGCTGCGTGGACTTAGATTTGTCCATGCAAACTATGGCCATGCATTGTAAATAATTGCCTTAGGATATTTGACCTCATGGGCTCAGCAGTGTTCCACCTAGCTCAGGCAAAACTCTGGTCTACTCTTTTAAACTTCCTTTTGTAAGGTACCTTGTGAAAAGTGGTTAAATAATCCCAGCATCATTTCATTTCAGTTGTATCTCCCTGTTAGCTACTTTGGAGGAGTCTCTCTGTTCCTTAAGGGTTTTCACTGAATTTCACTGAATTTTAGAGTTGGAAGGGACCATAGAGATCATCTAGTCCAACTCCCCTGCTGAAGCAGGATTGCCTAGAGCTAGAGCATGTTACTCAGGACTGCATCCAGGTGGGTCTTGAAAATCTCCAAGGAAGGGGACTCCACACCCTCCCTGGGCAGCCTGTTCCAGGGCTCTGGCACCCTCACCGTGAAGAAGTTTCTCCTCATATTTGAGTGGAACCTCTTATGTTCCAACTTGTGCCCGTTGCCCCTCGTCCTCTCACTGGGAACCACTGAAAAGAGTCTGGCTCCCTCCTCCTTCAACCCTCCCTTGAGTTTTTTTTCTAGTAATTCCTTTCACATTTTTATTTCATCCAAAAACTCAAGATACCAGTTAACACATAAAAATCTCTAGCTTGCCTGAGATTGATCTGGAGTACATCTGTAAGTTGAAGTGAGTCCCTGTAGGAAGGCAGTTGCGGGCTGCTACGGTCTGAAAAATACACCTCTGTGATGAGAATCCACAATAACCTGCTTTACAACAACTCCTCAGCTGCTCACCCAGTAACTCCTTTGAGCGAGGGCTGTCCCATGACACACACACCCACTCTCCTCCCACTCAGGCTGCCCTACCTTAAGTAGCTCCATGGCACTAGCAGTGTAAACTCACAGGGAGGACAAACCCTGTGTTCTCATGGAACTGGCTGGCAATAGGCTTTTTGCCAATGGATTGTCACACTTCCTACCTAGGAAGAGGAAAAAAAATATTATTGCCTTCTATTTCGCTACAAATTCTCTTTGATACCTTAATGTGACACTAAGAATTCACCACGTCTCTTGTGCTCTGAAAGCAGGATCTCCTCTAGATCCAGTGCAGCAAACTTTCCTTCAACCTGGAATTTGGAGGAATCGATGCTGAAGGAGCTGTGTAATACTAAAGGCAAGAAAAAAGTAAAAGCCTACCAAGTGGAGGTTATTTAACAGGCCTTAGAAACCTTTGCTGCTTTCCCCTGCAAATTTGTGCAGGGTGAGTAAATGCTCTCCTTCCATTCCAAAAGAAAAACCTTTAGCTTTTTCTTTTGCATTCCCTGATGTTTGTCTGTAGCCCATGACCAGGAACTTCTAGACTGGAGACATATGAAAGACACATTAGAAGATCTTCTAAGATAGGAGGAAGGTCCTGTATTCTTTTTCATATAAATATCCCAAGAGTTATTTATATCTTCATCCAGCTAGCTGTTTTATCACAGCCTCCCAGAGTCAGTAAAACATCACAACATGTTCTGTGTCCATAACTGTGCAAATGGACTGTTTTGTAATACAGTAAATTTAGCATTTAGCTGAATGTTTGCATCTCATGGAAGCAACGCAGCAGCAAAAAAACTTTCATAAGGCAGCAAAGTACTTTTAGAGGGAGAAGCACTGAGCCCAGGTGACACAATCCCACTCTTTTTACCCCTCCTTATACCTATCTTGAAACAAATTCAGTGCATTTTAGCTTTGAAACTACATACAGTGCATATTGTTTGAAAGCATATAGTTGGATAGGGATCGGTCTTGAATGTTCTATTTCTTTGGCATTATCCTCTATAGCTTAAAGGAGTTTCTTACATAAAGCATAGGTAAACTCTGCTAACATAAGCTTAATGGATTCTTGCCCTGTACCATTAAGAGCAGCAAGGAACACTTTTTGCTTGACTGATGCGTTAGCTTCATGCGTGAATTTATTTAGGGGTGTATGGAGTGGGAAGAACAAAAATGGAGTTTTTCCAGTACCTTTATCAAAATTGAAAATGAGTCAGCAGATTAAATAATTTTTTCCTCTGAAACGGATTTCTTTGTCCATTGAAAATGTTCCAGTTACCAAAATTAAACAACTCCTTTTCAAAGGGAAAAGGTGCCTTCATAAAACAAAACTGAAAAGTTCCATGTTTTTCTATAGCTACTTTGCTGTAAAGAAAAAAGTGACAAAAAAAATACTGGGTACATGAAAAATTGCTTTTTTGAAGCAGTTTGAAAACTGCTTTTCATGACAAAAAAAAATTTGCTTAACTCCTGCCTTGATTATCTGAAGTACTTTGGGGGAATTTATCACTAGTAATGAAGAAGTACTCAGGATGCATTTCTCTTCAGGTTGTCCTTCTGGTAATATTTGCAGCAAAAGGCATTCTCAAGATAATAAATACCAGTGTCTGAACCTCTGCTGGACACATGAATTGACTGAAATCAGAGCAAATATAGACTTTATCAGAGAAGTGAAAAACAAAGGAGGAAAGTTTTGGGGGGAGGGTTAAGGCTTCTAGTAGCCACTGCCTGAGCAGTGCTGGGAGCGCAGCATCCCCCAGGGTAGCACCTCAGCTTTTCTTCAAGTCCTCAACCCCACACAGCAGATAGGGGAACTGAAGCCAAGCTGCTGGTGGAATGCAGGAGGTAGGAGGCATAAGCTTTTCATCATTGGGCCTGCTCACAACTTGTGATGTATGGGACTTGGCAACCCTGAATGCTGGGCCTGCTCACAACTTGTGATGTATGGGAAGTACCTCGTCACATCACTCTAAGTTTTGGGGAGCACTCGACACCTCATGGGGGTCTGGTTGTAGTCTGGATTTATTGTGTAGTTGAGATGACTGATAACAGTGTCACTGAAACTGTGTTCTGGCATAACTGCAGAAGTTGTTTGGAAGTGTTCAGAAAAAAAAAGCAATACAAGAGAATATCTCTTAGATTTTGGCAGGGGGCAAAAGATGCAATGATAAATAGAATATTCTCTCAATATATCCTAATTTTCTGGGAATGACCACGAAACATTTTTATGAGTCTGTTTTCTCAATACTTCTTTAATTAAGAAAGGGCAATGGTTGTTAGCATTTCTTTGTAATAGGGGATGCTCTATGAAAATTTCCACAAATGTTGTCTCTAGCTTCAAAGTGGAGGAAGCTGCAGAGTGATAGCTTAATCGCAGGAATTCACACAGGCTGGAGCCACTGGAAATTTGCCTTCTGCAAAGCTATCTGTGTAGCTTTTATTTTGGCTCAATTTCTGTTCAATAGTCAGGTGTGATTAATACAGAGCTCTGAGAGGTCCATCATGAAATATGGTAGCATTTTCAGTTGAACACTTTTATCTCTATGTTAAGTTAGTTCTTTTGAATATTCCAAACTGATAGAAAAACTTGTTTGTAAATTAAGTTCCTTGCTGTGCATGGCAATGCGTCAAAACCAGATGCTGTTCTCCTGGGACTATGAACCACTCCAGTTTTTTTTCTCTTTTCTTTCTTTTTTTTTTTTTTGCTTTTTGAAAAGGGCTTAACGAAAGTGTTCATTTTCCTCATGCCAATCATGTCTTTGTAGTAGGATATGGTTCGTGGTTTGAACACGTGCAAGAGTTTTGGGAACATCACATGGATGCCAATGTACTTTTTCTCAAGTATGAAGATATGCATAAGGTAGGTTAGATGTAGTAAAAAGGTATTTTAATTATATTTAGCGTTGTAGTGTTTAAAATACATAAAGTACAAAATTTGCTTCCATATATGGGCTCCCTAAAGTCTGATACTATTTTTAAAGCACTGGCATTCAATAGCTTCTATGGGCATCAGCAGTTTCATAAACCTGTTAATTTACTCAAGAATCTGCCTGCATCCATAGGCACTAAACTAGTCACAGAGAAGGCAGAGGTGTGTACTGTTCAGTGATTGCTACACTCAGCCCTGGGCATGCATCTAAAAGAAATGTCTTACTGTGTGTGCTGTATCAATGAGGAAAAAAAAAATATATCATCAGTGTTTTGCCCTCTATATTTGGCATTAGTTCTGATTATTTGGTTGTTCTTACTGTCTTCTGTGAAACAATGTTGAAAACAATTAGGGATGTTAGTGTAGCATAAGGTGGATGTAATTATTGGGTCCCTACAGTATGCTGGCTAATAAATCCACTTCCTTTTTCATCAGAAATTTAGTGGAAATACTACATAGCTCATTGGTTTCCATTTCCTATTGCAATAATATGTTTTAAGAATTAATGAAAATACTTCAAAATGTTTATTTGACTGGAAAACTAATGCAAACATAGGAGAAACCCAGCCTCTATCTCTATAAGTACATAAAGGCAAAATCAGGGTCGAACTCAGTAGAATAAATTGTAATTTCAGCTGTAGTGAGCCTTCTGGTGGAGTGGGATGCTAAAAGATGATGGAATGCAATCCGAATAAGTAAAAAATGTCAGTAGAAATTATTTCAAACCCATGGTTTTGAATGATGATATATTCTTAGCCGTGCTCACTGATGGATGCTGCTGAAAGCTGGTGCATCATATTATCTTTCTGCTTCCTGATAAACATCGCTATTTTGTCCTTGCAGCTCCAGAAATCTTACTAATACTGAGGAACCCTGGAGTTCTGGATATATAAATTAATGTCTGCTTATTACTCAGAGGCCACCTCACTCGATCCTGTTCCATCTACATGAATACAGTCCCAGAAGCTAACAATGAAGGAAGGGCTTTTCTAACATTTGTAGTCATTTATTTTACCAAGATAAAAAAATCAAAGTAACTGGAATACCAGTTTATTTTGGAAGAATTCCAAAGTGATCAGTTAAGGGTGTGGTGGTGTCTGAAGTGGGAAGCATCAGAAATACTTTGCAGTTCCCCGTTCTAATGTTTGAACAGGTGAGCTTACATGACCGTGTTCTCTGCCAACCTGTCTTACCCTGATTACTTGGAACGTGTTTATCTTCAAAAATGAACGTGGCAAAATTCTCAGACAGTGGTGTTTCTACAACCTCTGCATTTGTATTTTTCACGTTCATCAGGATATAACTTATTTTGAAATATTTAAACTCATTTTAAAAGGTTCGTTTAAAATATTGTAAAATAAACTGTTTTTTTAAATACTCTCTTGCAGGACCTAGCAACAATGGTCGAGCAACTGGTGAGGTTCTTAGGAGTTTCTTATGACAAAGCACAGTTGGAAACCATGGTGGAACACTGCCATCAACTCATTGATCAGTGCTGTAATGCAGAAGCACTTCCCGTTGGCAGGGGTATGTTTAAAACCCACAGTAAAACTCTTATCATGGAAGTTGCAAGAAGGAACTGACAACTTGGTAACCTCCAGGATGTGTTAAGGTGTTGGCAAAATATTGCCATGTAAATGACAGGAGGTAACTGACTGTTGGTGCAATTTGGGGGTTTCTTTGTCTTGAAGTTAGGTAGAAGTGACTAAAAAGGATGGAGAGGTCCAAGATCAGCACCATGCAAACCACTTTGTTAGAGAATCTTTGGCTTCAAGGGATGAGCTCTTGATGCTGAGAAGACTGCAGTGCTCCTTCTGACCTTTGGCATGTCAAAGACCACACAATTTCATACAGATTATTCTGGCCTAAGCCCTTGTGTTAAAGTATATCAGATTTTCTAGAGTAGCAGATAATTCTAATTTGAAGGTATCAAATCACAAGGAGCTGTAGTTTTCCTTATGAGTTTTTTCTTTTCATTATTTACCTCAGCTATCTAAAATGTGTTTAGCTTCTAGGTATTTATTCTGGTGAGATCTTTCTCTAGAAACCTGAAGTGTCTCTTAAACTGCTGATAGATCTTTCCTTTGATAAAGTCAGTAAGTCCTTTCTCAGTCTTCCTTCTGATAAGCCTAAAAGAGTAACCTTAGTAAGTCTCCCTCTAATTATTTTCTGCAGGCTGCTTTATAGCACTTAACATTTCTTTTTAAAAATGAGGGCATAAGATGGAGAATTCCTATGGCAGCTTCACAAATGCCTTACTCAGACATAAAATCACTTTATCCACTGATTTAATCCAGTTTTAACTGGAACTTTCTTTCCCTGTCCCCTTTGTTTGTCCATCCGTGGCCGTACCAGCACTATTTGCTACAGCATCATACGTGAAGCATGTGCCATTTATC
The DNA here is from genome assembly GCF_001431845.1 of Calidris pugnax. Taxonomy (NCBI): domain Eukaryota; kingdom Metazoa; phylum Chordata; class Aves; order Charadriiformes; family Scolopacidae; genus Calidris; species Calidris pugnax. The sequence continues at coordinate 3,564,794 of NW_015090825.1, forward strand.
ACAAAGTCTTTTCAGATGAACTAATTTGCAGGTTCCTGTCTCTTACTCAGAGACCACTATCTGAATACTTTGGTTTTAGGTTTCTGTGTAGGACCCCTTTCCATACTACGTCTCTAACAACCTTTCTCAGCTGTAATTTTTATAATTATTTTCAAATCTCTGATAAAAATACCAAATATTGTCAGTCCTTCTTGACTACTAATTTTTAGTTAGCCAGTTTTTTATTAATTTATGATGCATTTTGTTGACTTTATGTGTTTCTATTAAAAAACACTAAAATCACATGCCTTACGGAAGTCTATTGTATTTTTTATTTCACCTTTAACCAGTCAAACTGCAGTCTTACCAACACTCAGTCAGGTGGTTTTTTTGAGGAAGTTTCTTTCCCATGAAAGAAACGTCTTTCTTTTCCATGAAAGCGTGATCACTGGCATTCTGTACTACTTTTATGTCTTTCTTGGCAGAGTCTTATGCCAATTTTCCATTACTCAGCTCAGACTATCGTCAGAGTAACTTGTCCTGTTTGTATGTTGGCACAAACATTTCAGAATGTCAAACTTGGCAAGAAGCCATTGCTCACACCTCCTTGCTTTTATCTGTGACTTTGCTCACCTGGTATGGAAAGGCTCTGAAGTACGTGGTGTAGGGGCTGTACGCTCCTGATACCACAGTAGGACCTGGAAACCAGATTCCCATGGGCAGTTGTCTGTCATAACTGTGATGGCATCTCTCTTTGCCCCAGTTCACTTACATTATGGTAAATTATGTCTTCTTGAAATAAATATCTCAAGTTTGCTGGCTTGAGTTAAAATTCTGGTGAAGACGAGAGTTCATAATTTCGCTGAAAGACCTAATATATTCCTTATAGTTTCTGGTAGAGGTCTCCACTGAATGGTGGGTTTTTCTGCTCTTAGTTATCTTGCTTTCAGCTCCAATCCTCCCCTCCCCTTACTACTTCAAACTGAAAATTCAGCATGTAATGCGACTTGTATCTTGTGTGAAAACAATAGACCATCTCATTTGCAGTGGGATTTTACGGCCCGTTGCCTAATTGATTAGCAACCCACAAGATCACAAAGTAATGAGTCTGGTAAGATGTTCTGAGGGTATTGGATAAAGTGTTCTGTGGCAGTGCAAGGTTTTACAAACAACAGAGCTGCCTTCTCCTCCATTGACTTGTATGTGACACAAACCCCTCGGTTTGTTCCTCACCTCCATGATCTGGAGATGCGTGGAGCAGCAGCACTGCTACCTACTGTGCACAGCCCAAACCCCTGCTTCTCATCCAGTGAAAGCCAGAAAGGCAGTTGTGAAAGAAAGGTGAGGTGGTAATTTGAGACAAGAGAGAATAGACCTTCTGGTGAGACCTTCCACAGGCAGAAGGGTCAACTGCTGTCTCTGGTGGCCATATTGTCTCCATCCAGATAAACAGGGTGATGCCCGCTGCTCTGTACGTGGTGTTAGTGTCTGGTGTCCTGTAGTGGAACCTGCAAACCCCCAGGCAAGGGTCAGTAGAACATCTGCAGATCCTTCAAAAATAAGCCTCCATTTTGTAATAGAGAAGGAAGGGAGCTACAGCAGTTTAATGTAATATTTTGTCATGTGTTCACTGTGTGCTTTTTATTAAAAATATCCTTATTTTGAATTTCTTTTGTTCGCTGTCTCTGGCTTTTACAATATTTTGTTACTTCAGAACGCAGCTTCATTAACAGTGCTTTGTTCCTTCTCTGTTCATTTCTGTGACAAAGAATGGTGGCAATAACATGACAGCTTATTGTAATTTGTTTCAAATATTTTTAATTTGTCAGTTACATTTACTTTCTTATTTTGCTTTATTTTAGTTCTTCATTTTTTTTTTCTTTTAGCACATTGATCTTTACTCTGAAGATAACCCTGAGCTGCTGTGAAAGCAGAACAATGATTAGATATGTTACTTATCTTTGACTCTTATCACATCATAATTTACACAGTTGCATGATTCAAATCATAAACCAGGTGGGTGACTATTTGACAAGCTATCAATTCGTATGGTAAAAAAAAATAATAAATGTTACAGATAATCCACTGCATATGTCCTTCATAAAACTTGTCATTTGTCCGTACATGTTATTAGGGACATTCAGAAATAAAATGCTTATCTGTCCCAAGCAGAGGAAAAAATGGTTTTATTATCATTATTGAAAGGGAAATCCAGGCTTTTATGATTCATGCTGTACTTTATGCAATTGTAGTTGCCAGAGCAAAACATCTAATACTGATTTGAATTTATGATTGCAAGCATTTTCTTATTTATTTTTTTTTTTAAATATAGGAGAAATTTGGTAAAAAAACAATAAATGATGCATTTTCAGTCCGTTTCAGGTTCTTTTGATCTTTGGATCCTGAAAACAAACCAGAACACTATCATACCTTCAGGAGTTATAGGAAATCCTGATTTCATAAAACAGTCCTTTCCACACGTACTGCACCATCATATTAATATGTAATTTGTAGATGTTTCAGACAGTTTTGTCTTTGGACTCAATTATAGTGTTGCTGCATAAAAGCAATGGTAATTAAATTAAATGGGTATTCTTCTTATGCATCAAATGCATAATTAAGCTCCCTGCATGTAGTTTTGTTCTTGCTGTTATGATTAAACTCTCTGGTAGCACAGTCCCAATTCTCCTTTCATTTATTCCAGTTGAACAAGCCTGGATTTTGTCTTTATTTATATCCAACATAAATGAGAAGAGAATTGGGCCTCTCAGTCTCGTTACTCCACGGGGCTCGTTCTCCAACAAGTAACCCTGGCTGACTTGGAGATAGATAAATGGATTTTGGACTGCAGGGAGACACTGGCTAAGGCTCTGCAGCTTTGACTGGTGGCTTCAGCAGTGTCATCGGGTTATGTTACTGGTCCATGGAGTAGACGAATACTCCATACAAGGAAAAAGTGTTCAGTCTCCATACTGCATCCACCAAAAGCTTCCTATTTTGTATTTATACAAAACTAAAATTTAAATTGTGCAAAGTGGGTGCACGGCACTTGTTCTTTTCTGTAGATGTAATCTAGGCACTCATGTTTAACAGTTATCTCCATCTTGAGAAACATAAATTCATCTGTTGAACTTATCTTTACACATAAAACAATAGAAATTAGTAATGATAATGTTACACCTCAGTAATCAGAATTTGATAATTGGATTAATACTCAGCATTCCGTGTACCTTTTGAATAGTTCCTTAACCAGTGTATGCTGAAGGCATGGTAACTTTGAAATGTGGTGGTGTTAGCTGTTGGAATTATTAAACAGCCAGAGTTTGCACTGAAACCAGAAATCCACTTTTAAATGAATACCCAACCCAAAATCTGTTATTCATTTCTGATTAAGACCAGAGCAAAATCTCACAAAAAATCTGAATTATTCTTGTATAATACTTGGCTGGTGCAGGTGACAAGGTGTATGGTACTTATTTTAAGGCTTTGTAGCAGGGGAATTGGGTAAGACAACGAACAGCCTCTCATTGAGCCTTCAGTGAAAGCTAAGACTGATTAGCATCTCAGGGATGATGTGTGCCCTGCATAATTAGACTGTAGGATATGGTGTCTTGTTATGCCCACTCTCTGACTTGTGTTTCTTCTCTGTGTTTCAGGGCGAGTTGGGCTATGGAAAGACATCTTCACTGTTTCAATGAATGAGAAATTTGATTTAGTTTATAAACAGAAGATGGGAAAATGTGACCTCACATTCGATTTTTATTTATAAAAATGCATGCATATGATATCCAAATATAGCTAGAAGTGCTTTATGCATTCATTTATTACCTGCTGGACAAACTACTGTAGCTATTATGTGTAACAAGATTTAAAGAAAGAAAAAACAATCTAAGTAAACCATATCAGATACAATTATCTTTGATCCTAAACAGCTGTTTATCTTCTAGTATTTTAATTCTTTGTCCACATGCAAGAACTTCCTAGACAATACTAGAATACTCAGCTGTTACGGAATGTATTATATACGTATAAGGTATGTATCATATATGCAACTAGAATGTACACCTTTTCAGCCCCACATTGATTATTTAATGTGTTTTATAAAAAGCTTTTCACTAGAACCTAAATAAATGTCCGTAAACCAAATAATAAAAAAAAAATATTTCAGAGGGAAACAAGGAACAGGCCAAAACTGTATGCTAGAATGATCTCAGGGGTTAATTGTCACATTTATTTTTATAGCAGGTATATCAAGTATAAATAAATCCCATTCCAAAAGAGTAACTGATCAAAGTGGGGTTCACATTAGGTTCTGCACACCCTTACCTGTATAATTTGAGTAGGTTCTGTGCACTGGCATACTCTGCAAGACAGGCCTTGTTGTGAAATATAGCTGCAATTGTCACTCTAATCCCCAAACCCACCCATGCTTTCATGGTTGATGGCACATAGCTGTTTTCCTGAGGGATGACGTTCAGCTCCATCCCAAAGGTCAGCAAACAGAAGCTTCTTAAGCCCCCAAACTCTATTTCGGTCCCTCAAAACGGGACTTAAAACCAAGGCATCTGGTGCAGGATTCCTCCTTTCTTGAGGAATTGGGAGTCTCTGACCTGTATCACTTCCCTGCAGAGATGTGAGTTTCACCTGTTAGATGCAGTAAGAGAAGAGAAGGTATCTCCTCTGGGTATCCTCTAGTCCCACTACCAGTTAAGGGCACTTAGTTTACAGTTTGTGCTCCTGGACTCCCCCCAGCCTGAGTGGAAGATGAATAGACAGTGCCAGTATAAGCAGGGAGAGGAAAAGGGCAGCACAAGGAAGAGAGTTTAAAAATATGCCACGAGGTGGGAGTATTGCACCAATATTCCTGCAGAGTACCCTTTCAGTAGGTGTTAGCCATGGCTGGGCTGAATTATAGTCAGGATTCACGTTTATTTCTGTATTTTTTTATTCTCTACGACAGGTAGGCAAACAGCCTGAAGCAGGCTACTATCCTCCTAAGCCTCTCCAGAATGATTTTATTGTTCCGTTAGGTAATGACATCTATGCTTTTTAGGTTCTCAGCTGCAGGGGGCCCATTTTTGCTAGTCAAACGTTCAGGCTCACTGTAAAGCCATGAGGAAGGACTAGCAGATTTTTTTTAGTGTTTCAGTTCTGTTGGGAAACAAACTGTCAGTTCAGCAACTGGCAAGTGGTGTAGCATGATGTGGCTTGACAGCACTTTTCCTTGTATATTTGTGAGTGAAAATGCTTTCAGTGAAATTTTATTTCTATTTTTATATTTTTAGTACTGTATGAATATTAAGCACTACACATTATACTTCTGTGCTTGCTTGCTTATTGAATAAAAGATGTGTTCCATGCGTTGTGGTTCGCTCATTTTCTAGACCTCCTGCTCGGGTCAGGTGGCCTTTTTATGAGCCACAGATCCTCTCCCCAGCCCACACCTCCTAAGTTATGGCAGAAGAACCACAGAAGGATGGTGTCAACTCCAACCATCATCTGACTGAATGAGCTGCCTCTTAGGTGAGAGTACAATAGAGAGCACAGGACTCTGTCAGCATCTTTGTCTTTAATAGCGCTCCACAGGGTTTTCTTCCCCTCCTGCTGGCATTGGCAGCATCCCGTGGCAGGGAGTCATTCATCTAAATACACTGTGTGAAAAAGGAGTCGTTTGCTTAGAGACTGCCACTAGATAGTGTAATTTGGTGTTCCTTTGTTCTTGCCTTATGACAGATGATACACAGTCCCTGGTAAATCCGTGCAGTGTTTTACACACTTTTATCTTACACCTCTCAGGCACCTCCTTGCTGAGGAGTCCTATGAGTCTCTGTCATACAGGAGACCAAAACCCACACACTACAACGAGCTGCAAGAAGACAGGAGTAGGAGAATTTCTCCTTGCTACAGCGGAAGACAAAAATCTCCCCACAGTTCCTGCAGATTAGAGTCAGAAAAAATTTCATTAGCACCAAAAAGCTACTTAAATCACTTAATCCTGAGGATATATGAGAAATACATCCTTACTGGCTACCTAAAAGCCTTCTTTGCTTTTCTGAAGACACCGGGGAATCCTTCTCCTGTTCCCAGGCACAGCCTGTCTCCTTTGCTACAGGCAGGTGACCAGCCCCCAAAGCCAAAAACGTTTTAAGGCCACATTTTTAACAGCCAGGTATACACACATGTCACTGCCAACGTGAGCCTGTGCAGAGGGCCACCAGCTGCCAGGCTGGAAGAGGAACAGCTAGTTTGCCCAAAAAGGTATGTCTTAGCACAAAGAGTAATAACTTCTGTGACAGTCTCTTGTGTGCCTGCTGCTGTGCTGGTGCTCCTTGTTTTTGACAACAAAGTTGTCGTGGGGCAAGAATCTGCTTCCTAGGACCAGAAAGACTGTCCTCAGCCAGAGCTATTCTTTCCTGCAGCTCAGCTCTGTTGCCTTCTGTGCTCTTCTGTGCCTGGTCAAAGCCCATTCCCACATAAGCCATGCTGAAATTCTGCCTTTGGATCTCTGGTCTTTGAAGCATTTCAGTCTTTCTGTTAAAATCCACAGGTAATAAGCTCCTTCCTATTTTGATGAACTTTCAGGACTCGACAAAATGTCACCGTGATTCTCTCCACCCAAACACAGACACCCGCTGGCCCCAGATTGTCTCTGGAGAGAATGCCTCGTTGACACAAATGTGACAAAATGTCACCGTGATTCTCTCCACCTAGACACAGACACCCACTGGCCAAGTGCCCCAGATTGCCTCTGGAGAGAATGCCTCGTTGACACAAATGCACTGCAGATGAAGAAGAAAAATACCACAAAACCAAGACAATGATTTTTTTCTCCCTTCAGCTTTCAAATTTGGTAAGCTGCTTCTGCTGAGGTAACTGCTGCAAAGTTAGCTCTGGTGAGATTTATCATAGTTAGGCAGCTGGTAGCCCACTCAGTGATACAAATCTGCAAGACACAGGGCAGGCTTGGACAGCTTCATTTCGATGGTATCTCAGATCACCAAGAGGCAACCTCATTTCCTGCAATGAGTACCCTCAACATTTGTTCAAACCAGCCATCATTGGCAATATACCTCCATGGATACGCCAAATATACCACCTTCCTGGATCACTCCATCACTAAGCATGTGCACATCACAAGAACTTGAAAGGCCTTAGCTGTGAGCAGCCCAGAGAGCCCCCCAAGGCTGTGCTGAGCACCCCCATGGCTCCTGGCTATCCACCCCTGCAGCTTCTGCTGCTGAGGCACCTCAAATGCCAGCAGCACCAAGTGGCTTGCCCCCGCTTCCTACAATGAGTACCCTCAACATTTGTTCAAACCAGCCATCATTGGCAATATACCTCCATGGATACGCCAAATATACCACCTTCCTGGATCACTCCATCACTAAGCATGTGCACATCACAAGAACTTGAAAGGCCTTAGCTGTGAGCAGCCCAGAGAGCCCCCCAAGGCTGTGCTGAGCACCCCCATGGCTCCTGGCTATCCACCCCTGCAGCTTCTGCTGCTGAGGCACCTCAAATGCCAGCAGCACCAAGTGGCTTGCCCCAGTAAGAGCCCTCCAAAGCGTTAACGTGAAGGAACTGAGGGGAAACGAATCTAGGTAAGACATTTTTGCATGGTTTGGTATACAAAAGGTTTGCTGCGAAGCTGGGCAGTAAAGAGGAAGGAGAAGAAAGCTGATGAGTAACCATTAAAGATTCTCAGCGCTTTTGTATAAGCATCACAGCACAACACAGCACCAAGAGTTCTGGTGATAATTATAAAGATTTATAGGCTTGACTCGCCATTATTATAAGCCATTCAGTCTTGCTCGGGCTATAAATAACGCCACTCCGTAGCTACCAGCAAAGGTTTAGAGGGAGGATTAAGGAGCAGCATTTGCCTCTCCAGTCAAAACAAAAAGCTAAACAGAGATTCAGCTGAATCAAACAATACTCATTAAAAAAAAAAATAATCCCAAAGACAGAGATCACACTAAGGGGAAGGACAGAGTATAGAAATGATGATATCTAATCTCACTGCGTCCTCAGCTGCCGGTTGTGCTCACCACTGAATCCATTTGATTTCTTTACTGCATGATCTGCAGACTGGTGTCCTCTAGTGTTTGAATTATAAAACATATGTAGATGAGTATTTTCTGCTACCTGTCACGCTGCATATCACACAGATAGAACAGAAATAACTGCAACCAATAATCAGCTTCGTTCTGGCAACATAAAGGGAGTCTGCAAAAAGGAACACCTTCATTTTAAAATGAAACTTACTCAGATTTTGGCATTTTTTGAGTTTTCGACTTCAAGTGTGGAGTCATACTCCAGCAAAACCTGCTGTTCTGTCTTCAGGGAGTGGCAGGGAAGTCAATAACGCTAATGCCATTCTGCCCTGCTCTACCTGCAGAGAAATCTCTCCTCTCAAAGATGGGAGAGCAATTGCAAATCCTGCAGGCAGGCTGGAACCTGGCACCTTTTTCCAGCTCCGAGGCTTGAATCATACACAGGTGCACGTAACACCCAGCACCCTTCTGAAAACATCTGAGCTGCGGGGTCTTTAAACATGAATGCGAGAAAAGTTTACAAAAATGCAGGGCAATTTTCTGTACTTGAGGACTCCAATGTGTGGGAATTACCATTAGCGGTGTTGGACTCCTTACCCTAAACTGGTTTTTAGAAACAGTGAAGCTGTTTACAACAATCTACTAGAGAAAGGAGAAGCCTTTGTACTCCCTGCTAATGCAGGAACCTAAAGGAGGTTAGGGCAGTGATGGTGCCTCTGTACTGGGCACTGGTGAGGCCTCACCTCGAGTACTGTGTTCAGTTTTGGGCCCCTCACTACAGGAAAGACATTGAAGTGCTGGAGCGTGTCCAGAGGAGAGCCACCAAGCTGGTGAGGGGTCTGGAGAACAAGTCCTGTGAGGAGAGGCTGAGGGAACTGGGCATGTTTAGTTTGGAGAAGAGGAGGCTGAGGGGAGACCTCATTGCCCTCTACAACTACCTGAAAGGAGGTTGTAGAGAGGTGGGTGTTGGCCTCTTCTCCCCAAGGGAGAAGACCAGAATGAGAGGACTAGAGGAAATGGTCTGAAGTTGGGGCAGGGGAGGTTTAGATTAGATATTGGGAAGAATTACTTTCCTGAGAGGGTGGTCAGGCACTGGAACAGCCTGCCCAGGGAGGTGGTGGAGTCACCATCCCTGGAGGTATTTAAGAAACGTATAGACATGGCTCTTCAGGGCATGCTCTAGTGCCCAAGGTTATTGGTTTATGGCGAGGTGTTGAGTGTGGGGTTTAGTTGGTGGGTGCGGTGTTTTTGGTGGGCGTTTGGTGTGGTGTGTTTTGTATTTGTATTTGTTTGGTGTGTGTTTTTTTGGTTTTTTGTTTTTGTTTTTGTTTTTTTTGTGTGGTTGGACTCGATGATCTCAGAGGTCCCTTCCAACCACTAAGATTCTGTGATTCTGTGATTCTGTGAGGTTCAAGCTGTGCTGTGCCAGTACCATTTTACTGGATTTTGCCACCTCATCAATGATTAAAAATGTAAAGCCACGCAACAACTTTTGCTGGAGTTCTCACTGCGCACAGATGACAAGCCCTGGCAATGCACGCTGGAGGAGTTTTTAGGAGCTACCACCTCCAGCTGTCCACTCTGTCTCCCTGCCAGAAACGGCCACCATGGAGGAGAGACGGCAGAAGCAAATGTGTGCTGGCTCCTCAGCTGCTGTAATTTACAGGCTGACATACTAACTTAAAACCGATATGGATGGTGGTTTCAGATAATAGGCTGATTTGTGAAGCGCAGCTGCAAGGACCTAAAGCATGTCCTCCAGTGCTGCCCTGGCTTGGAGGTGATCACCCAAGTCCCTGTCAGAGCTCTTCTGAAAGAGCTCTGCAATCAGCTAAAGGCAGTCCTTACTTGAGAACAGTCCCTTTCACATACGGACCCAGTGCTGCCCGTGAAAGAGGGTCTATAAAGATGGAATCGTGTCCTTCAGCAAGAAGGGGAGACAGATTCGCGCTGCCACATGGAGCGAATTAACTACAACCCACTTTTGGAAGGAATCTTGTTTTGGAGGAGGGAGTGCTGCAGTAAGACATGCTGTGTGACAGCATGCAAGATGCAGAAAGAAGGGTAACGTCATGGCAGCTGACTGCTCAGACCGATTCCAATCACAGCCACTAATATGCCAACTTGCCTGATATGTGTGGTACGAGCGATATTCAAAGTAACTGCCACCCAGACGTTAAATCCACTGTCACCATCTCTGTCACATACTCAGCTTTTGCCAGCACTGAACATAAGATGACAATTTAATCCTCACACGCAGCTAACAGTAACACAGCTGGTGTAACAGTGTGCTAAGACTTCAGCCCTCGCAGGCCTTACATCTGCTTTCTTACAGCTTTGGAAAAGAGACACCCATAAAATATGTGAGAGCTCTAAGAACTCGGCACAAGTGAACCAGTTAGAACAAAACAAGAACCAAGCAAAATGTTTAGATTTCAAGCTCCACCAGGAAAACAGTATTTTATTTTTTTTCCATACGTCACCTAATCAAATGCTTGGGGTTTAATAAATACATGAAAATTCACCAGGGGAAACACAGGTGATGATGAATATTCCCTACTCAAAGCTCGCACCACTGCAGATTTTAACTTTTCCCAGGTTATTCATGCACTGCTCTTCTTTGCTTCTGCACTCAGCTGTTTCTGGTGCTGCAACCCCCCCAGAAAGGCGGTTCTAACCCTACTGAAATAGCTAATCCTGGAAATGCTGCAGGAGACTTTCCGTTCCTGGGATTGCCACCCCTCCATAGTTGGTAGGATTTAAACCCACAGAGGAAGATCCACGATGGGTTTCCAGTTCAGTTCTTTAACCACCCTGCTTCAGCCACACATGCTTAGGGGTCAGGCTCTTGTAACAGCCAGAGCCTTTTGGACATGTTCACTGTTCTCTCAGTAAATCCCAGTGAGATCAGAAGCTAAAACTAGTTCTGACTTTGTTTTTACTATTAAAGATCTGTGTAAGCCTGTGTATTCTAAACAGGATGAAAAAGGAATATAAACAAAAATACGGTATAGGCCAATTCAAGCTGTAAACATTTGGTGTTTAACCATGCAAGTATGGATCGTTTGGTCACTTTTTTACTCACTAATCTGGAACAATTTACAGGAAGTCTTTGAAATGAAGAAATAGTTTCAAAACTATTCTTTTTTTTTTTTTCCATAGCAATAATGACGATGCTATTTACAGTCATTACATTCTGCAATCATACATACTTCTGCTAAAGTTATTGCCTCTAAAGGAGTACTGTAACTAAATTCAAAGGGTCCACATGAAAGTTAAGTTCCATACACAAATATTTGTGGGAATCAAAGCTTTAACATGCCCTGTAGGGCATTACTCTGTATCAAGAACTACTGAAATACTGAACTTGTTCATGGACTTTTGAAAACAGAAAGCATTATTGGTTAATTGCTGATGTGTGGCCAGTGTGTCTGGACTCTGCAAGAGACACTATTTTTTCCCAGACGATGGCTACAATATAGTTTTCAACAAATCTCATTCAAACTATTAAAAAAAAAATACACCAAAGCTTAGGGAAGGCCATAGAATAAAGCCTCTTTTCTCATGTCAGACTGCAGTAATTTATGCAGCCCTTTTGGAATGAACAAAAAGGGCTTAAGAGAGCAACACCCTACCAACCCTTCACGTGGATCACCACACCATGAGAAAGTATTTATTATATACTGAATTAAACCTTAAAGTGCCAAATTTCTCATCGAAACGCTCAATGAAATCGTAAACCAAAAGCACTCACACACCAACTCGGGTGAGCGGGCACCATCGCTGCCCTTCGGCTGCTCCTCAGTTCTGGGCCCTGCCAGCGGGCACACACCACCGCCAAGGCCACCACAGCCATGTCTAGTGGGTGATCCCCCCCTTCCCTACGTGAGGCTCGAGTCAGGGGGGATCCCCCCCTTCCCTACCTGAGGGTCAGGTCCTGAGCTCTGGTCCCAGCCTCCTCCCTACGGCTGAGGTGGGCCCTGGACCCTCACTAGCCCACCGTCTCGCAGCAAGGGCTTGTTGTATGGGCTGCTGGGGCTTCGGGGGATGGTACAACGCGGGTCTGCGGCTCCTGTTACCCGCTTATGGCCAACATGTGGCCCGCCTTCAAGCGGCAGTATAGAATCATAGAATCATTGAGGTTGGAAGAGACCCTTGGGATCATCGAGTCCAACCACCTACCCTACTCTACAAAGTCCTCCCCTACACCATATCCCTCAGTACCGCATCTAAACGTCCCTTAAACACATCCAGGGATGGTGACTCCACCACCTCCCTGGGCAGCCTATTCCAATGCCCGACCACTCTCTCTGTGAAAAATTCCTTCCTAATGTTCAATCTAAACCTACCCTGTTCGAGCTTGAAGCCATTCCCTCTCATTCTATTGTTAATTACCTGTGAGAAGAGACCAGCACCAACCTCTCTACAGTGTCCTTTCACGTAGTTGTAGAGAGTGATGAGGTCTCCCCTCAGCCTCCTCTTCCTCATACTAAACAGCCCCAGCTCCTTCAGCCGCTCTTCATATGATTTGTCTTCTAGGCCCTTCACTAGTTTCGTTGCCCTCCTCTGCACTCGCTCCAGCACCTCGATATCTCTCTTGTATTGAGGTGCCCAGAACTGGACACAATACTCGAGGTGTGGCTTCACCAGTGCCGAGTACAGGGGCATAATCACCTCCCTGCTTCTGCTGGTCACACTATTTCTAATACAAGCCAGAATGCCATTGGCTTTCTTGGCCACCTGGGCACACGGCCGGCTCATATTCAGCCGTTTGTCAACTAGAAACCCCCGGTCTCTTTCTTCCAGGCAGCTCCAGCCACACTTCCCCCAGCCTGTAGCGCTGCAGGGGGTTATTGTGGCCCAAGTGCAGGACCTTGCACTTGCCCTTGTTGAAACTCATTCCATTGGCATTGGCCCAGTGATCCAATCTATCTAGATCCTCTTGCAAAGCTTCCCTATCCTCCTGGGAGTCAACACTCCTGCTTAACTTAGTGTCATCTGCAAACTTGCTGATGTTACACCTTATGTTGTATGGGCTGCTGGGGCTTCGGGGGATGGTACAACGCGGCTCTGCGGCTACCGTTACCCGCTTATGGCCAGCGTGTGGCCCGCCTTCAACCGGCAGTACCAGGCCCAGCCCGGCCCGGTCCCCTCACGAGAAGGCCTGGGCAGGCCTGGGCAGGGCAGGGCAGGCCTCAGCACGACCCCAGCCCCTCACCCAATAGGAACCGCCCTTACTGTTGCCATGCGAACGGCGGCGCCTCTTCTAGCCAATCAGACCGCTGTTACCATGGCAACAGCGTCGCGGCAACGGGAGGCCTTCGAAGCGGGGCGGAACGCTTGCCGGTAGCGGCGGGCCCCGCGCAGGTAACGAGCCCGGGGCTGGGGAGCCCCGGAGGCCGCCGCAGATTGGTGCGGGGACGCGGGTGGGGAGCGGCGGGGACCGGCCGGGGCGCGACGGAGGCTTTGCACCGGCTGCAACACCGAGCAGGGCCTGGCACGGCGGGCGGCCGGCCTGCGGTGAGGCACCTGCCTCCCTACGCGAGGGAGGGCTTCTGGCCTGCTCTGGAGGGCTCCGGGACTCTGCTGGCACAGGTCTCGCTGCAAGGGCGGAGGGAAAGGTGCCTCAGAGCTTTGTGCCCTGTCAGGGCGAGGGCTGCAGGTTTGGACCGAAGGCAAGGCAGTGTGGCGGCTGAGGGCCTCCGCTGTTATGTTCATGGGGAATAAAGAAAGAAAAGGGACTATCTTAGGAGGAAGGCCATCCCTAACTGACCCTGCTAGAGAAGAATCTGGCTTATGTGGTGTTTATTCCACAGTTCTTTCCTCTTTTGGAGAAACCTCCCTTTCGGACACCGTATTGCTCTCTACAACTCCCTGAAAAGGAGGGTGTAGGCAGGCGGGGGTCGGTCTCTTTTCCCAAGTCACAGGTGACAGGACTAGAGGAAATGGCCTCAAGTTGTGCCAGGGGAGGTTCAGGTTGGATATTAGGGAAAATTTTTACACTGAAAGGGTTATCAGGCATTGGAATGGGCTGCCCAGGGAAGTGGTTGAGGCACCATCCCTGGAGGTGTTCAGAAGACGGGTAGACATGGGGCTGGGGGACACGGTTTAGTGATGGGCTTTTTGTCAGAGTTAGGTTGATGGTTGGACTAAATGGTTTTGAAGGTACCTTCCAACCTAGATGATTCTACAGTTCTCTGAAACGGAGAGGCTTTATAGTTCAAGACCTTTCTGGGCCAGTAGTCTGTCACCATAGCTCAACTTAGAGCATGCCCTGGTAATCAATCAGAATTACATGCTCCATACTGAGGAAGTACAGGGCAGTATAGGAGGCAGCCTGTGTGCTATTGAACTTCTTTTTTTTGATGTGTTGCAGGTTGACTTTAACTTTGGGAGAATTATGCTTCTGGGACACCAAATGACACAGTCCCTGAGCTCATAACATAAAAAATTCTCTTTACAAAATAAAATGCACACCCTGTAGCTTATCTCAGTGTTTTGCATGACTCATCAGAAGAGAATCTTGGAGTGGAATTTTCTGTATTTGCTGAAAAGTCTTTATCTGCTGTAGCAAGGCTATCACCACAGATTAGAGTGATGCCAGGTCCCTGCCTGATCAGTTGGAGATATGTTTCTAGTGGTACCACCTTGTTTGATAAACACAGGAGTAAGTGAACATGATCAGCTGCTTGAATACCATCAGATCTTTTTAAGGAGCAGGGCCCTTGGAGGTGGTTTGTCTGTGTGAAATACACGTGCTGGAATCTGGAAAACTCATGGGGAGGACAGCCTACATGCAGGAGACAATACGGTATTTAAGTGATTATTCATTCTTTCTAGAGAGAGATTTCATGTTTATTTGCTTCTGTTTTGGATTTCCTACAAAGCAAGTGCTCCTACTGTTTCCCCTAGATTGTATGATTGAGAAGAAAACTTCTTTGGTAATCCTTTGAGTAGGGCAGAATCTGCTCTGAGAAGTTGATATTTCTAGAATCAGCCTTTCCCCCTCAAGGCATGGGAAGAGAATAGGAAGAAGTAGCAACTGCAGACTGAAAATACATTAATTAAGGATTTAATAATTGGCTTTGGGGAGGTAAGGAAAGGAAGAGAATGAGGAAGCACCATCTTTACAGTGGATATGTTGTGATTTGCACATCAGAATCATTTCTATGGCTAACAAACACTGGCAGAAATGCTGCATGCCTCAGAGACAGGGAGCTCCAGGAAGAGATGTGAGATGGAAGGTAACAGTGACTTCCCAGGAAGCCCTTGCTTCACCTTCCCTTTGGATCTCAGGGTGACTTGCCCTGTGTAACTGGCTGTAGGTGTCAAGGTGTTGGTAGTGGGGGGCTGCTGGGGCAGCCTCTGTAAGAAGAGGGCAAGGGCTGCCCGTGCCAGATGCAGCTGCTTCCAGCTGGCTCCAATACACCCACTACAGGGCACAGGTGAGCCCCTCAGCTGTGGTGCATTTGTGAAAGCATATTTAAGAAAGGGTAAATACAGCACAGCTGTGTGAGAGAGAGGAGCAAGGGGAAAGAAGTGAGAAACCTGTCTTGAAAGTACTAAAATATGAGGAAAAAAGAGGAGGAGGAGGAGGTGCTCCAGGCATTGGAGAAGAGTTTTCCCTGCAGGAGACCATGGTGAAGATGGTATTTCTTTGCAGTGGACCATGGTGGAGCAGATATCCATACTGCAGCCCACGGAGGACCCCACATCAGAGCAGATGGGCATGGCCTGAAGGAAGATGCAGCCTCCATGCTGGAGCAACTCATGAAGGACTGTAGCCTGTGGGAAGGACCCACACTGGAGCAGGGGAATTGTGTGAGGAGGAAAGAATGGCAGAGAAGGAAGGGTTAGACTGACTGCAACCCCCCGTATCCCGTCACTCTGCAACATCTGGTGGGAGGAAGTAGAAGAGTTGGGAGTGAAGTTGAGCCTGGGAAGAAGGGAAGGGTGGGAGGAAGGTGTTTTAGGCTCTTTGTCTTTGTTTCTCACCATCCTATTCTATTTTTCAGTGGCAATAAATTAAATTAATTTTCCCCAGACTGAGCCTGTTTGCCTGTGATGGTTAACTGATGAGTGATTTCCCTGTCTTTGCCTGAACCCACGAGCTTTTCCATCTTTTTTTCTCCCCTTGTCCTGTTGAGGAGAGGGAGTAAGAGATAAACTGTGTGGACATCTGACAGCCAGTCTGGGTCAACCCACCATATTGTGGAAGGCTCTGGTAGCCCATTTCGGATCACGCAGGAGCTTATAGTCTGATGTGGCTCTGCTGCTGGTTGTTTGCTATAACCCCATCATGAGAACAACAAATTGTGCTAGAACCACAAACTGTCCACCCTTGATCTGCATGGGGGGAATTCATAGCCTTAATTGTTCTCTGACAGTTGCAGAGACTGGCACTCTTTCAAAAAGAATAAAGCAAAAGAAAGGACAAGGTTACCGAGATCCTTCTATTTTAGGCTACATAAAAAGTGTTAGGCTTAAAAAAAACTAAGAGAGAACGAAGGTGAGACTTGCTATCTGTCCTGCCAAGCACAATCAAAATAGCAAAGCTTTTACAAACAGAAAAATCATTCTATTCTAAAGCTTCGTTTATTCTTCTAAGAAAAGAAAAGGACGTGGTTGCGTGGTTCTGACTGAAACACTCTAACAGACCCTTATTATTCTGTTAGTTAGAAACTGCCTTCTACGTTTGTATCTAAACTGGCCAGAAATATGTTTATACCATTTGCAAGATCCATCCATCTTGTGAGTACAGTGAAACATGCCTCAGATGCTGGAACTTTGCATGTAGACACTTGGGAAACTCTTATCAATTAAATTATTGAAATGAGGGCCAAATCCCTTAGTGGCTCTAAATGCTGTAATTCTTCTGAAGATAGGAAAGCAAGCAGAGCTATTCTGATTTATAGTAACTGAGGATCTTGCCCTCGTACTAGTAGGAACGCACTTAAAAATATAAGCAAAGAATCTGATTTATGACCTTTTATGCACCAATGTGAATTCCAAGTAACGTATAAATCAGGAGCTATTCAGTGCAGGTAAGTTATTCTTGAATCATGCACTAATATTTTGCAGGTGTAAAGGCAGTGTAAGTGAGAAGAGAAAACAGGCTCAGTAATGAATCTTTAAATTTGTTTGCTTTGTATCAATAATCTTTGACTTTCAGTATATGGACTTCTTATGGGCCATGAACTGTTTCTGAAGGATCTGTGAAAGAGAGCTAAGGCAAGCTGACCGGTGGTAGAGCAGATGGATATATACTTCCACCAGAAAACGTGTAGGGGTGCAGAAAAATAGCAGTTGCGTTTGGTTTTTACAAGAGTAGTTCTCCATCCTGATTTTCTGAAGGCAAAGACAGCTTTGCCAGTGACTTCAGCAGCAGCAGGATGTGCTGCTTCTTACCGTGTTTTTGTTGCAGCCTAGTTACTGAGCCACATGGCCGTTGCCGCCTTAGCTATTTGAACTATCCTTCTTGCTAACAAATTGATTTAAATATGTCTGCTGACCCTGTGAAAAGGGCAGAGCAGTGTTGGAGACTCTGTGGATTTCCCTTTGGCTTGGGCATGATACAAACAGCTGGCACAGCCTCTTTAGTATCAACCCCCCAAATACCTGAGATAGAGCTCGGTGGTGCCTGAGGGGGCAACCAACCAAAACTTGGCCTGCGTTGGTTTGTTTCAAATACACTTATTGTCTGCCCATATTTATGATGGGATAGATCTTGCAGCCAGACCCTGTTCATTTGAGCTCTTGGCTTCTGAGAAATGGAGCCTCCCTGTTAACAGTTTCTATGGAGTCAAACTTGCATCGGTGCCACTGCAAGTTTAGCAGCCAAGTGACTATAGTAATGATGACACTTAGCCATGGATCAGATGAAGAAGAAAAGGTTGTTTTCCACCTGAATGGTGGAGAAAGAATGCTTGGAGGCTCATTTTTTTAATGGACGGCTACAGAGCTAGGACATCTGCCAGGGGTTACTGCTGTAGATCTTCTATGCTAGTAAATTAATTGTGCTTGTGACTCTTTCTTGGCACTGAGGTGAACTGGCATAGAATAACCCACGTCCAGACTGTTAAACACTTCTCACCCTTTGGAAAACGATGGCTGCACACAAACTGCCCATTGGGAATGGTTCCTGACCAAGCTAACTCCTGAAATGTGCCCAAGAAGCTGCTTGAGCCAAGCTTGGGTCAACACCCAATCAGAGATTATTCGAACAGTTTGGGTGTGTAGACGATGAAGGTACAGTACCCAGCAACTCCTTACATTGCTGCAATGGTGATGGTGTACTCAGATCTACTTATTTTCTGTTTGATAAATATGAGATTGCTTAAGTTGTTGGTTGTTTGGGGTTTTTTTCTGTTTTGTTTTTTGTTGTTGTTGTTGTTGTTGTTGTTTTTCCTCTCATTCTCCTTAGTAGTCCAGAGTATGGAGGTAGGTGATGAAAACGAAGTGTTTGAACTGTGATTGTGTATTTGTTTCTTCATTTTGGATGGCTTTTGGTTGAGTTTTTTTTCTTTTTTTTTTTTGGAAGAGAGGGAGGGGCAGAAGACTTTTGCTCCCTGTGTAAAATGCTGTACAGTGCTACATTTTGGGGCTAGCAAGGAGGACTAGTAAGCCTTGCTCTTGTCCTGCTGTTTTCACTTGGCCGTGCAATGTCTGCTTGATTTTTACTTCTCATCTCCCTTTACAGAGAATTGACTGAGGCTCTTTATATGGCTTTTGTTATTTGTGCATAGCTGGAGTTTTCAGAAGGCTACAGAAACCATAGAATTCCCTGGGCTAACATTTGCTTTATGCAGGAGTTTTCAGAAGGCTACAGAACCCATAGAATTCCCTGGGCTAACATTTGCTTTCTCTACTGTTGCAGTTTAATGGCAGGAGCAAGGTGCCATTGATTGGCACGTATCAGAAAGAGAAGGAAATAAGGACACTGTAGGACAAATAAGGAAATTAAGGACACTGTAGAGAGGTTGGTGCTGGTCTCTTCTCACAGGTAATTAACAACGGAACGAGAGGGAACGGCTTCAAGCTCCAACAGGGGAGGTTTAGATTGAACATTAGGAAGGAATTTTTCACCGAAAGAGTGATAGGGCATTGGAACAGGCTGCCCAGGGAGGGGGTGGAGTCACCGTCCCTGGATGTGTTTAAGGGCCGTTTAGATGCAGTGCTAAGGGACATGGTGTAGGGGAGGACTTTGTAGAGTAGGGTAGATGGTTGGACTCGATGATCCCAAGGGTCTCTTCCAACCTCTATGATTCTATGATTCTATATTATGCTCTCTGAGTGCCACTTGGTTTGGGGAGAATTCAAATTTCTCATCTTGAATTATGTTTGTAGTAAACAGGACCTTTAAAAATATTTCCTTTAAAGAGTCAGATCGGGTTAACTCCGTAATAGAGTTACCCTGTGATCCAGTGCATAAGACTGCCAATATTTGAAAGCATTTTGTGACTAATGACAGTAAAACGGCATGGAAAAGACTGAGTGATAACACCATCACCTGGATCACCCTTGTTTTATTAACGCTCAAGGCACGTTCCACACGGGCAAAGACAAATACCTCGGCATACCTGAAAAAACCAACCCCGGAGCGACATCTCCCCAAGTTTTGAGCTGTAGAACATCGTCAGCTCTCAGTATTCCTACTGGGAGCTAATGGTGTTTGCAGTGGCAGGCACTGTTCAGGCTGTAGAGCGGTGCAGAGCAGATGCAGAGCGTTTAACATTGCCTAGCGGGTCACCAGCGAGCCCTGCTTAGGAAACTGTTGCATATGCCACACGGTACCATCGCCGCCTGATTGTTATTTTCCCAGTTAGCTCTTCTGTTTATACTTACGGTGTAGTTTGCCTCAGATTTCCTGGTGCGGAAAATTAATAATGGCTCTTCATAAAACAGAGTAATTAGTGTAATGAGCTGGTGTCTGGTACGCGCGTTTTTCTCCTGCAAAAGTCTAAAAGTCTAAATAAACATCTAAGCAACTGTACCGCTTGCTAAAATAATAGGCTTTCTTAACTAAAAGGTTTTAAAAGATTTTTAGAGTACTTTAATGTGCATAGTCTTCAAGATAATGGCCAAAAACATTTCCAGAGCTAAACCTGTGTTATTTAGTAAAGGACTTAGTCTACCTAAGGAATCACAGAATCACAGAATCTTCTAGGTTGGAAGGGACCTTAAAGATCATCTTGTCCAACCGTCAACCTAACTGACAGACACCCACACAACAAATAAGGAGCATCATCACTAAACCATACCTCCCAGCACTACATCAACCCGTCTTTTGAACACCTCCAGGGATGGTGCCTCAACCACCTCCCTGGGCAGCCCATTCCAATGCCTGAGAACCCTTTCAGTGAAAACATTTTTCCTAATATCCAGCCTGAACCTCCCCTGGCGCAACTTGAGGCCATTTCCTCTTGTCCTGTCGCCTGTGACTTGAGAAAAGAGACCGACCCCCTCCTCTCTACACCCTCCTTTCAGGGAGTTGTAGAGAGCAATAAGGTCTCCCCTCAGCCTCCTCTTCTCCAGGCTGAATAACCCCAGGAGTGCTGACATAGGTGATAGTATCCAGCACAAGCACAGAAATTGTCAGCTACTTTCATCTGGTCACTGCTAGTCAGCAAGAACTGTCTCGGTCAATATTTTTATCAGCTAATTAGATGTCATGTCAAGAAATCAGTTTTTGTGTCTCTTGCAGCTGTTGCCAGCTGCACTGCTTCTTTTTGTGTCCTGTATTCTGGTATATTCTCATAATCCTGTTTTAAACCCGGGGGGAGACCATGGCCAGAGTGACAACTGCAGAAGGTCTCAGTGCCTTGCACCCCTCCTCTCAAGGCATCATATTTACCCCAGGACCTCATTCTACATGAAACAGAGCATCATTGTGTGGCAGCAGGCAGCGCTCAATTAAACCAGCTGCAGGTTTGTTCTGAAGTCTAAGTGTTCACAGTCTTGGGATTTTAAATCAAAATCCTTTTATTGCTCAGAGGACAAGCACTGTATAAGGGAATGAGGTTCAATAAGGCCAAGTGGTAGGTCCTGCATTTCCGTCACAACAACCCCAGGCAACACTACAGGCCTGGGGAAGAGTGGCTGGAAAGCTGCCCAGCAGAAAAAGACCTAGGAGTGCTGGTGGACAGCTGGCTGAACATGAGCCAGCAGTGTGCCCAGGTGGCCAAGAAGGCCAACAGCATCCTGGCCTTTATCAGGAATAGTGTGGCCAGCAGGAATAGGGCAGTGATGGTGCCTCTGTACTAGGCACTGGTGAGACCTCACCTTGAGTACTGTGTTCAGTTCTGGGCCCCTCACTACAGGAAGGACATTGAGCTGCTGGAGCGTGTCCAGAGGAGAGCCACCAAGCTGGTGAGGGGCCTGGAGAACAAGTCCTATGAGGAGAGGCTGAGGGAACTGGGCATGTTGAGTTTGGAGAAGAGGAGGCTGAGGGGAGACCTCATTGCCCTCTACAACTACCTGAGAGGAGGTTGTAGAGAGGTGGGGGTTGGCCTCTTCCCCCAAGGGAATAATGACAGGAGCAGAGGAAATGGTCTGAAGTTGGGGCAGGGGAGGTTTAGATTAGATATTGGGAAGAATTACTTGACTAAGAGGGTGGTCAGGCACTGGAACAGCCTGCCCAGGGAGGTGGTGGAGTCCCCATCCCTGGAGGTATTTAAGAAATGTGTAGACATGGCTCTTCAGGGCATGCTCTAGTGCTGGAGATAGTTGGTTTGTGGGTGGGTGTGATGTGGTGGGGTGTTGTGTTTTGTTTGGTGTGGTTTTGTTTTTGGTTTCTTTGTTTTTGGATTTTTTGTGGGTTTGTTTTTGTTTTTTTTTTAAGGTTGGACTCGATGATCTCAGAGGCCCCTTCCAACCATGCTGATTCTGTGATTCTGTGATAACTTGCAGATGACATCATCCTCTCAGTCCTTTCTGTCCTATTGTTCGCTTGGGGTTCAGTGGTGCCTTTCAGTGGTAGCAGGTTGCTGCAGCCAAGAAGCCCTTGTGCTGTTTAGGGTTTGGGGCACGTTCACCTCACTATTTTGAGAGAAGTTGTCTGTCACAGATACACCATGTTTGCTGGATCCTGTGGAACTAAACAAAATCAATCTAATTCTAGTGATGGAGAGAGGGTGGAAGAGGCCATGGCCCTTCTCACCCAACTCTTGTTCCTCCTGGTTGTAAGTGAGGAAGCAGAGTCTTTATTTTCTTCCCTTCTCTGAAGTTCATTGGAACTCAAGAGATGCCTTCTTTGGCCCACTGTCTCACTTCTGTTTTGAAGTCACTACAAGAGCACTGTTTTCAATTATAACACATTACTAGATTTGATATGCATCTTATCCTTTGGGAACTCATTTGAAATTGCTATACGCTTACCACAGAAAGCTCATTTTCTGGAGCAGTAAGATTTATAGTTTGTACCAATCAAATATGAATTTTCTCTTAGTCCCAATGTGGACTTTCTTCTTGCAAGTAATTTTTAATTATTGTCATGAGATGCTTCCTCCACCATGGTTCATGTCACTTTTCCTCTACTCCTTGCCGTGTAGTGTTGGATTTACGGTCAGGTTCTTTGTAGGAGTAAGCTCTGATGGCTGGATTGATTTTACCGAAGCTGTATCCAGCTGTGAATTTGAATGCTTTCTTTTGTTGGAATGGCTTGAAGTTGAAATGAAATGTGCAAGGTGTCCATGATTGTATACTTTCATTGTAAGGAAGGGATGAGCATAAGAAAAATTTGGCTCTCATAAAACCGCAGCAAAGCTGTAAATAACAAAAATCTGTGTTTTGCCATCTTGCTTTTTGTAAACAAATCTCCTTCTGAAGGCATTTATATTTTAAAAGCAAATCCTAGGTTGAAGTTTGCCTGTGAACTAGCCCCAGTGTTCAGATTTGTGTACAAAGCCCCCTTTGATTCACGTAGAATGTAAATGCTCATAGCTGTGGCTGAATTTGGCTCATTATGAATCCAAAGGAAGCGTCAGGCCAAATCTTTTGGTCCTTGTTTAGTTCTTATTCAAGTCTAATGAGAGCCAGAGGTGTCTTAAGTAATGTAAGGCATCCTGGTACACTATATTGCACTGTCAGGTACTTCTGCTCTCCGTTGGTTGTGGGTTTAGAGGGAACAGGGCTGGCATGTGCTAAAATACTTACCAGCCATAGACTCCATATACAGATAATGAATGTTGACCCCACTATGACGTGTTATCTTTTCCCAAAGCTCAATAACTGAATAAAGGCTCTAAATTTTGCAGGGTAAAGATATCCCCTCTGTAGTTTGAAGTGGGAGGGCTGCTGTCATGGAACACATCTGTCTGTAACTGTATTTATTTGTTTTGAACTTTTAAAACTTACTTGTATATTCCAACTTTCTCTTTGTGCTACTACAGCCAAAAGAGTAAGCCCAGAATCTTTTCTTTAAATAAGAAAATGTTTTAAATAAGATATGTGAATAAAAAAATTTTCAATAAGAAAATATGTGTTTGGTTATTTACTGCTTTCAAATCAGTGGACAAACAATAACAGTTTTACTTATATATTTCTTGAAATGAACTGATTTGTATTGAATTCTGAGAAAAATATGTGATTTTTCCAGACTTGGGAGTATCTGATGGCTGCCTAATAAATTTAACAGCTACGCCTGCAAGCTCTGTCCTAGATCCCACGTTATTCTCCTGGGACATTGGACAGATCTTACTTCAAAAGAGAGCTGAAAAGGAAGAGGAACTGAAAAAAGCATTTCAGATGCTTGATGTTGGTTGGACCCTGACAGTCACAAAGGGTGAATTCAGGAGAGTGATTGGAACCTTTCTCTTCCATCTAACAGAAGCTGAATTTGATGCTGTGCTGGCAGAGGTATGCTACGTCATTGCTGTTTATAATCATTTAGAGGCGGTTCCTTTTTATGCCAAGAGCAAAATTTCAGTGGGAGCAGTTTCCAGACCAATATTATTAAAAAGATTCTAGAAATAGCCAAAACCTTCTGTTCAAGTGAAAGTCATAGAAAACTTGTAAAACTGAGGTGAGCTAAATTTGACGATTGGTATGTTTATATGAGAATTTTGTCTCTATAGTGTATCTCTCTATTTGAAAGAGTTGCAATTTACTAGCGGATTTTTTGATTTAAAAAAACCCTATCTTATAGCTTGTATTTATATACACATGATGTTATGAGTATGCATAGATTGGGTTGTGAGCTCTGAGTCTGGGACTAGCTCTATTCTGTCTGCAAAAGGGGAGTTCCTCAGCTCACTTTTGGTATTTTCTACCTTACAAACCATGGTCAGATTGGACTTGAAGGAACATTGGGTGTTTATATGATATCATGACTGACACTTATCAAAGCCAGGAGGATTCTGATGCACAATCAGCATTACTGTACATTTAAATTTCTTCTCTGATAGTGTCAGTGATTAAGTTGCGGTTGTTTTGTGGTTTGTGGTGGGTTTTTTTTTCCTAGTGTACTTGATCCTTGCTTGTTGAATTTGGTGAACTGATCTATTACATATGCATTTTAGACTAATCAGTCTGTAATGGGTTAAGTTCATTGCAGCTAAGATTGATGTTAAATTCTTTGCTAAGAGTAAATTGTCATTTAGGGGACACATACACACCTGAAACACATTAAATAGTCTTTTGGAATAGAAGCAGGATGCATTGGTAAGGCTGATGAGAATGAATGTACATGTGAAAGATCATAGAGCTAGAGAGTCAAGAAGTCTTTATCTTACATGTTGGAAAGACCTTTAGGTTGTAACTTTTTTGGGAGGGATTTACCAGATATTAAATTAATGCTCTGCCTAATTCTAGATAAGTTGAGGAGTAGTAGTAGTGCATAATAAACAAAACCAAACCAAAATTATAAGATAAATTTATTTTTGCTGTTTAAGAAAAAGAGTAATGCAAGTGAAGTATTTAAAAAACATGATGTCAATGTAGGACTGATCCTTGTCTATTGAAATATTGGCAAAGTTACTGTGCCGTATCCTGACTTTCTGTCAAAGTTCACTAAAGTTGCCAGAAGTACCAGCACACTCAAAAGGTAAGTGTTCCATATTATGCAGTCAAATTGCTCCTGAATTGTAATCATGAATCTCTCGTGAGTTGTCTAGCTCTCAAGGCAGAATCAGCTGCCAATGTGAGCTTTTAGTGACATTGAGATATTATACATTTTTATTTCTAAAATCCCTTTTTCTGTATGTGTAATTGGCGTTGTTGCCACAGGAATGTTACCTGATTGCCAAAGGGAAGGGAATGGTCTGCTGAGCCACTGATCTCCTACTTGAAAAATACAAACCTTTACGACTAATCAGTCTATTGCCTGAGTTAACACTGCGAGTTGTTGTGTATGAAAGAAATTATAACTGCTTCAGTTTAACAGGGATTTAAAAACATGCCACTTAGCTTGACATGTCTTTAAATGAAACACAGAAGCTAAGCCAAGGGACTCAGTAATGGGAAAGTTGTTACGTTTCAGAGTTCAACCCTTTAGGAGTAGCTGACTCACATTTGTCTTCGTTTCCAGTGCAAGTAATTTTTCAATAATAAAGTTGAGAAGACACCAGCTGTGTCTGACCTGGGATTAAGCTTGGATTCTTAATATCAATGAAGTAAAAAGGGAAGTAGAGTCATCTCTATGTAAAAATAAAAAAAAAACAAAACCCAAACCAAACTAAATCTGTGCTCTCACAGTAGCTTTCTTAGCGGAGCACTGAATATTTTTCACACCACACCCCTCCCCCTCTCGCCTACTCCAGTGAAATATAAAGGGTGAATTTCTGCAAGGGGATCTGCAGGGAAATTCCTTTTCCTTCAGTTTGTCCTGTGGGTTTCTATGATCTGGCCTTCAATAAAGAGTTGCCTCAAAAAATATTCTGTAAATTCCAGTCCAACTTTGTTCCCAGCAAGTGCAAAGCTAAGAAAACTTTCAGACAAAGAGAGAATGAAGGAGTGTAATACTGAGGATACAAAAATGGGATTAGGACTTTGAAAGGAAGCAGGAAGAAGAAGAGGAGCAGCAAAAGAAAAGAAGAAAAAGGGAGGGACCTAAGCCACTTTCTCCCAGAGAGACAGGGGAGCTTAAAAAATTCTAATTAATTAGTGAAAACTAATTAAATAACAAATGAGGGACCTTTCCTGGAATAAAAGGTTAATCTTTTCTTTATTACGTGCAATATAATAAAATGGTAAAGCTTTTTGTGCTCTTTGGGTTGGGTTTCCTTCAAGTGTTCGAAGAGGATATATAATATGTTACTCTTTATTTCCTTTTAAACTCACCAAAATGTGGAAACTAAAGATCGTGCTTAGACGATCTTGTCTTTTGGCCAGCTGGTTTGTTAGAGAACTGCTCGGAGACCGCAACACACAGATGCAAAACTGATGGTAGGTTTGTTGGAGCGCTAGGTCGATGTGGTTGTACCACTGGAGGGCAGTACAGGTGCTCTTATCCAGGGGTTTTGCTAGAAGGCATTCTCTGAGCTACTTTCTCTCCCTATTTAAAACTCAAGGAATTACATTAAATTTAGTGGCTGAAATGATGGCAGGAGCTTGGCTTCTAGGACTTCATCCCGCAAATACAGATATCAGTAAAACTGCACAAGGCTTTTCAGAAGCAGTTATTTATGGCTTCTCAGCCTGGAGAAGAGAAGGCTCCGGGGAGAGCTTATAGTGGTCTTTCACTATCTGAAGGGTGCTTATAGAAGAGCTGGGGAGGGACTCTTTGCCAGGAAGGGTAATGATAGGACAAGGGGAAACGGTTTTAAATCGGAAGAAAAAAGATTCAGATTAGATCTCGGGAAGAAATTTTTTACTATGAGGGTGGTGAGACACTGGAACAGGTTGCCCAGGGAAGTTGTGGATGCCCCATCCCTGGAGGGGTTCAAGACCAGGCTGGATGTGGCCTTGAGCAACCTGCTCTAGTGGGAGGTGTCCCTGCCCAGGGCAGGGGGGTTGGAACTCGATGATCTTTGAGGTCCCTTCCAACCCAAACCATTCTATGATTCTATGAAACCATTGAAGGATGTGCAGAGAGTGGAATTTGGCACCTGCAGAACCCACTAGTGAAAGTAAACTTGGCTGGTAGTTGACTCTGAAAATGACCTGCTCTGGTGCTTGGTGCAGGTGAATAAGATGAGGAAACGCAAGCAAAAGCAAGGCATGTATTTTTAATTTTTGAAAGAAATTTCAAAGTGACAAATGGATCTCAGATTTGTGCTGAGGGAGAAGGGGAGGAAGAGATGAGCTTGAACAGATGAGTGAAGAACACTTGATGGGAGCAGAGGGAAGAGGAGAACTGGCCCTATCACTTTCTTGACCTTGGGACTCCCTGGTACTCTGTCATCCCAAAGGCCAGATTGAGCTGCTAAAATCCCTTTGTGTCTCTTATGGCAGCTGAAAAAATTCCTTCAAGAAAAAATATTTTATACTAACAGTCATCATGCTTGTGGTAGTAGAAGAGCAGCTGCCACATCTCTGTTCTGCTTAGGGATCCAGATTTGTGGTGGTTTTCTCCCAGAGCAGTGCAGAGCTCTGAAGAACAGCCATGATGAAGGCAGGATCAAGCCACTTTCTTGCATTTGTAGTTATTCACAGGCCAAAGCAAAACTCTCCCACTGATGTCCCTACAATGGTCTTCAACAGCACTGTGATGCACTTGTGGTTTATGTTGATCTAATCTTTTTTATTATATCTATTTTCAGGTTGAACAGCCAGAGTCGCCAAACAATGACATTAAGTCAGCTGGAAACCCTGCTCAAAGAGAAGGTATGTTGACCATGGTGGTAACAGAAACCACATGCTGGGGTAGTAATTCATTTCAGATAAGTAGATGTTGCTCTTGATATACTGATATCATTTTAGTAACTTGTTTAAAAGGATATTGCCTTGTATCATGAAGACCTGGTGACACTTGTATGCTTAGGGGTTCTGTTGTTATTTTGGGGGGTTTTTTATTATGCTAAAGTACTAAGTAGTATTTTAAAAGCCTCTCTAATCCACAAAGTGAATCCCCTTTTAGCATCAAGAAACTAAGCACTCTCTCTTTCAAGTAGTCTTGCAACAAATCTCTGGTGTAGGACTGGCACAGTCCCATTGTGATTTTATTTCTTCCTAGATGCTTGTGGCTTGAGTCACAACACTTGACTTTTTAAAGAAACCAGATTCTCCATGGCAGTGCAATTTCTGTAACTGTTTAGCCCTTTGCAAGATTGATGCAAAACATTCTGTCACATTAATATTTTAGGCATTTTGTAATCTTTTTACTTAAAAGTATCCGGACACCTGAGAGTTCATTCCTGATGCAAAACATTGTCACATTAGTATTTTAGGCATTTTGTAATCTTTTTACTTAAAAGTATCCGGACACCTGAGAGTTCATTCTACTTAATCTCAACAGAAATTTGAACAGCAAAAATCTACTTTTTTTAAATTGAGGATTAAATGATGATACGAGTGTGTTATTTTATTTTTACACATATTGAGCCAGGAAAATCTGCTTATCAGCATCATAATATTTTATTATATTTGGGCATTTGAAAGTTACCCTAATGTCACATATCATGCCTAATAATAGTTATTATTTACAAGGACACAGAAAAGTATTCCATGCCTTCTAGACCACTGTGTGACAGTCTGTTGGCTCTACCCTAAGACTGTTCATAGAAGAAGAAATACATTAAACATAACCTGATGTAAATTCCAAGGAAAATCCAACCTCCTGCTGTGCTTGGCATGGGCTTGGCTCGTAATTTGGGAGGGGGGAATAAAAATCTTTCTGATTTCACAGCTGTTATTGCACCTCAGGGCTGCAGTAGTATTTGCAACCCATTTGCTTCCCTTCCACTGAGTAGGACATCTGAATATATCCTCACGCTAGTCTGAATAAAATATTAACATATCGCAAGGCTGTGAGGACAGATTGTATCCAAGACAATCTTTTCTCACTGTAGAAAAGCCTATCAATCATAACTTGGTATAGTTGTTATTAATGTCATAGCTTTTATTCATTTGGCTATATGCAGCTAACTGAAGAGTAACGTTTACGTTTTTGTGTTAAGCCTTTCCTATCACAAAAGAAACTGCTGAAATATCTTATTATAGAATTTCTGAATTGAAAATATCCTCCAAAGTCCTAATTAGAGGTATATTAAATTTACAAGGTTCTATGTTATTTTTTTTAAGCAGCTTTGTGAAATACAGCTGTTACATATATTTTAATACATCATTAACTTAAGGCAAGGTTACTGCTGCATATATATCCCAGGAACAATTCAGTTAAAGGAGTACTGCAAGATATGTAAATGCATGATGTACATAGATAATTATTCAGATACACTTATGAGTTCACATACTCTTTTAAATATTTATCTGTAATGTATCACAGTGGTTGTTCCCAAGCCAAACCTTATTCTGCTTCTGTTTGGGTGCACATCATCAGTCAAGGATACGTTTATATTCATAACTGTAATTGGGTTTTGAACTTACATGTGCTTGTTAAAAAAAGCCAAACAAAACAAAATCAAACCCAGAAGAAAAAGTTCCTAACGTCCTCAGTAAAATATGGAATAGTAATTTTCTCCTTGTATAGGCAGAAAGCCACATTTGGACCACCTACCACATGTACCTGTATTTAGACATCATAAGTAGCATAATAGCCAAGATAAAGAAAATCAGCAGGGGGTTCAGAGCATCTTCTAGTCAGTGAAAAGACATAGGTGAACAAAGACCTGACAAGTGGCCTTGGATTTCTCATCACTCTGTTCTGCAATTAGAAGTTCTACCCATACTGACAGTTCACTTAATCAAGTGATCCAGGGCTGACCTTGCCTGTTTTTATGACACCATATTTATTTGTTGGAAGTAAGTCTTACTGCCTTTGTAGTCATTCTAACTTGCTCAGTAAAGCATAGAGAAGCTAGAAAAAGATTTTTAAGTATTTCAAACGTCAGGGCAAAACTCTAAGTTTAGTTTTGACTACCGGAGCCCTTCCATCATTTCTAGTCAAATACAATAAAATGTTTCTCATGTAGGTCACTGTCTTGGGAGGAGCAAGTTTAAAGAAAAGGTGAAAAAACCCCACCCCAACCAACTGATGAAGAAAGAAAAGTAATAGCAAATTGTAGGAAAGCGGCCACAGTGTGTAGGATCCTAAGAAAAGACAGCCTGGGAAGGAGGGCCAAACGCTGAACAGATGTCTGCCTGGGAATAGAAATGATGGTGCATGAAAGAGCTCTTTTCTACTGACTCAGTGAGCGTTCAAGGTAGTAAGGCAGCAATGGAGTTGGGATACTCATGCACTTCTTTATGTGCTGTGAGTAACAAGAACCAGAACATACCATACCATACCAGAAGCCCAGACTCTTCCATGCTCCTGGCTCGCTGGTGGCTCTGGCTGCATGCTGCTGCCCTGCTGCAGCAGAGACCTGTTCGATAAAGGGCAGCTTGTCTTCTAAGCACCCAAATCTGCCTCCTTTTTCTTTATAGAGCGCAATTTCACTGACTTGGCTGCTGGGATTACAAAAATAGGGACAGGATTTGTTCCCCAGCAATACTTGCGAAAGGACACGGCACCGTAGAAAGGAGCCTCAACTTCAATGACACGGTGTTCCTGAATGTTAAAAAATAAAACGTTGCTCAAGAAAAGCTTGCAACCTGAAACAGTTTTTCTAATGACAGTAAAAGGACTCCCCTGAAGTGAGCCAGCCCCTCCAAATAATAGTCTCCTTAAGAAAGGAATCCGGCAAGTATGAAAAAGAAATAACTAAAGCTCAGACTCTCAAAGCGTGAGGACGTCTCTGTGCTGTATGTGCACGTCCATTTTATATGGAGGTCTTGCACTCCTAGCTGGCTGGTGGAAGTGGGAATATTATATTAGCTAAGTTCAGACCCCAACTACTTCTCTTTAAAGATTGCTGAAGTACTGAGGCTGATTCACATTTACAACAAGGCAGTTTAAGTAAAGCAGAATGTGAAGAGGACTGAAAATTGATTTATTTTGTGTACTCATTGCCCAATTTTCAATTTTCTAAAAATTGCTAATGGGTTGTAAAGGGCTATCAATATGAACAAGCATCAGGCCCATATATTTTCTTCACTCCCTCTACTCTTATTTCCCCTCCCCCATTAATTTTTGGTTTTATGTTTATGAGGATCTGAAAATAGTCTAATTCTTTTCTATCTGGTTTGGGCCTATCTTTACCAGCTGGTAAATAGGAAATGTTCACTGTAGGAAGCCAATACTCTGCAGAGTGTAAACAGATGGAATCAATATAAAGTGACAAGTTAGACTGTGCTACTGAGAATACAGAGCCAAAACTAAGAGCATAACAGTCACGATACTTATTTTGTTCCAATTCATTTGGTACTGAATAGCACTTCATATATGCACAGCTGTGTCCTTCCGTTTTTTACTTTCTTTCTTCTGGTTTGATGATGACAATTTCAAAGAAAAACTTTAATTAAAGATTTTACACAAAATGGCCCAAAGTAGAATATAGGGAAAATGAGCACTGATGTGTTTATAGCGAGGGAAGAGTATTTTTCAGGCATCTATTTTCTTTCTTTCTTTTTTAACAAAACAAACAAAATCTGATGTGTGCTATCTCTCTGCGTGTAATATACTAGATGGGTCGATCTTTGCAGATTGCAGTCTTCCATTTGGCGATAAGGTATAGACCCATACCTCTAAAAGCTTCTTTGTCATCCCTTTTCTTCCCCAAGTGCCTGTTACAAGGTGCCATGAAGGGGAGGAAATCTAAGTGTGTGTCTCTGCATGGGAGTGCTGGCCGAAGGGAAGGGGACAGTCAGCCAGAGAGACTGCTACTGACGGCAGTCAGTCTGTCCTGAGGCAGACTGGAAGCAGAGGGAATGAGGGTCTTCCTTTCCCTGCCCTGGCCAGCTTGTCTCATGTGCACCTCCTCCACTCTGGAGAAGGGTGTTTTGGAGAGTGTGGCTCTGATACACATTCCCTTCAGGGACAGTTAGCAGGGTGGTAAGCTTCCAAGCTGTCCTGTGTTACAGGGTTTGCCTTGAAAGCACATCTGAGCTCTAGTCCTTTTGCCAGAGAGAGTGCCAGGTGTTATAATATGGGTTTTTCTTTACTAATTTATGCATTTTTGACACGTTTTCACAAAAATGGGAGAAGGCAGCATGTTTTGCCACTCTGTCCCCAACTTATTCCTTGCAGCATATTTCTTAATGCTGCCATTAAAATTTTGCTATTTTTGCTTTCTTGGCAAATAATAACCCCAGATTTCCCATATGTTGTTTATTAGGGTGACTGTACAGCTCTAATGAGGGGCAGCCACTGCAAGTTTGAACACAGATTTTGCTTCTGATCCTCATGTCAAGGGTAAGCAGCCTTTGTTTCTTGCAGAAGAAACACTGGGGCTGTCCCAGTCTCCTCCGTGCAGATCCCCCTGGATAGGCAAGTCATCCCAGTGCATCTGTGCAGAACTTCTCTGCCTCCCCATCCAGCCAGCTGCCTTTTCTGCAAAGCACAGTTCTCCTGACTATAATGCTGGGGGCCTGTTTGTCTCAGGGATTCCCTAAAACCTCTTCCAGACTAATTCAACAATGGGAATGCATGAAAGCCCCTTTCCAGATCTCTTTCCTACCCTTCCCAAATACCCTGAGCCATCAAGCAAGTTCCATAAAGGCTGGGAGAAGGAAGCAGCACGTGACACGTGGCACCTTACAAGCCCAGACCCATGGGACACACTTGCTGAGGAAAATGCCTTGATATACAGTGACTGGCAATACTCGTCCGGGTAGCAAAATGAACTTCAGTGATTAGTGGCAGGAAATCATCTCAAAGTAAGCTGCAGCCTGCATAAGGGTATGTCTTGAAGTTCCTGCTGTTGCAATGCCTGTGGAGGAGGTGTTTTGAAAGGATATCCTTTGTGCTGCTGAAGTATAAGGAAATATTTAAAATATTCATTGTCTCCCTTCTTCCCAAGGGATCCCCAAGCGCTTCACGTACATAAATGCTGCCGAAATGCAGTCACTGCTGGGGTGGGGAGCAGGAGCCAGCTGGCTTGTGTCAGTGACAACAAAGCACATTATGCCAAAGACGCTATGGCAAGGCCCTGTGGTTCCTAAAAATGCTGTGATATCACTAATACTCCAGAGAACAAACAGGAACACTGCTTCTAGTGTCCCTGCTGAAAGATTCTGATAGCATAAACTGGTTGGTACATAGCTTATCTAACCTGTAAGGACAAATGGTCATATCAAACTGGCAGAAAAATGTACTGCTGGTGCCAGGAACCACAGTATCCAAACCTGTGCTTCGCTCATTAAATAATACATTTCAGTTAAATCTGATTACAGGGGAAAATGAATCGATATTGCCGTGTTTCTTTTTCCCTGAAAAGCTTAGAGTTGTGGTGGAAATGTTCTGGCAAGGAAGAGAAATCCAAACCTACTCTGGTGAAATCTTATCCTTTCTTTGAGTTTGAATTTCCTTTGTTGTTTTGTATCTATTGCTATAGGAAAAGACTATAGAATGAATAAGAAATGAATAAAAACTGGTTTTCTTTCTTCATGTCTTCAGCCAGCTACAAAGATTTACCCTCTTCCACCCTTTTTTTTGCCAGGCAGAGTTGCCAAGGAGTAGTAAAATCTGCCTCTTTCATAGCTACTTACTTTGGGCAACCTGTGCTTACATCAGTAGAAGGTTATAACCAGAAATAGGTCTATTGACTCCACATAGACTCTCTGCAGTGGGATTATTGGACTTGGGATCTTGACTCTTGGTGAAAACAAACAAGATAAGAAATCTTGGCTCCATTGAAGTACTGACTTCACTCTGATCAGGATTCCCTCCAAGGACTTTCCTCCTTCTTACCCCTGGTAGCACCACAGGGCATACGCAACCAAGCTGGATTTAATTCTGTCTCAGGCAGCTGCATTCGAATGAGTGAATAAGGAGCAGTGGCAGAATCCTTATTGCTGCTATTATGTGAGCCAGAAAGAACACAGCCTGACTCAATTCCCCAGTTGCGTTTGCAGAAATAGCAGTTAAAAAGAATGATATTTTTAAACAAGGCTTTATTCTTGTAAGCTGAACAATTCAACACAGAACAGAATAAACATAGAAGACTTCAACGCTACTTTTATTGTCAGTTTTCAGTTTGTAAGCTTACTTTAAGGCCCAGGTTGATGAGAGTTTTGGAAAACTTGGAGGAGACAGTTGCAATTGCGAGAATGTTAATGCATTTGTCAGTTTGTTGCATGTATACATTTTCTGTCAACTCCTAAATCTTCTTGACTGCGGTAATTTCTGACATGCAGTGGAAAAAAGAATGCTTTGGTATGCATAGAACAAATAATTCACTGATATTGTGGAGTTCACTGATACTTATGAACTGAATACGTGTCTTGATCTTTGATATCTAGTTTCCAGCAAATCTCTAGGTTTCAGTCATTGAAGGAAGATTATCCTCTACCTACTGTTTCAAATACATGAATTGTGTCTGAAATCCATTGCTTTGCCTAAAAGAGTTTTGAAGTTTACCAGTGTCATTTAATGAGGAAATTGCCCTAGACATTGAGTAAATGCAAAATATTAATTTCTCGTGGAGTATTCTAACATTTTCTACTGTGCTGTGGAAGATTGTCCCGTATTATCAAAATCATCATAAAATGGCATTTTGTATTATATGGTAGCAAAGCTTTCCAGTGCTTGCATTTGTGTTAGTTGTGTCAGTATTTGTTCCTTGTTCATTGAAATCATCTGTAATTTGTAGATCGCAAAGAATGTGAAAAAATATTATCAGATGCTGCAGACTTTTTGACTACGGCCGTGCAGGATGGATACAGAGGCACACACTAAAGCAAATTCTTAAGACCACCTCTTTCAGGATGAAGGATTCAGAATTTGAGAAGTAAGTAAAGAAACAGCCATGATTTTTCTGTGAGAGTAATAATAATAATAAATGATGGGGCCTTTGTGATCTTCTGAATGACAGTGGCTGGGGGCTGCTTGCAGCAGGCTAATTTGCCAGTTTATCTTCTGTATGCAAGTTGCAGCCTTCAGCCTTTCTCTGACTAAATGGATGTAATAGCACGCGAAGATAAATATGTTGTTAATTCATTCCAGAGGGATGGTCCTGCATCAGAATTATCCCAATCAACTTGATTTTTAGGATGGGGGTCAAGGTACTAGAGGGACAATGTGGGACTACCCTTGCCTGCAGTCTCTGACTGACTTTGGGGATGGATATTTGTGGTTTCAGACCCAGGACAGAGTTCAGGAGTTTGCATGGAGATACTGGTGCTTACTCCACTCTGAAAGCTGAACAGAAGAGATAGTGAGAACCCCAGAGGCACTTCCAGAGGAAGAAGTGGTGAAAAGAGGAAAGGATTTCCATACTTTACTTATAAGAGATGGTAGGACTGCCTCTTGCTTAACCCCTTTTGTTTCTTTGGCTGACAGAGAATATGCATAAGATCTTTCTGAAATATTATTGAGCAGAACCAATGTATCAAGGGGACAAAATGTGTGTGCAGGACATAGCTGTAAGATCCAGGAGCCCCTTCCTTTCACAGCTGATTTAAAATTGTTGGCTTCTGAATGAGAAAGTGGCTCCCCACTCCTGCTGAGATCAGTGAGTGGAGAAAGCCAAGAGCCATTGCCTCTCACTGAAAAAAAGATCCTGATAACCAGGTGACGAGTGAAATCTTGCCTTTGAAAAAGGCAACAGCTCTCATCAGCTCTATTTCATGTTTTTACTGAGTTCCTGCAAGTGGTTTGACTATGACTGGGTTTTTTTTGCCCATGGGGTAGAGGAACGTTGTTATTTAAATAAAATGGTACCATGGCGCATCTTCACATCCTGTGCAGCTTGAGTAGGTGAACAGAGAAGTGTTATATGATGGATACTATCATCTCTTTCCTCACCCCTTAGCGTGGTTTTCATGCAAAGTGATACAGTGAAATGGAAACTCAGAGGCTGTCTCAAAGCATGAAGCCAGAAAACATGTAGTAGCTTGATTCAGTGACATAGTCCTCTAGGCCTGGAAGGTGGTTCACCAGCAACCTCAGAAGAAACACCCTTTTAAGGCTGTAGTTTGCACAGCTACATGAGGGAATTATACTTGCTTACCTCAGAGGTATGATGTGAACCTTGATCAATGTTTGTATGGCATTTGGAAACTAAATTGCTCTGCTCTTCAATGGCATAAAAAAGGCTAAGCATTAATATTGGCAGTCCACATGTGCTTCAGACATGATGGATACGGTGCCCCTACTAGTTTGCACTGGCAGAAGCTGTAGCAGAGCCTGCTTTCTCAGAGCAGAGATGTGGGGATGGGAAGTGGCCAGAGCTTATCTGCAGTAGGAGTTGCAGGAAGAAGGACGGTCTAAGCATGATGAGGTAGGAGAGTACATAACCAAAGAGCATCTGGAACACTTCCTTAGTATCTTTGCTGACAGGCTGCTGTAAAATTATGCTTATAAGGCACTATGATGGCAATGTTGAAAGAGATTAAGTGACAACAGTCCCTGTGAATTGATGCCAATGACATGCAGGGAGATCAGCTACAAACTGTCTTAAACCAACAAGACTCTGAGAGCTGCAACACATAGTCCAAAAGTGACCAAAAGAGATTTCAGGGCCTTAGGATGGTTGGTAAGGGAATCTGGAGCACAGGACCTAATGACCTTCTATGATGGAATGACTACATCAGTGGACAAGGGAAGAGCTGCAGATTGTTGTGTATCTGGAATTCTCTAAGGACTTTGACACAGTCCCCCACAACATCCTGCTCTCTAAATTGGAGAGATATGTCCCCTCCTTCCAGTTGTGGGCAGTGACATTGGAAGAACAGACAGGCCCAGAAACAGACAGGCCCAAGCTATTAATCTATGGCTCCATGACTGGTGTCATCCCCTCAATTTTGGGTTTTTCAATAATGGGATGGCCTAGTAGAGTGTTTGGTGGAGGAGGAAATGGTTGGATGGTTGCATCCAGAGGGTTGTGGTCAATGGCTCAGTGTCCAGATGGAGATCAGTGATAAATGGTGTCCCTCAGGGGTCCAGATTGGGCCTGGTACTGCAGCACTAAGCTTGCTGGCATCAGATGGGATCACCTTTCTTAAAGGGGGAAGAGGGCCTTTGCTCATGAGGTAGCCGGGCTTAGTGGTAGAGTTTTACACTAGGCTTGAAGGGGGAGGGGGATAGTGTCAGGCTTGCTTGTGACAAACTATGGCATGACAGGCAACAGTTAGAGGGATGGGATGCTAGCGAGGGCCCTCAGCCTGTTGCTCTGAGATGTGCTGGCTACGCTGGAGTCCACTTGAAGTCTGACAGAAATGGGCCATGAGCTCCCGAGTTAATAGGAGCCCATGGGGAAACACCACTGAAATACCCTAAAGCAATTAAGGGGTGTTCCTTTAAGAAGGTGGCACGGCTGACAGCCCAGCTGAACTGCCTCTACACCCATGCCTGCAGCATGGGCAACAAACAGGAGGAGTTGGAAGCCACTGTGCTGCTGGAAACCTACTTGCCATTGCCATTACATTACAACCACCCCAACACCTGCTGGAAAAGAAACAGTAGGCAATCCAGGAGACTCCTGGAATGCATAGAGGATAACCTCTTAAGCCAAGTAATAGCCAGCCCTACCAGAGGGAATGTGGTACTGGACCTGATGGTCACCCAACCCAAGTGAACTAATTGGTGCCATCAGGATTGGAGGCAGCCTAGGGTGCAGTGGTTGCGCAATGGTAGATTTCACAGTCCTGAGGCGTATGAGTCAGACAAAGAATAAAGTCAAGACCCTGAATTTTAGGAAAGCAAAATTCCAGCTCTTCAAGGAGTTAGTCAATAGGACCCCCTGGGAAACTGCCCTCAGGGACAAGGGAGCAGAACAGAGCTGGCAGATTTTTAAAGACACTTTCTACAGAGTGCAAGAGATCTTAATCCCCGGGTATAAGAAATCCAGAAAGGAAGGCAAGAGGCTGGCATGGTGGAGTTGAGACCTGCTGGTCAAACTAAAAGGTGAGGAAGAAATGAACAAGCAGTGGAAGCAGGGACAGGTATCTTGGGAAAAGTATAGGGATGCTGCCTGGTTGGGTAGTGATGGGGTCAGGAAGGCCAAGGTACAGTTGGAGCTGAACTTGGCAAGAGATGCAAAGAATATTAAGTAGGGCTTCCACAGATATGTCAGCCAAAAGAGGAAGGTCAAAGAAAGCACGCCCCCTGATGAGCAAGACTGGTAGCAACGAACAAGGTGAAGGCTGAGGTATTCAACAACTTTTTTACCTTAGTCTTCACCAGCAACCTCTCTCCCCACACCTCTTGAGTCAATGGACCACAAGACAAGGGACTGGACAAGTAAAGTCCGTCTCACTGTAAGGGAAGATCAGGTTTGTGACCACCTGAGGAACTTGAATATACATAAGTCTATGGGACCTGATGAGATGCATCCCAGAGTCCTGAGGGAATTGGCTGATGTAGTTGCTAAGCCACCCTCCATGATTTTGAAAAGTCATGGCAGTCAGGTGAAGTCTTCAGTAACTGGAAAAAGGGAAACATTGCTCATTTTGAAAAGGGCTAGAAAGGAAGACTCTGGGAACTACCAACCTGCCAGCCTCACCTCTGTGCTGGAGAAAATCATGTAACGGATCCTCCTAGAAGCTACGCTAAGGCACATGGAGGACAGGAAGGTGGTTAGAGACAGCCACCATGGCTTCACCAAGGGCAAGTGCTGCTTGACCAACCTAACGACCTTCTATGATGGAATGACTACATCAGTGGACAAGGGAAGAGCTACAGATTGTTGTGTATCTGGAATTCTGTAAGGCCTTTGACACAGTCCCCCACAAAATCCTGCTCTCTAAATTGGAGAGATATGGTTTTGATGAGTAGACTGTTTGGTGGAGGAGGAATTGGTTGGATGATTGCATCCAGAGGGTCGTGGTCAATGGCTCAGTGTCCAGATGGAGATCAGTGATAAATGGTGTCCCTCAGGGGTCCAGATTGGGCCTGGTACTGTTTAATATCTTCATGAATCACATAGAGAGCGGGTTTGAGTGCACCCTCATCAAGTTTGCAGATGACACCAAGCTAAGAAGTGCGGTTGACATGCCTGAGAGATGGAATGCCATCCAGAGGGGTGTGGACAGGCTTGAGAAGTGGGCCAGTGCGAGCGTTTGACATGCCTGAGAGATGGGATGCCATCCAGAGGGATGTGGACAGGCTTGAGAAGTGGGCCAGTGCGAACTTCATGAAGTCCTCTAACCTGGGTTAGGGCAACCCCTGGTATCAATACAGACTGGGGGATGAAGGCATAGAGAGCAGCCCTGCAGAGAAGGACTTTGAGGTGCTGTTTGATGAAAAGCTGGACATGACTCTATCCCATGCTGTTAAGACCCCACTTGGAGAACTGCATCCAGCTCTGGGCACAGAAAAGGCATGGACCTCTTGGAGCAGGTCCAGAGGAGGGAAAGGCATGGACCTCTTGGAGCAGGTCCAAAGGAGGGCCACAAAAATGATCAGAGGGCTGGAACACCTCTCCTATGAAGACAGGTTGAAAGAGTTTGGCTTGTTCAGCGTGGAGAAGAGAAGGCTCCAGGGAGACCTTATTTTGGCCTTACAATACTTAAAGGGGGCTTATAAGAAAGATGGAGAGAGAGACGTTTTACCAGGATCTGCAGTGACAGGATAAAGGGTAATGGCTTTAAACTGAAGAAGGCATATTCAGACTAGATATAAGTAAGACATTTTTTACAATGAGGCTGGTGAAACACTGGAACAGGTTGCCCAGAGAAGTGGTAGATGCCCTTTCCCTTGAAACACTCAAGGTCAAGTTGAACTAGGCTCTGTCCCACCTGATCTAGTTGAAGGTGTCCCTGCTTATTGCAGGGGGGTTGGACTAGATGACGTTAAAGGTCCCTTCCAGCCCAAATTATTTTATGATTCTACATGCTCTGGTTCCAAAGAATGTTTCCTGTCTTCTGATTTTGAATTGCTTTCTGTGGATTTTGGAGTCTATGATATCCATCAGAAAATACCACTAGAGATACTATTTGCTGGATAGGGACCTAAAAAATTGAAGCAAATTAGGACGGTACTTTATTGCTTGAGGATTTTTGTTTGGATTATTCATTTGGATATTTTTTTTCATTGCGAGCAACTTCCAAAATTATTTTTGTCAGTTCATATTGCCGAGCTGCACTGTTTCACTTTGTGTATTTTTTCTGGTTGGGATACTTTCCAGACTTAGATATCAACAAAACCAATTAAATAATTTGGTACAGACAATTATAGAACAGAAGCAATACTCTTCTAAAGCAGGCAATCAAAAAAACAAAATGATCCTTTATTTGACAATAAACCTTGTGTTTGGCATTGCAATCTGAAAGGTAATAAATCTATAAAAACGTTACTACATCTCATAAGTGCTGAACAATAAAAAAGAACACAAATTTTCATTTTGGGTGTTTAAAGCTCCAAAATGATGAAGTTTCATGAGAAAAATTTCTGAAGCTTAAGAAATAAAAATAATGGTACCAAGTCACCTCTGTATGAAACAACAGAATATCAGAAATAATAAAGAGATAAAATGTAACATTTATTTTATTTTCATACTGGCGGAATATCACACGAATTACTTTTGTAGAAGCCTAATAAATTTGAGAATGTTTAAATATACCCAAATTATACCTGAATTTCTTACTATGGATGAACCTTAAAGCAACTGAACATGCATTCTCTTCTCAAAGTACAAATTGCAATTTAATAATGTTAATAATATGTTTAGCGAAGGATATTAATGCCCTAGTCAAAGGAATAAAATGTTTTTCTTTTGAAAGTGTGATTAAAATAATGGGTCAAATTCACTTCTGTACTGGTAATTTGGCACTGATACAGTTAAATCTCAGAAACGTTAACCAGATGAGCATAGTCTGCTCCTCAGTCTGCACATTTATTAATGAACAAAAGCTATATATCCTATAATCATCATGCCCTAAAACAACATTGTCCAACTGAGTGACTTAGGTCATACTAACTGGATTTATTTTATCTTTACCATACATAGGTGGTTGGGAAGCCATGGGCAGCCCAAGAAATTTGAATCTAAATGTCCCCTGCTATTTCAAGTATATCAGTGTCTCCCTCTGAAGAGGGCAATCACAATACTTTTTTTTTTGCATGTTGGGAACATTATTAAGTCACTTGACCACCCAAAAAAATTGCACTGCTGACAGTAGCAATAATGACTGAGAAAGTGGAAAAATCCAAAGCAAACAGAAAAAACCTGACCAAAACTGGTCTCCCACAGAATATTTAGGTTCTCCAAATCACCATCCATGAAATTCCTTGACCAAAATCAGTAATACCTAGGCTTCTAAGGTGGCGCCTTTTTTAGCATTTTTTGGGGGGCAGATAAGCAGTAGGGGAAAGTAAATGCTAACAGTCTTTTTAGACTGTTTGGACATATCTATCTCCCTTTCTTCCCACTTGGCTCACCTTCTTGGGCAAAAAATTGGAGTATTGTATTCCAAATCCAGTAGCCAAAAATGTTGGTTTCATCAGAAGGAAATTTTCTTCTATTTTTGAGATTCCCAGTGAGGTTTCTGTATAACTAAAGAGTTTCTGCTTCAAAGCTGTGGGTCCAGGGACATTCTAGGGCGCTGGATGCTCAGCTAGCTGCTAAGCCATGTTTCTTTGATATGAATGTCTATCACATATCTCAGGATAGTATATCTTTCATAGCATCGACCTGTGGCTGTGACTTTTATAGCAAATGCATCTTATTTGATAGGGCCTGAGCTCTTGCTGTCCTCCAGGTTTCTAGTTTTGAATTAAAGTATAATCCAATCCAAGTAAAATGCTTCTTTCTGCATTGATCTAGAAAAAAAAAACCCAAACTAATATTGTTCTTTGGACCTAGTTCTGCCGCCACTTTTGTTCCTGCAGTCCCTTCACAGTTTGGTCTCCTGAATTGATTTCTGCTTTTGGATTCTGCAGCTGTTTCTGATTCAAGCCAGAGCCTGTGAATATTTGCCTTGGATTGATTAACAAATATTTTTCCCCATAATCCTGTTATGGTTGTTCTGGGACACAGTGTCGAGTCTCTCAATTAACTTTAATGGACTTTGGACCAGTCCTGTAATTATTAAGAGGGCTTTTTCTGTCAAGATCCTGACATAAGGTACTGCCCATACATATCTTTTGGGCTGGGGACACTTACTATGCAGTCAAGGGAAAATATTCATTTTCAGAGATGTGTTTTGGATCCACAAACTCTGCCAGAGAGCACTATTTGCACTCATAGCATTTCTTTCAGATAGGCCGGCCCAACTCCAGAGAGACAGAGAAATTGTATTACTTCACCAAGAGGATATTAAATTTTTTCTGAAAAAAAACCCAAAACCCAGAAGTCTAACAGTTCTGAAAACCAGTCTCTACCAGGAAGAAGTAAACCCTTTTTGGATTGACCTTCCATCTAAAGATTTACTATAGCATGTGAAAAATATAATTCTTCTTCAGACCTGATCCCAGGACTTCAGCTTTTAGGCTTTCACCGTTGGGCAGTCTTGATCATCTAGTCCTAATGGTCAGAAAAATTATTCAGGCTTCATATCAGGGCTACATTCTTCAGGTTTGTGGGAAAAACCACCCATGAAATATATAACTATCTGTTTCCTTAACAGCCCGATGATGTCCTGAATTCGTTGCAGCTGGCAATACAAACCTTCATTATTAGATAAATGACTGAAAACATAGAAACAAAAAATGTCTGACTTCTTCCTATACGAGATAACTGGATTTAATTTAAAAATCAGAGAAAGAAAAGGGATATGGCAGCAATTTTTAAATATTGAACTTAAAAGCTTTTTCTTAAAAGTCACATGCTCAAGACGAA
Source organism: Calidris pugnax (assembly GCF_001431845.1). Classification (NCBI taxonomy): domain Eukaryota; kingdom Metazoa; phylum Chordata; class Aves; order Charadriiformes; family Scolopacidae; genus Calidris; species Calidris pugnax. The sequence goes on from NW_015090825.1 coordinate 3,607,698, forward strand.
GCTGTCCCTAGGCACCTTTAATGTACTCATGTGGCAGTTGTGCAGCAAATAACTCAAGGTTATTTTCTTTGGCAGCAATTTCAGAGCAAATCTTTGTGTAAAGAATGATTTCTTTTCCTTGAACAATGGGCTGGATTCATAAAAAGTATAATGGGTACATTTGTTTGGTTTTTAGTTTTAACAATTAGGAGGTATTTGTATGTGTGTAAAAATAGAAAGTAGGAAAATAATGAATAGTTGTACTTATAATTAGCATATTTTGGTACTTAAGAAACCAGAAGTCATTTCTATGCTTATTAAATGTGCATTGTCAGCTTCAATTTTTTGAAAATTACTAACTGAAAAAATAATTTCAGATAAAGTGTTACTTAAGGAATATATACTGAAAATAAAAGTAAACCTAGACTTTAAAATGTGTAGAACAGCACCCAGCTTTCTTGGGCTTAGAATCATACAATGGTTGGGATTTGATGGGACCTTTAAAGGTCATTTAGTCCACCCTCCCTGCAATAAGCAGGGACATCTTCAACTAGATCAGGTGGGACAGAGCCTCGTTCAACCTGACCTTGAGTGTTTCCAGGGAAAGGGCATCTACCACTTCTCTGGGCAACCTGTTCCAGTGTTTCACCAGCCTCATTGTAAAAAATGTCTTCCATATATCTAGTCTGAATCTACCTTCTTTCAGTTTAAAGCCATTACCCCTTGTCCTGTCATTGCAGATCCTGGTAAAAAGTCTCTCTCCATCTTTCTTGCAAGATCCATAAGATCTTACAGGCTTGTTTGCATAATAGTCTCATCAGCTCTGAGATAGGTGCTAGCCTTCTAGCTTTTAAGCAAAACTTGTGCACAGATCTCCCATTATGGATCTGGGTAGTCCAGCTATATTCATGGCACTGACTCAAGGCTGCACAGGACTGGATGCTTCAACCTATCGGAGTCAAAACTAGTGCTAAAATTAGTGTGGTTGGGGTCTGTGTGCTCTGAAAGATGGTGTGTTTGCAAGAACAGGGCTTTAGAGAAGGTCTGGTCCAGTGCCCCTTGAATGTAATTAACATATTTTCATTGTTTTCAACTGGTTTCAATCCAGTCCTTCCATCTTGATAATGATTAAATTCAAGCAGGCATAGAACATAAGCAGGTAATGGAATACTTCTCTCAGATGATAAGCTATGAATTGGTTTAGGTTATATAAATAAGGAAATAAATAAGGAAATCATAGAAATAAATAGGGAAATCATTTAATGACAGGAAGGGCAAGGCAATTCAAAGGCTGACTTAAAGTATCAAGACTTGTCCTTTTTAGTAAGTGAAAAGATATTAGTATATCCAGAGATCAAGCAGATGAGGACCATAAGGTAGGATTTCTGAATCACCCTGCAGTAGTACTTGCTTTCCTCCTTCCCTCTATAGAGGAGTATGGAAGAGTCTGGTGTTAGTGTTCAAAACTAGTCTTTGGGAATACATTCCTTGGTCAATAAATTTATGAAAGAAAACTAATCATTGGGATGATTAGGGCCAATAATTTGTTTTTTAAGGCATATTAACATAGATCAATCAAGAATGATGCTACATAATTTGTGTTCTCTTCATATGCCCAGATTAACATAGGTCAATCAAGAGAACACATAATTTGTGTTCTCTTCATATGCCCAGATGAGGGCAATAGCAAGTCTCCTATTGATTTTTATCATGAAAGGAGGCTCCTGCCCTATTTTAATGGCTGCTGCAAAGACCAACTCAACTTGCAGCTGTGACATCTAGATTGTGTAATGCCCCTGCTGTAAGGATGTGGTTAATGGTGTGCTAACCGTGATGGTGATCCTTGCCTATTCAAGGGGATCCTGTGTAAGAAGCTCTGCAGCTGTGACACGTCCAGATTGTGTAATGCCCCTGCTGTAAGGATGTGGTTAATGGTGTGCTAACCGTGATGGTGATCCTTGCCTATTCAAGGGGATCCTGTGTAAGAAGCTGGAGTATAAAGAATGGAGGGCAAAAGTGCAATTCTGAAGCAGTAATTAGTCCTGTATTTCTATTTGTTTATTAAATGGGATTGACTTTCCAGCCTTGATACATGCAGATCCATGATAAGCCTTTTTGTTCAAAACAGCAGAAATTGCCTGAGAGTAACAGTAGGAAGTTCCTAGGGGAAGGAACGCAACTGTTTTCATGTGACAGAAAACAGAGTACCCAATGCATTGCTGAAAACTGTCACTAATGTAGGATAATGACTGAAGAGTGTTCCTGTTCTGTAGCAAGGCCATGGTAATTTGTGTATGTATCTGTTTTTTGTTTTAGATTGGAGGGTTTTGGTAGATCAAAAACTGAGCTATAAACAAGGGAGAATTTCAGACATTCCTAAAGTGTGCCAAAGTATTGTTCCTGATGCTGAGATTTACTATTAACCTGATCTTTCTAATGGCATTTTCATAAAATAGAACTGTCAGTCCCCAAATAATGCAATCACACAAACATTTTTTAAGCATTCCTTTTATTTTGAATGTATGCATGGATAGTTTGTTCAAAGTGGATCTGAATTTATCCATTATATTATATATGTTTCTATTGTACTTCATACATGTCACAGTCCTGTCTGTACAGTCATTCTGTATTTCCATATGTACAAGTCACAGCTACCATAATCTTAATCCTTTTAAAATTTCCTTGAAAATAAATTCACAGATAATCCTCACCCTCTAGTAAGACACAAAGGAAAGGCTCTAGGGAAATAGGACTTGAGGGAATTGTTGGGGAAAAGAAGTGAAGTCCTCCATGAATTATGCATATACCCATGTCTTACATGCATCAAAGCAGGTGTGTGGTTTATTGTGATAACCAGGATAGCCTCATGGATTGGGCAGGATTACAATTCAATTGTTACTTTTGGGAAACAGAGGCAAGAGACAAGTCAAAGACTTCCCAAGTTTATTAAGTAAAATTAATATTGTGGTTGGGAATTCCTGTCTTTCAGTGCCTCACAAAAGTGATGGGATGGTGATGACCTTAGCAGGTAATCATGCCTTCACACTTTGCCACACAGCCCAAAGATTAGAGAGGAAAATAGGGTATGTTACTCTGCAAGTCTCTTTTTCTGTCCCGGATGGAATTTGCCAAATGGCTAACCACGTTCTTTTCTCTTTATCACTTAAATGGTCCCGTAAGTTGCAGGTGGAATTTCCCCTCCTCGCCCCCCATGTTGATGCAAGTAGTGGGTTATAAAAGGGTGGTGTTTGTCTTTTTTTCGTAAGATCTTAGTTTCTACAATGAGGCTCTCTGAAAGGGTTAATATCCCGAATATGTCTGGGAACAGTATTGAGCAGCAATAGGACTTTTATTTTCATATATTGTCAGAGTCAAAGCCAGAACGCAGCTTCACATAAGGTGCTCTCATTCCCAGGATGTTGGAAAATTGTGCAAAAAAAATAAAAAGCCACAATCATGATTCGAAGGATGGTGTGGATGCTTTAGAGCTTAATGTTAGCAGACAATCTGTTTAGCCCCTGAAAGGGGAGGCTAAGAGGTGACTACATCATATGGTGTAGTATCTTCACTAGACAGACAAATTCAAATGAAAAAATAAGGCAATCAATTCTTCCATTATTAGTCATCAGAACAAATTCATCAGGACTAACTAGATGCATTTTTGTCAGACACGCTTTAATCAGAAACAAGTTTTATTGTATTTAGAGAATATCTATGGGGCTAAATGTGAAGGAAATTGAGAGAAATTTAGTTGTCTGTGATACACAAAGTGTTCCAATGGTACCGTTTTAGCTGTAAACTTCATGGATCCTCTTTATGCAACAGAATTTTAATTTTAATCTTAAAAACTACATCTTTCTAAGTTTCATGATTAGGAAGATAAAACATGAGCATGAGTCATAGCAGTATTTTCTGAAGGGGCTTGGAGATAAATCCCACAGTAACTTGTGATAAAGTGGTCCTGGATTCTCTAACAAACTTGTTCTGAAAGGTGAAAACTGCTCATTTTTTCCAAGCATTTGGATACAATCTGAGGATGACAAGTGTATACAGTATTAACAACTTTGCTGCCAATCAGGGGAGATATCTAAAAAATTAACCCGTGCAATCAAAGATTAATTTCAAAGCTGTAGAAGTTAATACCATGTGGAAATGAGCTCTAATTGCAAAGTGAGGTTCCCATTTAATCCAGATGAAGCTGCTGCAAATTTTTCCAGCCTGCTATAAAATCCAGACAACTTGCTACAGTGTTTAGGTGTGACTTATCATAAGTTACACTGGAATTTGTTTAAGACTATCATAATATTCTTATATTATTAGAAGAGAAATGTCCTTGTGCAGATATATTAAAATTCATGTTCATGTAGATGGCCGAGAAAATGGCACTTGTATTTAGGATTTAAATGATATTATGCAGACAACTCGCATACTATAGGCAATCTTGGGCAGAGGAAAGAGATCAGAGAAAAAAGTAGTGGGAAGGTGGAAAAAAGTAATTCACTGCTGCTTTATTTTTCACAATCTTTTACATATTCTGTGTCTAAAGATTTGATAAATTTCCTATTTCTTCAGTTAACTACAAGTGTAATCTAGAATAGCTGTGCTCTCTAAAAAGTGCCTCTCTCTAGGCTGTGGAACCGTTACTGTGTTAGAAACTCTAATGTCACTGATTATAAAGAATTTATGAGGAATTTTAGCATAAGTGCAGACACAGTTAAAGAAAAAAGTGTAGAAAATGAAGTTCCAGGTAAGTGCTCAGAAACAAAGTGGAAACGTGTACTTTTCCTCTTTCCAATTACATCAGTCAAAGTATTTCTGTTGAACTTGATGGAACCAGTTTGCAATTTTTTAGACATTGATAGACACTGATTTTCAGCAGATACAACCAGGGCAGGGAGGAAAAGAAAGCCAGTTTCCTTTGGCCTGGGAAATTCTACCGAGTGTGCGTGAAAACTGCATTTAAAATCAAAAGGTGACACATTACATGGCCCCAAAATAAAATCACCATTGCAGGCTCACAAACCTTCATAAAGAATTTGTTGCTGAAACTTGGAATCTTGTAGAATTTAAAAAACTCAGTTTTCGCCAAGTATTCGATCATACTGAACTTCACAGGTTATCTCTGTAACAAAGAACTTACACTCTAAGACAGTGACAAAACGGTGAATTTGGACAAGTTGGGGAGGTCAAGGTAAATGTAAGACATTTTTTGTCAGCATGACAGTAGTTTCAAGCATAGCAGCAACCTGTCTTATTGGAGTGTTGGGAATGTCTTTGTCGTAAGCATCAACCTTAAGGATGTTTAAGAAGGTTTCATGGACAGTAATTAAGTCATTTTGTGAATGTGTATGGGCAGGTCCTGTCAAATATAAGGGTCAGCATAACTGTAGATACAAAACATATTGGTTTGAAATTGCAAGAAAGTCCAAGGCGGCACGAGAGGTGGTTCCCGAGTGAAAGGTGATTGACGTCTATGGAGACGTGAGTTTAAGAAGGTGCTCAAGTTAAGATAGTGAGAAAGGCCCTCCCAGTACATTTAAAAATAATTTAAATCTGTTTGCATATCTTGAAATTCAATTTAATGTATTTACAAAGATATTTTCTCCATCACACATGTACACATATGATATTTTGGCAGTTGGGTTTTTCACAAGTGTGAGACTAACTGCTAATTAATTTTTCGTTTATTTTTGTTTAAAAAGAAGTATTTAAACTTACCTTTGCTGAAGAATGCTAGTAAAGTCTTACCTGTACTTTGCGGGCTAAGAGTATTAGCTTTAGACATGATCTCTTTTATTTCTACAACTCAAAATTTAGCACTTCACGAAGAAAGTTACAGAAGAATAAAAAAAAATTATCCTGGTCTGGAAAAGTGAAGCCAGCAGTCCAGCAGTCTGAATTATGATTATCCTCTTCCTGACAAAATTCTTCCCTTGGGTGATAGGAATTATTTTTAAATCAATTTTGAATAGATGGCCTGATGTTCAAAAGCCATGAATACCAACCGTTCACATTGGCTTCGGTAGGATCAGAAGAAGCTGAACTCTTTTGAAATCCTGAAGTCAGAATACCTAGTATTTTAATAATACTTTTTCTCCTCACCATTTTACATGACCACGGTATGACTATATAGGTTTGTAAGTTTGTGCAGCACCATCAGAGATTGTTTTGAAACCATTACTAGAAGTAAATAGAACTATCAAAAATAGAAGGATTTTTTCCCACGTGGGGTACTGAAATTGTGGAGAAATAATCTTATGAATTAAGGTTCCTCCTCTTTCCCAGCACGTGTTGTATCTAGCATTGTGCATGATTAACCCTCTTAATTAACCCATATAGTTAATGGGGCCTCGGACACAACCTCCCCACTCATTCCACCATAGGATGCCTCACACGTTCAGAGACCTTGCTTATGGGGTGTTCCTGCAGCCCTACCATGCTCACGTTCCATCTCTTTCATCAACCCACTTTATTTTCACCCACTCAAGATTGTTCTAAAAATAGATTATGAAATCATCCAGATAAATTGGTGGCAACCTCTTTGGTTCATTTCTGAGGTGCAGAACTGAGGGATGTTTGTTTAATGAATATTAGTACCCAACCAAAACTAAAACGAAATAGGGCAGTTCTAAATGGAATTGAGCATTTACACAAATTATTTTCAAAATTTTAAGTAATAAAAAGTTTATCTTTATTTAAATAGGAAGGAATGTCTGTGTTCAGCAGGCCACTGAGTGGGCACAGGGAACAGTGGTGAGCATGCCCTAAGCACAGTGTAGTCACACGTTGGTATCCTTTTCCATACAGAACAACATTTTGTTTCCTATGTAGCCCCGCTGGAATAACCTTTGAAAGAGTTTGGTGCACATACTCTTTGTGCATAAAGCTCTCAAAATGCCTGTGTCTTGTCTGTCACAGTGGTTGCTGCTGTGCTCTGAATCAAATATAATACATCTGCAGCAGAACCATTATCCCAAAGAGTACACGTGCCAGCAACACAATAGGTAGAGGAGTATACAACAAACCACCATCATAAAATGAACTGCTCAGCCCAGATGAAATAAACATTCCAGAATCGGTTTGGTTTTGCTATTGGTTTGTTGTTTTTGTGGGGGTTTTTTGATGGGGAATCGTTGAGGAGGGCTGTTTGACTTCCAAGCTCTTCCAAGGATTGTGGGAGCTAAGATGGGACAGTGAGCCAGGAGTACGTGAAGGAAATGGAAAAGACCAGAGCCTTTTCAAGGTCAATAGGCATGTTTCTTGTCAAAGGCCTATAAGGACATTGTCTTCCATTTCCTGAAAACATGTTTTTGGTAGAGGACCATTCTGGACACATAATGACAAAGGGAGAGAGAGAGTTTCTAGTAGTACCTTCTGATATTAAATGTAATAAAGTTACCTGTTAAGATTATAGGTTATGTGTATTATGTTTTAAAAGAAATATGAAATGAAAAACTCCTATAACAAATGCACAGATTAGTTAGCATAATTTTGAACTAGTGATGAAGTCTGAAATACAAGAAAATACAAGAAAGTTGTAGTTCAGGTTTGATTTAGTCTGTTTGTACATAAAGATTTATCCAGTTAACAAAAACAGTCTTTAAGAGTTTTAGATGGCTTTATTTCTTTGAAGCTGATAAAGCTGCAGACCTTGCTAAATCAGTTTGTTTTGGTTTTTTTTTTAACAGCACTAATCTGCCAGAAAATAAAAGAGAAGGAACAGAAGCAGAAAAAACTTTTTCTCCAGTCTTCACCAGCAAACGTTTTCCTACAGCCATCACCAGCTGAGCGTGCTGTGACAGAGCACGGTCTGGATAGCACCGAGAGGCATTTAGAGAAAAGGTAAGGGAGTGCCATTAATACCTCAGAATACACTGGCCGGTGGAGAAGCTGAGCCAGGCATCACAGGAAAAGAAAATTGCCATGCTTTGAGGCCAGTTAATTATACCACCTTCTTTCATGAACAAATTCCATGCACGGGGCTTCTTGTTTGTTTTTAAAGCTGGTTAGCAGAAGTAGCAGCTCTATTTTATTTTGTGGGTTCCAGTCTGGCTTATTAGATTCACAGCATTAAAAACGTATGTATTAGAACTCCAGATTCCTTCGGCTAAAACAAAATGAGAGTGCATCGAAGCTTGATGGCTAAGGTGTTTCATAATGTGAGTTGCTAGATCACTCTGTCAGATGAAAGTAATGACTTACACTGAGTAATGACTAGTTATCATTGTCTGACAATTATTTTCTGACCTGCATGAAATAAATTATTATTGGAGAGGTGCTACTGCAGAAACACATTTCTTTGTATGTGGTGGCAAGCTTAGAATAGAGAGTGGAGCTGGAATAGACATGGCAAATGACCTCTCCACATGCCCTTAGATGTGATCTTAACTGAAGAGGGTTGGGGAATGTGATGATGGAAAATAACTGTGTTCCAGCTGCTTTATGGGAAGGTGAAAAGAAAGAAAATTTTCCAACACTCCCTCTTGTGCCTTCATGTCATGAAAATCCTGACTCTCTAAGAAAAGAGAAGCTGATACTGTGCATCAAGAGTGTATATTCTGCTACAAACTCAATTACACAGATCTGTAATTGTGCTTTCTCAGCCTTGAAAAGACAGGAGAGGAGGGACAAACAAGGCTACAGGGACATTCAACATCTTGACCCTTTTTCATGCTGTATGTCTTTGATATGGAGGTCAAGGCCTGGATTGGAAGCACAGTACATCTCACCTTACAAGCCGTCCCAGTCCTTGATGTTTATTTTGGGCTTTCTAAAGTCTCTCTATACATTATCTTTACACTGTGATTTCGGCAGTTTTGAATGAACAATAATCAGCTTAGAAGCAGATGGGATACTTGTCAAAAAATGGCGGGGGGGAGAAAAGCCTTAGGGATGCTTGCAGTATTCAACAACCCAGTGTGAGCTACAATTTCAGAAAAACAAACCAGTCTTCCTATTGTTTCATGAGCCTTATCAAAATCTGCAGTAAGTCAACTTTCAGGCATTTTACAAGTCCCATAAGCAAAACACATCCACACAGCTCCTTTGCAACATCCCATGAATTAAAAAAATAACCAAAGAAATGTGTGGTATGTTTATACAACTGCTATGTTAACTATTCTGTGTCTTCTCACATTTTCCAGTATTCATTGTGCTAACGACCCATTTTAATGAAGGGAACTTTGATACTAGGTTATGCCATGGATGGTTTTAAAGTTAAGGCAGGTGTTATCAAACAGGCTGATCCACCAAGTATTTTTAGCTCTGGATTTTGAGGCAGAGTTATTATTTGAGAAACTTGTCTGACTTGTCATGTGAGAGTGTGTGATTGGGAATACTGTTTTGTAGTGAGCTTATTAATTAAACATCTGACGGTCAGAGCATGCCAGGGTAACTTATTTGATCAGTTCACAAAGAAGAACATTTGAAAAGGTCTTGTAAAAAATGCATTATTGTCTTAAAAGCTTCATGAACTTGATTTTTCTGAACAAAACACTATAAATTGTATTCATTACAGCTGTGTTCAGCCTATGAGGACATTGAAAAAGCCTTCAGAGCAATTGATGTCAGTCAGAGTGGATTTGTGTCTTTGGATTACTTGAAGTCAGTTATAAATGGCTTTATATTTCCTTTGCCAAATGAAACTTTTCAAGAGCTAATGAATAGGTAAGAATCATATTATTTTCTTAGGGGACATTTTTTAGTGCTGCCGCCTTATAACTTTATTATTGCTTTTTGAGACTATCATCATTAATTCATCTTACTTGTGCCTGTGTTGCAGTATGTATGACACAGGATGTAAAACCTGATATAGCTGGGTATAAAACCAAGTTTTTTTCAGTAAGGTATATAGGTTTAATGGAGTAGAAGGTTTAACTTACTGCTTTCTTACTTCTATTTGGTCACAAATTTGTATTTAATTTCCTAAAGGGAGCATTATTCTCTTGCATTCATATGACTAGTGATGTGGGATGGTGTGAATTTGCTTCATGACTTACCACCATATTGAATGTAGGTTTTGACATTGTGAATATTTTTATTAAAACTGCTGTGAAGGTTGGGAAATCACGCCAACTACTGGATTCAAGTCAATGTACTATTTTACTTTAACCAGGCATTTTTGTAGTATTATGACCAAAACTCAAATCATCTTGTGGGCAGTACAGTGTTCAGAAGATAGACAGAAAACATTTTCTTGCCCAGCCTCAAGAATCTCAGCATACAGAGTTTAGGCCACAGGACATTTTCCAAAATGTGGTTTCCCAGACATGACCTCTTCAGCATATGCTGACTAGCTTCCTAAACTCTTATGTCCTTTTAAAAGCCAAAATATCATAGGAATGGATGTTTTTGTGGCTTTTGGTTAAATCTAGACTAGGATCTCTCATGATTAATCTTTTGTATTCAGGAACCAAAAACTGTGAGAAGAAAACTGCCAGAATATACTTTATACTTGTTGGCAACAGTGCCAAGGGCATATGGCCAGTCAAAGAGAAAGGAAGAACAACTTAACTCTTACACAGCATTTTTACTCACAAATATTGCTTAAGCTTACAACAACAGGATAAGATACCCAAATCATACAGCGTGAGGAAGTCAGTAACCAGATCATGCATTACTGCTTAATAGTTCCTCAATTTATAGTCTACCTGTGCAAACTGTTGGAAGAATAGAATCATCCACATAAATAATCAGTTGAGTTATTTTTTTCGTTATGTGCACTAGTTAGCTGAAAGCTCAGTGCAGATATACGTTTTACAGCAGCAGGTGCTGTATGAGAGTGTCATCTGCAGTAACCATATTGCTTTGTGCATTCAGCAGATAAATCTGATTTGCTTCTAGTCATTCACAGTGTGATATAACAATGATCAACTATTACTTTGTCAAAAAATTGCTATTAGAGTTTTTTTTCAATTCATGTCACTTGCTAGTTTAAATCTTAAAGTAAATCTTCCTCCTAAGAGCAGTTGCATAATGGAAAGATTTCTGCATGTATTCTTCCACTGGAGCATTCTCTAGCATTTGAAAAATATAGTGACATTTTAACGATGCTGTAAACAGAAATGTTCAAGCCTATGTATGCCATATCTCTTAGGTGATATTTCTCAGATGACGTAATTCAAAAGCTCCACCGGGTGAATGGAACAACAGCAAAAGTTTCTCATAGTCATCTAATTCTAATAATGAAGTAACTTCATTGTAGCTGATAATAAATGTAATAGTAATTGATGGGCAAGGGACATGATTTCAAGGTTTTTAAGATTCTATTTAAATAATATGACATGAGATGTGCCGGGGAGCTGTTTATAAGAAATAATACATGACAGCATTTTATGGTTGCTTGAGGTATTTACATCTCATGGGCTCCTGATATAAAATTCAGGGCCCATTGAAGTTGATGCAATTTTGCTTTAGACTTCAGCTAGGATTTCATCCTTGACTGGTTTAGGACCAGATTACCCATACACTTATCTCTCAGTATATGTCTCCACTGCAGCAAGATCAAACACATCAGAGGCAGACCATTGAGGTGTACTTCAATGAAGGACATCACTCATCTGAGTCCTGAATTCCCTGCATTCCATCACTTCTACTCTTGAAAATTCCTTCACTTAGAAGTAAAACATTGTGAACTTGAGTTTATATAAAGAGTTGCATAAAATGAAGTAATTAATTTCACAGTATTTCGTCATTCCCACATCAGAAATATTTTGGTTATGTTTTGGAACTTTGCTGTGGGTTGTGTCCCTTCAAAGGTTGAGGGGTGCAAGTGAAAGGTATTTTTGTTGACAGCTGAGAGCAAATTATACATGGCCAGTATGAAGGCTTTGCTGATGGAGAGTCTAACTTCTAAGACTCTTTTCTGGTGGCTGCCAGGATTTCTAATTGGTGACTTTTATTTGTGATATGAGATAAATCATCATGCTTGGTTGGTCAGGACTTTGGTGAACATAGTATCAGTTAAAAACACTACGACAATTTTCAGCAGCAGATGTAGTTTTAAACTTGTTATGTTACCCTCATGCTTCATTCCTTTGATTTATGATTTGTATAGAAGTATCAGATGCTAAGGCACTGATGGTTAAAAATTTCTCAATGGGCAGTATTTTGTAAAGGATCACTTTGAGATATCACATGGTTTTGCCAGGTATCTGTGTTGTTACAGCTCTTAGCAGTCAATTCTTTGGGAAGTATACTTTTTGTACTTGTACATAATCATAGGCATACTTCCGAAAAGCCATGCAGAATTTATTTTTATTAGTTTAATAAACTGGCTGGCCTACGATAGTAGATAAAATGACAGATTTCCACTCACAAAAGATACACAATTTTTTCTGGCCCTATCGTGGAACAATCTTTCTATTCCTCAGTCATTCTACCTATTGCATCTAAATATTGTATTTACTGCCCTTTTAGCAGCATTTGAAATCCGAGGGCCAGTATTCTAACTATGAAGAGACATTGTTTTGAAATTAAAAAAATACCCCAAAGCCCTTCCTCAGCTTTAATTCCCACTGACTTAGTCTTGTCTAAATAGGGCTTTTTTCAATCTGATCCACAAAACTTATTGCTGGGAAGTTCTGTGCACCCCCTGCCTCCTCCCCACCACCAGCCCCTGTGAGGGCCTGATACATCCCTTTCCATGATAAATCCTGCGAGAGAAAAGTGCTATGTTTTCCAGCCACAGGTGGAACTGGAAGAGCTCCACAATCCATTACCCATCTGCAGAAGAGAGAAAAACTGCTGCACCTTGTGAACTGATCAATGCCACCACCCATCACAACTAGTAATGCCAGACCATCACACATCCACATTAGTATTTCTACCTCAAGTCCCTTCAGCTCCCAGGATTTTGGCAATTGTCACTGCTGAAGTGTGAGAGGCAATTGTAGGGCTTCTGAGCAAGGAGGTGGAAGCGGGGAGGTCTGTTGCTCTGATTGATGTAGCTTTGGCTGGTTGCTCATTTTCCGTGCAGAATTACTCTCCACAGTGAGATTTGAGTGATTTAGTAGACCACAGACATTTGAATGTGAAGAGATCTCTGTTGGGGGTTCAAAATAACAGTTGTTATCTTGGCCTCCGTTTTAAAGATCATCTGTTATTTCATACTGTTTGTTTCATATTCGTTTATCCAAGACAATAATCAGATATGAAATATCTATCCTTCCCACAGCTTTTTTTTAATAACCCATCCCTCAATAGTATCGTTGGCAAAGCCCTTCTCTGCAGGGAATGAAATGGCCCCCCTGGTGAAATTTCAATGCCAGCACCGCCTCTGTCTTTGTTTACCTTGAGTCTTTGGTGCTTGGCCCTTCCCAGTCCCTCTTCTGGGCTCTGGTGCAGTTGTGCTGTTTGTGCAGTGGGAGATGCTCAGCTCTTGACCCACTGAGCCTTCCAGTGTGCGTGTTACTCACAGGCAGGACCACTGTAAAAAGTCAGGTTCCCTCCTCGTCCATTAAATACCCCGTGATGTCAGGTTGGGGTTGACCAAAATCTGAATGCTGTGACTCAAGTAACTTTTGGTTTTCAGCTTTGTTAGCTTAGCTTGAGAAATTGCTGGATAGACCAAAAACTGGAGGGTTTTTGTAAAAGGTCTAGGAATTCTTGCACACCTCTGACTGCATTTGGTAATTTTTTAGCTTTGTCCTCTGCATCCTGGATTAGCAAATGCTCTAAACACCATCTGCCACCATTTTAAGGAGCATTAGGAGTTTTAAAAGCTTTTCTGAGATGACTAGAGTAGCAAGTCAGCATGTTTCTGATAATATCTGAGGGATGTAATTGCCTACAAAGCACCATTTGAAGCAGGAGTGCATTTAGCCATGCTCATTGGAGCTTTCTGGAGTACCATTGAAACAGAATAGGAGATATGCCAATGGTCTGGGGGGTCATGGGATCAGGTCCTTATTGATTTTTAAGTAACTATTCATGGAATATGATACCATTTAACTTCCCAGGATTTTTAACATCGTTTAACACCTCCAGTACTAATGAAGTTTTCAAATTCAGATACAGTGAACATCATAACATTTAAAAAAATCAACAAACCATCCCCCTTAGTTAGTTTGCCTACTGTTATGTGTAAATAATGAGAAAGGATGCATTAAGTACTATCTCATTCTAGACATCTGTAATGTGAATGTCTATGCCTGAACTGCTCCTCCTAGACTCCATTTTATAGTCACTGGAGAGAAACAACGGGCAGGATTCATCTAACCAGTTTGATATGTCTACTCTAGAATGAGATGAATCCTGTCCTGAAAGTGCCTGTTTCTCCCCAATGACTATAAAGGGAACTTAGAGTGACTCGCTCAGGTGCAGGCATGTACATTTGGTTAGATGAATTCTCGCTTGGGGTCTATTTCTTCCACAGCTAGACATTTGGAATTGAGAAAATAAGTTGGCCCAGTTTACTTATTTAGTAACAAAAAAAAGCTATGCAAGCTTATTCTAATTATGAATGTTGCCCACATTGATATTATAATCATGATGTGATGTTCTAATTCAAAATTCTTCTTGGAACGTAGAGGTTTTTTACAAGAAAATCTTTTAAAACTCTTCTCTCTTTTAAAAATCAGATTTGGACTGAAAGCCACAGGTAAAATTGCTTGGCAACAATTTTTAGAAAATTTCCAGGATCCTGGAAGCACCTTTGAAAACAGGCAGATGATTCCTATGAGAAAAACACATAAGTAAGTAGGAAGTTAATTTTTGATGTGAGTAACCTGTGTCTACATATTTCTTGAAAATGAGTAGTGTATCCACTTGATGGTCATCTTTGATTAAATTTAGTTAAAAAATCTTTTGGCAATGCTAAGTGCACTCTTATTATGAAGCCTATCAAATCCAAGTCTTAATGAGGTGATTTATTCGTCCTGCTCTGAGAAGAACAGTGAGCAAAAGAGGGTGAGACATGAAAGCATTGCCAAGATTGTCTTTTTTCCTCTTGCAGAGTAAATCCAGCCAGAGGAGATGAAGCTTTCTCCAGTGACACTGTTCTTCAGAAGCTGCACAGATACATCCAAGATGCTTATCCCCCTTTAAAGCAGGCATTCCTTATGCTTGATGAAGTAAGAGCAATTATTTTTAGGTGTTGCCTCTGTTAATTACTCTTACAGCTAAACATTTGTGTCTCATCTGCTTCAAAGTAATCTGGTGGTTGCCAGTCTTTGTTTTCTGTTACAGCAGCCCACAGAGTCTGTTTTTCAAGTTTCTTTAACATAGATATGTGCAACCAGGGACTAAATAATCTGTAACAACCTCTCTGATAAACAAAAATTATTGCCACCCTACAATTTCACTGGAAGTCATGTTGGCCAGTTCTTTAATAATCCCTGTGGCTGCCTTTGAACCCCTGCTAGTTTTTCTGTATATTTCATGAAATGTTATGACAGAAATGAGAATTGGTGCTTTCATAGAAGTTGCACTCATACCAGAAAAATAAAGAATATAACTTTCCAGATACTGTTAAGAGTTCCCCTGTTTCTACATCCATGGATTGCCTGAGTCCCTTATGCTTTCCATCATACTGGCAATTTATTTATGCTTTGATTATAAACTATGACCTACAAATCTTTAAGAGTAACTGCTTCTTATAATTAAGATTCTATTTCTATTCTAACATATTTTCTCCATTTCTCAATCCAGGACTTTATTAGACAGTTTGTTCTTTGCTTGTGCTTATTCTTCCCAGCCATGCTTTGTCAGTGGTTTGTTCTTTTTTTGCCATTTTACCATTCCATTTGCCTTTCAATTATCTATGGTCATCTGACATTTTAAAGTTTTGTGTTTTTTTCCAGGTTATTTGTACACATGTGCAGGTATATATGTATAAAAAAATATATACAGAGTGAGTTTATACACACACAAGCACATGTATATGTATGTGTTTGTGTGTGCATACAAGGGATGTATAGAACAGGGCTAAAAATCAACCCCTGCAAGACCTCAATAGGAAAAGACCTGCTTGAGAATGGGTTAGTATCTACAATTCCATTTGAAAGTTTTATGTTATCTCATTCTGTTATCTATCACACTGGTTTGGTATCTGCCATTTGCACCTGTAGTGTTCTCATTTCTTAGTCAAAAGACATTCCATTGCCTTGGGCAGTAAACTGCCCCAGGAGAGCAGTGCAGGCAGGGTCCTGGTGCCATTTTGCCTCTGCCAGAGTCCTGGACAACTGTGATAGATGCTGCTTCCAAGAGAGGGATCCAGATGTGTTAATTTTCAATTGTTGACATCCCTACGTTGACTGGTAACGTTGGTTTTCTCAGAGATGCTGTGGGAAACACGGTGACAAAGGATGAGGGAAAGGCTGAGGTACTTAACTCCTTCTTTTCCTCAGTCTTTAATAGTAATAGAACAACACAGTTGTTCTCTGGGTACCCAGTCCCCTGAGCTGGAAGACGGGGATGGGGAGTAGAATGAAGCCCCCATAATCTAAGGGAAATGGTGAGTGACCTGGTACACCACTTAGACACACACAAATCTATGGGGCTGGATAGGATCCACCCAAGGGTACTGAGGGAGCTGACAGAAGTGCTCACCAAGCTGCTTTCCATTATTTATCAGTAGCGCTGTCTAACTGGGGAGAAGCAATTGACTGGAAGTTAGCAAATCTGATGTCCATCTACAATAAGGGCCAGAAGGATGATCTGGAGAACTACAGGCCTGTCAGTCCGACCTCAGTGCCATGGAAGGTTGTGGAACAGATTCTTGAGTGCCAACACATGGCACACACAGGAGAACGAGGCGATCAGGGCATGGGTTTATGAAAGGCAGGTCCTGCTTGATTAATCTGATCTCCTTCTATGACAAGGTGACCTCAAGTTGTGCCAGGGGAGGTTTAGATTGGATATTAGGAAAAAAAGTCTTCACCCAAATGGTTATGAAGCATCGGAACAGGCTGCCCAGGGAAATGGTTGAGTCACCATCCCTGGAGGTATTTAAAAGACGAGTAGACGTGGTGCTGAGGGACATGGTTCAGTGCTGAACTTGGCAGTGCAACATTAACAGTTGGATTCCATGGTCTTAAAGGTCTTTTCCAACCTGAAAGTTTATATGATTCTTTGATTTTATATCCTGATTATTCAGGGTTCATCTCCAAACCTGTCTCTGCTTTCCATCTGTCCACTCTTCCACCTGCTCAGGGCTGTCTCTGGGCCCAAGTGGATTGCTTCCTCTTGTTGCCTCTTGTTGCCTCTTGTTGCCTACCACGTTGTCTTATCAACTGTGGTAGCTCCCAGAAAAGCTGATTTTCTTATTGATAACCACATTGTCTTATCAACTGTGGTAGCTCCCAGAAAAGCTGATTTTCTTATTGATAAAATGAAGTGCAATACCTACTGACTTTGACACTTAATGTAGAAGGAATACTATGAAAAATGTTCAGTCTCATGTGATCAACACACAAAAAGTCTTCTCGGATGTCATATTTTCTTTTCACACTAGGGACTGAATAATAACATTTAGCAAATACTGCTCTCCTGCTCAGCTGCTGTATGCAATAGTTCAACAGAGCAGTGATCTCACCAGTGAACTCATTATGAATGTCTAAACGTGTGAATTTGTAACATTCCTAAATATTTATATAACTGTGCGAGTGGTGTTCTGCTAATATGAAAAAAAACATGTAAATCGAGTAAAGATATTTCTTCGTGTCTTAGAGTTAGTGAAAGTAAGTTTATTGCTCCTTTTTAGTCAGGAGATAGAAATAGATTTGAACTTGAATGTCTTCTGTTCCAGGACTGAAATACATTCATGTTCTTATCTAAAAGTTTTTAATAGGTTCATGCAACGTGCTTCTGATTCTTCAGCACGTCACTGCCCAGCACACAAGCTAGTGCCTGCTCCCTTTTTCTTCCAACTGATTATTTTTTCTGAATTGTTCTTGATGTGTTAGGGTCTAAAATGCTACTGGTCCCTGTAAATCCACATTCTGAAAACAAAATCCCAATCTAGTATCAGTGCTTTCTAATGTGTATGCTAGAAATGTAATGTTCCCTGTAATCATTCTACAAATTTGACTTTAAAATGTTGAATCAGATTGATGTTTTATAAAAGCATGAGTGAGGCACCCTTTGATGTTTTTTGTGAATCTTGCAGTATTTTGTGATTTACTTTAAAAACCAAATCCCAGAAAAAAATAGTTATACAAGTGTTTCAATACCAAGGAATTAATAATAAAACAACTTCTCTAGACACCTAGAATGTTTTCAGAAAAGTTTCTCCATATATTCTGAAACACAGAAACAAGAAAGCATTTAAAATAATCTGAGCGGGCAATTTTCAGTATAATTAGTTGAGCTTTTTTTTTACAATAAAAATTATTATTACTGTATACCCTCATTTTTATACATTCTATTATGTGGAGTGTATTGTTTGGTAGTTCTGGTTCTTGATCATTACAATAGAAATTATTATTACTATATACCCTCATTTTTATACAGTCTATTATGTGGAGAGTATTGTTTGGTAGTTCTGGTTCTTGATCATGTGTGGTGTCCCAGTCACCTAAAGCATTGGCCTTTGAGTCGTTTGAAGATGTGACATTGTAGTTCTTTCAGAGTCTTATAGACTCATAGAATGTTTTGGGTTGGAAGGGACCTTAAAGATCATCCAGTTCCAACTCCCCTGCCCTGGGCAGGGACACCTCCCACCAGACCAGGTTGCTCCAAGCCCCATCCAGCCTGGCCTTGAACACCTCCAGGGATGGGGCAGCCACAGCTTCTTTAGACAACCTGTTCCAGTGGCTCACCACCCTCATAGTAAAGAATTTCTCCCTAAAATCTAACCTAAGTCTCCCCTCTTTCAGTTTAAAACTGTTACCCCTTGTCCTATCACTACACTGTCTGATAAAGGGTCCCTCCCCAACTCTCCTGTCAGTGCCCTTTGGGTATTGGAAGGCTGCTATAAGGTGTCCCTGGAGCCTTCTCTCCTCCGGGCTGAACAGCCCCAACTTCCTCATCTGCAAATTTAGAAATTTAGAATTGCAGTATCAAGTTGTAATTTTTCATCTGCGTTATTTCATTGTTTTTATTTTAGTCTCTTTTAAAAAGAGATTGTTTATCTCAGGGCAAGGAATTCAAATAGTATTGGAAAGTCTCCTAATTCAAGTTCTTACTTAAATGCAACAGTTTCATAAGAGAGACTAAAATGTTTTGTGTCCTTTGCTGAAACCTGCCACCAGGTAAACTTCAGAGTGTTCCCAGCATTGTAGAAGGTTTAAAGGAACATAGATAATGGTTTTAATGTTAGACAGAAGACATAAAATGATATAAAAATACTACAGAACATGAATACCTATTTAACTTTACATGCTAAAGGAGACCAGCTGGTTGTGATTGACATTTAAATAAAAGATAGGCATTAATATGTGTAGGATGAGGCTACACCTTAATCTGATATACGGCATTTTGGAAAAGAAGGGAGATGTCATAAGAGTGTATGTCCAAATACACTGCCTTGCACTGAACATACATCCCCATGGTCCCTGTGCACACAAGAGAAATTACAGACAAGGCAAATCTCTTTTGATGAAGGGATAAAAACAGTAGGATGGGTGTAGCTAGTGAGAATCAGAACTGTGCAGTAATTATTATAAGCTCATATTATATAATAGAAACAGAGAGTGCTATCATGTATTTGTAAAAGCTTTATGTTTTCAGTTTATCATCTGAGAGGTAGACTGTAATTTATGTTTGACACTGGCAGTGTTGAGCCTACTGTTGCATAGTTCACACCAGTTTCAAAAGTAACTTCATCTGAGTTTTTCTAGATTTTGGATTAGCCTTTCATGTTTAATTCTGGAATATGAGTTTTTGATAAAGAACTGTCTATCCTTACTGGCTCTGTGGCCCTCACAATGTACAGAACTATGCTAAAATGCCTTTCTGTCAGCTTTGATGGAATGTCATGATATGTATGTCCCATGCAGCGGATTGTGTGGTCATCCCTTTAGTGGACGAGCTGGATCTTTTTATTACTTTGATTTGCTACATATTGCACTTCTTAAATTGTACACTCTGTATTTCTGAATTGAATGAGCAAATAATAGACTGAAAAAATTAAAGCTCTCAGTCTGGTTGACACAAGCAAAAGGAGCGCTGGGCATATCTTCAGAAGCAGTATTGGCATTTTTTATTAGGTGATTTTATATAGACAATATATCGCTATTCCTTTCTAATATAATTACATAAAACCTGCTCCTTTTAGCTCTGCGTTATTTCATCTATAATACATATATATATGACTACAAAAAGAAAGAATTCACCTAGCAATTTATAGGAAAAAGAAATCAGTTTTGTACATTGCAGTAGCTAATAATAATGCCTACAGCATTTAGGCCATGAGTCAGTAAGGCACTTTACTTTAATTCATTTACTGAACTGGAGCATTACTGAATGAAATTGTTAACAAAGGCAGAGGAATTTGAGTTGGTGGAAAGACAGGCTGAAGAAAGAACTCTTTAATCCCCAACATCTAGAGGTTCCCACAGTAAAAGAAATACATATAAGAATTGTTTATATTTAGACATAACATCATGATTTTTTTATTGACCAGTACATCCCCAGTCATATCACTGATGCTGGAACAAGTTAGATAATGGTGTGGGTAATAAAATGAAATCCTTTTGAATAAATAAAATTAAACTTGCAACATAGCTACATAAGCAGCTGCAATCTGCTTAATAAATCCTGATGTAGTATATCTTAACATTTCCATATTATCTAAGCTTCGAAAAAAATGTAATTTATTTTTATCATAACAGATATTTCATCTTCATGGGTAAGACCTAGACATTCTGCGCAATTGTTTCTTGTGAAGTACAAGCTATCTTTGTAGCTTCAGTACCAGATTCCCTAACTTATTTACTGGGGGAGGTAGGTATATTATCAGGTTTTGCTTCCATATGATTTAATGCAGTGACAACAGTCTCTAAAGAAAATTCAAATACCAGATAGTAGTTTCACAAGACCATTATCTTTTGATTGCAAAACTTTAAAGTATTTCCCAGACCAACTGATGAAGTAAATAATTGCTCATCCTCTGTATTATTACTGCCACCCTGGATCTCTGTGGGGGACTAAAGGGAAACAGAATTTTCTTAGGGTGAATTTTATGAACAGAAAGATATTTGTCTAGTGCTTAGCCAGGAAAACTGAATCACTGAAGGAACTATTTACTCCTAATTTTTCTGTTATTGTTCCAAAGTCTTTATTTCACTCTTTCTTCTTCTTTCCCCCCATTATCTTTCCTCAGATTTCTTTAGAGAAAATAAAATAAAAAAAAGAAACAAACAACAAATTTAAAAAGAGTAAAAGTTCAGGAGCAAATTTAAAATTATAAAATGCAATAGACAGTCATAGAAAATAGTTGGTATAAAACTCTCCTACATAAATTATGGAAATTGCTTGCCATGGGAACTGAGAGAAAAACTACGCCTTAAGTGTAGTCTAATAAAAATATTCTGATTCTGTTGCATGAACACATCCATTGCCTGTTACCTTATAATCCAAATGAGTACCCACTGGCATGACAATGTGACTGGGCACCAGGCCCTGGATAAAGGTTCTCCCTGAGAGCTGATTCACCCCCTGTAGCCAGGTGAAGAATGCCAATAGAGCCAGCCCAGCAGCATAGCTGATCTAAAGGATTCATACTAAGAGGCAAAGGATGCATGAGAAAAGAAAGAGGAAGTCCAATGGTGGTAGGTCTCAAATGTATTGGATTAACACACCACTGTCAACAGTCAGAATTTCCCAAGGCTCACCACGTACTTAAAGTTGCACCTCTACTGAAATGCCAGTAATGACCCAAGTCTTTGCATTTTCTCTGGCCATACGGACCATCACGGATGTGGACCATATCTGAAAACTAGAGTCCTAGAAAAAGCTATGCTTAAGCATTAAATGTTTAGTTGAGTTATTGGTTGTTTTTCTGAAGATAATCATGAGGAAAATCCTGCCACAGGTGAGTGAGCACTGATAAATGTAGGCTTATATGCTATGAATATGCTGAGAGCTATATTAGGGTCTAAAACCAGGCATCACTTGATGGACTTTTGCATGGACTTAAGGCAATGGTTGGGGTACATGGTAACAGCAACTCAAACTCAACTCGACTCAACTGAGTCAAGTCCACTCAGACCCAGAAATTATTCAGTCAGACACAACTTTTTGTGAACATTGATTCCATACCAGGCAAGGAACAAAATACAGCTGATAAACTGACCTGAACGTGAGCTGGTCTGTGCAACACAAGTTTACATCTCCATTCACTTGTGGCAGAGTTTACCATCAAACTGAGTAATCTATCCCAAGGTAATGGAAAGGTCGTGGTAGTTTCATTCCCATACTTTTAGTCCTCCATACAGTAAATATTGCAGTTGTATATTCACTGGGAACTGGAGTAAGAGTATTAGATCCAGTATACATAGAATACTGAAACAGCTACAGAGGTCTCAGTTATTATAGGTCAGGATGATCTGGCAGTGTAGAATGACATGTTGGAATCAGCATTGCTTTAGTAAATGCTCCTTCTTGTTTATGCATACTTCCTTTTTATATTTTAGAACTGAGATGGAAAGATCACGAGAAATTACCTTCATCGTGTTTTACGTAACTTGGTATTTCAAATGAAAGATAAAGACTTCCAGGAGTTAATTGAAGTAATTGATCCAGAAGAGACTGGATACCTTGACTACCATGAATTTTTAGACTTGTTTGAAGAAAAAGAATCATTAGGAAGTGTTACTTCTAATTCTGTAATCATAATCTCTGTTACAATGGCTGAGGCAAAATGTTGGATTGTGTTTTGGTAAAATGTTGTGCTCTGCATACAGTTTTTATCTAAGTTATAAGTTCACATTCTTTCCAGCAATGGAATATTCACAACCAGCTCTTCTAGACTCTTCTTTCTGATGCATCAATTGGAAAGCGATCTCACGGTTACTGGAGATTTTTGAAAACTCCAGCAAAGTCACTGACTCACACACGTGTGTACAGCAGAGGAGGAACGACAGTAGTACTTCTTGGCTTTCAGCTGTCAGGTCTGTTTTGCTGATATTTTGCTGTTTCTTGTTTTATCTATTATTCTTTATAATATACATTGGTTCAAAATATATGCTATATACTACACAGACATTGCATATTTTCTAGCTACAGCATTGACACCTTCTGAGTTTGTAGTTGCCTTATAACGTTTTCCTTTAGACTCATTCACCGAAGGTACAGAGAAGTTATATCCTGAAACCCGCTGTCGATATTTCTGTGCAGTATGTCCGTTTCCTGTGAGAGAAATAAGTCAATTCTTTTTCGCTTAGCAAATTATTCTGAGAAATAATCTGAGCTGCAGTTTGTAGATCTACTTCCTAATACTAAAGAGCTGTTCAAAATTTTTCATAATTTTCAATATCAAGTCTCTTCTAGGTTTGCATTAGTATGTCAACTGACTAACTCCATGTTTAACTTTGTCTTACGTAGTCTGGATAGTATTCTTGAGAGATATCAAAGGAGAGCAGTAGTGTCAAGAGAGATACTAGACACACAAAAAGAAGGTCCCCATTGAACAGCCCTGAATGGTGTGTATTGCTTTCAAATGCTTTGATGTTAGGAGCTGAAACAGGCTGCTTTCCACTCTGATGGCTCCAACAATAGCAACATTTGATGCTACAGCTCAAGTCCCTTCCAGCTGGTTTTGAGTAGAATAACGGTCTGGCTAAAATTGTGGGGCAAACTTTGATGGTTGTAAAATTAGCATGCCGGGGAAAATGCAAATGCTGACAGTGCCCACATATGCAACTAATGTGCACACGAAGATGGATTTACAAATTAAGCTGGTTAGGCTCATATTAGAGATGAACAAAGATAATTGCCCATTTTTGTCATTTCAAACAAGCAGCCCAAATGAAGTAAGTGCTAGCACAAGGGAAGGCAGGTAAAGGAAATGTTAAATATTATAGAACACTATTATAGAACACAAATATTATAGTCACTTTGGGATGAAATACCACCAGGGATGACACAGTAGTCACACATGACCATGGGGGCTGTGGTTTCACACTCGGAGAGTGATTCTGGCCTGAGCAGTAGGATTGTTCTGGACTCTGTGGCTGGGTTTGTACCCAGATCTGGATGAAAAGCAGCTGCAAGGAAGCCTGAGTGTCTGGGAATCCTTTTGTTTTGTGTCCTGAGTGGTGATGCCAGTTCCATCAATGAGGCCCATCGTGTAGAAAAGGCGGAGAGTACAGGTTGTACAAATGAAAGAGGACAACTTTTCCAAGAAATATCTTCATTTTTATTGTTTCTCAGAAATTATTTCATCAGAGGAATCTTAAAAGCAGCAATGGGCAGAAGCAGAACCTAGGAAGCAATCTAGAGCTGCAGACAGCAAAGACAACCCAAGGGGCATCTCCACCTCCTTCCTTTCACCTGAAATTTTGCACAGTACAGTGCTTGGTCAGATCTACCATTATGCCAAGATTTTCTGTCAAAATGTGATCCTGTGTTTGTTTCTTCTGAGAACCTTCTGTTTTTAGTGTACTCAATTTACAAGTGACAAACACTTTTGTTCTAACTGCTAGTGCTACAAACAGATCCTAAAGCAGGTTCAGTAAGCCAGATTTTGTCATTATTTTCCCTTTGTGCAAGCCCATTGTCTTCAAATTATGCCCTGAGTAAATTGAGTGCCACTTGCAATTCATTCAGTCCTAGTGGATTTGGTTTTACAGGACTGAGGGGAGAAACGATGGTAAAAGCTCTGCATTGTTATCAGTAAGTATACATGCCTCTTCAGTCACTTGAAGAAGCAGATCTGTGAAGCAAGGTTTATACTTTCTTACAATCACTTTTTAGTCAGTTTTCAGAATAAACATTTTCAAAGGTATATTTTAGGCCTGACGTTGCATCATGCTTTGAAATTAGTACATTAAAATTGATTTAGTGGAATTGTTTTAAATTAGATGGTTCACTAATAGCTTAATGGAACAAACCAAATAAAGAAGCCTGATCTTCTTGTTCTAGTTTGTAATACTGTAAGTGATAATGTAGTTAATTTTCAGGAAATGTTGGTTTTTCAACATCAGATTTGTCATTTTACTACATTTTTTCATGTGGTAATGCTATTGCAGTTTAACCTCAGGGACCTTTCTTTTTTTTTTTTTTTTTTTGCATTACTAATTCACTTAATTGTTAGGTGGAGAAGATCCTTTCAGATAAAATCACAGAAAATTTTCATAAGGCTTTGCAGTCCTATGATCCTAAGCATACTGGAACTATTAAAAGAAGTCATCTAAGAAAAGTCCTACAGCTGTGTTGTTCCTCTTTGTCAGATCAACAGTTTATGAAGTAAGTTGATGATGTGTGAGTTGCAACAGATTTAATGTAATTTCTTTTCTTACCGTATCTTTCTTCCTGTCTTTTAATATGACAGCTACAGCTGGAGGCATTAGGTATTTTGGTTTCCTTAAGCATATAGAAAAGAAAAGGTCGATGGAAGAGATACCCCCTTCCTCATGTGATCAGCTTGTAAATCCCTTATTTATTTTCACAACAATTCCATGTTGGAAATTCTTGTGGGCTTGACATTATTTCAGCATTTCAAAGGTGAAAAAGCCTTTTCTACAAAGGAAAACTGACTTGCTGGAGATCCGAGACATCAAACATTATTTAGTATTTCCAAACACAATGTAATACAAAATTAATTAAATTAATGTTATGTGTTTCCTCAGTAGACTATTATTGTAAAGAACAAGGAATTGGAATTTAATATTGTCAACATGAGATCTCATTTTCAATACAAGCAGGCTCCCCGAAGTGGGGAGTCAAAAGAGCTACAAGCATGGGGAGCATGGAGTCAAAATATCTATGTCCAAAGAAAAGGGAATTGTATTAGGCATTTTATTGCAATAACATTTCAGTCAGGTTATAATCGGGTCTAATCTACTCTCTCAGGAGCTCTAGTTTTCTCTGCTTACAGTCAGTGACTTTCAGAAAGATGTGGAATTCTTTCCTACCTTTGAAAACATAATAGGAAAATCAAAGAAATCAGTTCCATTCTGACCCTTACAACCCAGTGTCCTGCTGATCATTGTGTGTGAGGAGCAAACACAACAGCATCAATAGGAAATGGCTTTTGGAAAATAATCTTTGATCCTGAAATATGAATGAGCATGAGCGTGATCAGTAAAACCAATTCTACTGTATGCGTTTTCCTTTCTATAAATGTCTTAGAGAAAACTTTGGGTGCTATGCATTGGGTTCATAAAAGTCATGTTCCCAGCACAGTGTGTTATAACTGTATGCTTTCATCATCTGTCAGTTTTATAGCTCTGTGTTTCGTAGTATATAATCAGTGGTCATTGATCATGAACAAGTAATTATCCTTTGAATTACCTGGGACTCAGCAGTTATACAATTTTCTAAATAATGTTTCTACCATTATTTGTGTCAATGAGAGATCTTTACTATAAGAAAAGTCAGAAATTACAGCCACTTTGAATTGGAAAGTGGCCTTTGCTTGCAATTCTAAACATTCCCTATAAGAAAATAATAGGGAGTAAAGCAGTAAGAGGCAAACTGTTAAGGTTTAATTCATTCATCATTGTGGTTAATGGCTCTTTTGCTTCTGTTTTAAAAGGATGCAAGGTAAGTCTTATGAGATCAGCCTAGCAGAATGCTGAACACTGGGGCTGTGTTCTAGCAAAGCACGGGAAGAAGTGAGCATAATGCTGTCAGCATTTCTGTTACGGTGAGCACATTTGTGTATCTGCATTTTTGAGCCATGGCACCTTTGAAAAGTGCAGGTTTCTGTGTTTAGCAAAGAGGGATGTGCAACACCCTAGATGGGATAAGTTTGCAATCTTTGTATAGGAATAGCATCCGAAATATATGTCTAAAAGACAAGGTTTGGTTTCCATTATCAAAGACATTCAGGGACATATAGTCTTGCATTGGCCATGCCCAGTGTATGAAAACAGGGTCCCATTCACACCATGTTATTAATTATTCTGTAGTAATAATTTCTAAAGACACCTGTTCTTAACAGTATCATTCGTCAGGGTCATGTTCTAGAAAGTTGATGACCATACTGAGGAAGGAATGTCGTTCTCATAATAAGATGAAGAGAACTTATGCTCAACAATACAATAGACGGCCTACTTGATTGGAGAACTACTTGGGTTTAGGATAAATGAGTAACAATATAGCTAATTAAGTTAGAAGGGCTCATCCACAGGTGAGGAGATACTTTGAAAAGCCTCCTTTGTTATAATCTACTTTCAGAGTTGTCATTCTATGGTTTAGCCTGGCTTCTTAAAAATATGTTTTGACTCACATCTTTTTACCGATCTATATTTCCTTGTTTCAAGTGTGGCATTAATTTTTATGTTAGATCTTATTTAAGACTGTCCTAGGAAAATGTTGTGGATTATGCAGAGAAACAGTGGATGGCACTGTTCATTCGCTGCTATAAAGTGGTAAGAAATGCCAGGTTTAAAAAGGCTGTATTTTAAAATAATAAGCAAAAAAGAAAAGTAATTGACTCCTTTAAATGCATACACACTGGGCTTAAGATGATCACATCTGTGCTGGGAATGTCATAACCAGATTGGGGATTTAGCACGGGTGCTTTAAGGGATGCAGAAGTTTTGAGTAAAAGGTGATGAAGTGACTGAATTACATTCTGGATTCCAGTGGTTCAGCTACATCAGTCTTATTTATTTGAAATGATACTTCTGCTTTGGGGGGCTTCTACTATAATTGGACTTTTGCATTGATGTGACTCATCCTGAGGCACTTGAGGACAATACTGCTATCGCTGCAGCAGAATAGCTGGCATGCTTGTCCCAGATGGCTTCCTGTGAGATGACATTCAGGCTGGGGAAAAGAGGGAACAATTTTTAAGGGCATTTGGAAGCCTTTTATGGATTACACTCAGAAAGCAGATGTTGCTCTGTAGTGCTCACAGCCATTTTCTATGTGAAGTCTTCACTTGTTTTAGCTGAGCAGGGCTTCACAAATACTAGAAAATGGAGACTCTTTCCCCTCCCTCTCACCCCCCTGATACTTTCTTCTGCAGTGTATATGGTGTGGATTAGATTTCTCAAAAGAAATTAAAGCTTTGATTTTCATTTATGTATTTATTTATTTCAGAAGAAAGGTACTCGATATGTTAAGTTATAAGTAGTTTCTACCAAAGGTAATTTTTTAACGTCATTCTAAATGGAACAGGCAGTTGGGATAAGTGCAGAGAACGCCACGTGTCCCCAGCACAAGGACAGGAGCCTTCTGCTTTCATCCAGGAATATCCCAAAGCTTCATGAACATGAATGAAATCTTGGAAGGCTGAAGAGCTCAGTGAAGCAGCGACGCAGCGATGACAAGGGCTCTGATTCACGAGCTCTGCTAATTTATAAGGGAGTGATTTAAGAGGGTAATTTAACAGACCCAGAGAACTAGCAACTCTTCCCTGGAAGCTACCCTCAGAATAACAGAAGGTGCTGAACAAACAGTGCGTCTGCTCCTGGGCTGCTAAAGTTCACATCCAGGAATACTAACTTAGGCTGCTAATTATTTTTCATATTCATATGCCAGGCAGCATGTTAAGGTAAATAGGGGCTTTCACTCATGATTTCTGACAGATTTAGTTGTGCAGTGGCTGTGATCTTTGCTCTCTCTTCAAGCAGTGCAGCTGGATTTGACAGGTCAGTGTCGGGTGAGCCAAGTTTCTTCCGAGTGTCCACCATATAATTCAAGCATTAATTACACAGGCTATTCACAAAGGGTAACTGTAAGTAAGGAAGGTTTGTGTCCTTAGGTTCCTTCTAGAGTCAATGGAGTTCTTCCATGTAATGACACAGTGTTTAAGTTAGGTTCCTGCTTTCTCTGTAGGCTACAGAAGGAGTGTGGAAGGCTAGTTTCCAGTGCCCAAGGATAGCCTTCTGAGTAATGCCCTTAACTGTATGTGGAAAAGAAATATGTTACTTTGATCGTCTTTGCCTTAAGACATTTGTATTATGCATTGTTCTCAACCTCCCAAATTATTTTAAATTCATATTTTATCCAGGTTATGCTATAAATACAAGAATAACTCCTCTGATGGAATCTTTTACAAGATGCTTTTGGATAACTTAAAAGTTGCTATTCTTTCTGGTGACTTAAATGGTATCAGCTCACATATATCAAAGGAAAAACAACAAAGAGAAGAAAAAAGGCAAACAGAGCTTTCAAAAAGGTACTGTTATGACAGACATTTTTCTATTTAATGTAAAGAAAAAATATGTATAGAAAGGAGACTTCCAGATAGACTGAGGATACATGCTGTTTTTCTAATGGTAAGTACAGTCCTGAGCTGATCTCTCATTTCGCAGAGATACATTCAGAATTGTACAACACTGAAAGCATTGCATCAGGAGAGCAAACACACATGGATCATTCATCAAAGACTCTAGGATTCAGGTAAAAATGTTTAAGCCCACTTTACAGGGTCCACAAGGATTATATCTCACTGCATGATTCAAAAATTGGGGTTTTGCCCTCTAGATAACATTTGAAGACTAAGCTCGTGATCCTCTGTAGAATCAGTGCAGCTCGTTATTCAGGAACTGGATTTTAACATTCTCAGAGGAACAGGAACTCTGGCACATCTGATGTGACTTGAGATGCAGTGACTACAGTGACTACTGCAGCCCATAGCCACAGCCTCCAACTGAATCAGCATCATTGATGTTGGCATCCAGGTTACAAAGATGTATGACCTATTGTTTCCCCACCTTTTACTTTTGAATATATGTAAATGCCTGCATAATATGGAGGGGAAACAATAAACTTTCCCTTGTAATGAGCTTCTCTTAAAAATTTTTATTTTCTTATCTTTGCATTATAATCTACATGTATGGTCTGACCCAGGTCACATGTGTTTCCTTTCACTTGAACCCAGATAATG
This sequence comes from Calidris pugnax, assembly GCF_001431845.1. Classification (NCBI taxonomy): domain Eukaryota; kingdom Metazoa; phylum Chordata; class Aves; order Charadriiformes; family Scolopacidae; genus Calidris; species Calidris pugnax. Next base: position 3,637,621 of record NW_015090825.1, read on the forward strand.
CTTAACTCTAATATGTTCATTGTGGCATGGTCACTGCCTATCTTCCCTCATTTTTAGGTTGGCATTCCATAAAACAGGATGCCCTATGCAAAGCTCACATTTCTGTCAACAGCTCTCAAGACAGGAGTATGCCTTGTTTTGCCCCATATTCTCCTCAGACTTTTTTGTTTCCTCTTCAACAATATCACCTTTTTGTGTTTCTCAAGTCCCCAACTGAATGCCCTTCAGACCACCTCTAGAGATGGCCTGGTCTGTGCATTCACCCGTCAGAACTGACAGCTTATTCGTATGTCTCAAAAAGCACCCTTCTCTTGCCTCTCTTCTGTTGTCTCAGAGCCTTACCACAGGATCCCTGCAAACTTTTCAAAGGAGGCCAAATGTTGCAGGGACACCAAACGTAGGTATACCTGACCCTGAAGGCCAATTTCAATGCCACTCTTAATGCAACCTTCAGCAATGCTCTCACAAAATGGTTTGTAGGCCCAGCAGGACCTTCATGTTTCAGTCATGAGCGTAGAGAAATTGGCAGTGGATATTTGGCATTTCAATCAACAATATGAGGATTCAAATGCCTGCTGAAGGACCCTGCCAAAGGACAGCTTGCGCTCACTAGAATTCACTTACCGCTCTTTGCCAGGCTCTGCTGTAGAAGGGCAAAGCAGAGGAGGAGCATGCTATCTGTCTTCTAATGGCCTCTCAGGCACTGCGACATCCTTCTCTCTCTGCGAGCAAGGTCTTGGAATGATACAAGCCTTCTGGGATATTTTTAAAAACACCACAATCTTCTTCACCTTCTTGCCAAGGTGACGGATGGCTATGAGGCCCTTGAACTGCTTTATATGGTGTGGTCAATCACTAGCTATTGGGCAGATGTCAACTGTTTGGAAGTGTTACCTGAGTACCTGTCGGCCACCCATGTGAGACAAGTTCTCAGGCACATGGCTTGAGTCAGTTTAGTATGTGAGGCCAGCACAGGAACAAGTCAAACCCTGGGAAAGCTGGGACCAGGCTGTGAACGTACCAAGGCCGACCTTTTATTTATGATGTTGATCAGAACTGTTGGTTTAGGCATTCTGACAAATTTTAAACAGAACCTTTTGATCTCTGGTTCCTGAATGGGTAAGTGTCTTGGAGCTATGTCAGATGAACTGCTCCTTCTGTAAGTACAAGCAGTGATTTACATCTTCCCTTCAGTTCTTCTTGCTCCAGTGATGTTCTGTGGTGGCCAGTTCTGCTACCAACACATTCTAAGCCTCCTAGCCTGGAGTTCAAGGATTTTGTCCCTCCTCCTGAAATTGCTAAAATCAAGCTTAGGTATCCTTATGAATCTTAATGTTACCTCTTTCCTTGTTATGTAATGGGTGCTGTATGGCTTTCATTTGCCAAATTATTTCTGCTCCTCTCTTTAGCAAGAATTCATGACCAGTAATGGAAAAGAAATATTACCTGAAGTCTCTAGGATAGCAAGCCTGACCTCTTTCTTACCAAAGTGGTGATTTTGGACCAAGGGTCTGCAATGGGTGGAATCTTGATATTTCCACATCTTTCTACCTGTAAGGTCTGTAACACATTGTGGTGGTTAAGGTATCCTTACCAGTGAAAGATCCCATTCCAGAATGGCCTTTATCTTAATCCTCAGGGCTTTTAGCAGACTGCCTCTGTGTCTGAAATTCTTTCCTAATTTGCTTTTGCAAGACACTAGGAAATACAAAAAATATTATGGTTGGCTCCTTCTATGTAATGTTTTTCTGTGAACAGAGCGCTCCTGTGGATGCATTTCAAGATTGTCCCAAAGCAGAACATGAGCTGTACTTCAATCAAGAAATCAACCTGTTTGTTTTCTACAGGCTGAGCTTGTCCCTCTTGTTCTTGAGGTCAAAAGAGCTTTCTTTTTGTATTGATAAGAACAGATCTTTCAGAGATTCCCCAAGGTTATTTTTGCTGAGGTCCAATGCCATTTCTAGCAATAGACTGTCAAAGCAGAGAGCTGGCAAGATATAGAAAAAAGGAGATGATTCGTCAACGTGGAATACAGTTGTGTCAATAGGACACAGTACACTAAACTCAAGACAGATCACTAGCCTCACTAATAAATATCTCTGTCTCTAACTTCTGCTGAGCCACCATCTGGAGTTTTATCCATACCTTCAGTATGGCCCCCAGAACTGACGTGTTAGAGTAGACGGTTAGATTAGGTTTGTCAGGCCTGAATGGAGAACTTCAAGGTCCAGGTCCAGTGAGATGAGAATGTGCAGGGAGTAGGGTTTGGTGTTTCGCACAGTTGGTAAGCATTCTGGCCCCCAGAACTGATGTGTTAGAGTAGACGGTTAGATTAGGTTAGAATGGAGAACTTTAGGGTCCAGGCCCAGTGAGATGAGAATGTGCAGAGAGTAGGGTTTGGTGTTTCGCACAGTTGGTAAATGTACTTGTGGCTTATTACTTGAAGATAGGAAAAGAACATGCTTCTCACTGAGTACTTCAAGCTGGCAGCTGGGCAAGAAACAGTACATGGCTAGGCCAGAGAAGCACATATGCTGATTGCTTGGCTAGCTGCTAACAAATGGAAAAGATAATGTTCCTGCCTTCCCAACGAGGAGAATGAAGACTGTCTCTCCTTTTCATTACTGACAATCTCACAAAACTTGTAGCCACTGCAGCTGAAGACCCCTACCCCTCTCAAGTTTGACTGAAATTGGTGGATGGACTCCAAATCTAGGGAAAAGGCTGACAGATGCAGATGAAAAGACTGATTGCATTATTCTTATTTCCCTAGGAAACCAAGGTAAAAATGGTGCTGGTGGAGTGGAATTTAATTTAAAATATAAGCTTGCCTGAAATCAGGGTAGATCTCAAGGATCCCTAGTGGCTCTTGTGTCTCTTAACAGGCTTTGAACTCATTGTGACTCTGTAATTACTGCCTGAAAGCAGGAATAGATTTCTTAGAAATATGTCAGTAACTCTCCAGTTCTCCTCCTTCCCTCTTTTTAAAACTAGGTAGTGTGTTTGCTTTTCTGCATAAATTTGGGAGACAATTTTTGCTGGTTCTTTAAGAACCAATATGAATACATAACAATATACTTTAATTTTTTCTTTCCTTATTTCTTATTAGTACTCATTGTTCAAGCATCCTGCTTATATTTGACTCTTTATCAAAGACTGATACAAAAAGAGGCTTCAAGTGCTTCATCCCCTTAATGCAATCCATTGGTAGTTTTCTCCCTGTTGAATAGAAAGCCAAGCATTTTCTTGATCCCTCTTATATTACTGAAGCATTTATAGAGTGAGTTCTCATTACTCTTGATATTTTTGATCTTGTATCTCACATTGTGTTTTGGCCTTTCAGGTTTTGAGTGTATGTACTCATGCTTCTCTTATACTGTGATGGCATGTTTCACTGATGCACTGCCAGCTCTCCTTAAGTTATTTTCCCTTTAGACCCGTTTCCCATGAGATTTTAGTTCCCTCAGAAGGTAGAAGTCTACTTTTATTCACTATCCTCCTTCCTTCCTTTTGCAAGTGTCATAAACTCTGTCGTTCTGTCATCGTTCCTGCCAAAGCTGTATTTCACCTTTTCAAGCAGTTTCTCTGTGTTAATTAGGATAAAGTTTAGAAAGACTTTCCCTTCACTGGATTTTACAGCATCAACAGGATGTCACTGGCACAAACTGATAATCTGCTGGACAACCTATGTTCTGCTGTAATCATCACCCAACCAATTACAACCAGCTCTTTTACCCTGCATGATTTTGCCTCTTTTTTTTTTTTCATGTGCTGACAACCAGCATGTTTCATCCATCCTGTCTGGTTTTGTGTATTCTATGGCCCTGTAATGTGTAGCCCTATTCCAAGTAGTTTTAGGTCCTCAGCTAAGTGGCAGTAGTTAATACCTTCCTGTGAGCTTTTATGTCAGCTTCTTTCTTCAGTCTGGTTTAAGACTTCCCTACAAGGTTATAAAGCTGGTAGATAAAGAGAGCTTTTTGTGAATAAGCCCGTGACAGGGAAGATGGTCTTTTTAGATGAGATCCTGCAAGTATTAATTTATTTCCAGGACAAATCCAGCCTTTGCTTCAGTCTTGAACTTCAATAAGGAGGAAGCGTATAAAGAACATTGAGTTTACCTTCATCACCTGTCCTGAAGTTACTTTTTTATTTTCTCAGGGTCATTCATGGCAAGGCCTATGTTTATAGACAGGAGAATATAATGATCAATGGGATGGGGCAGGTAAAGTTAGTAAGGTTTTGGCAACTTCTTGCTTTCAGGCAAGATAGCAGATATCTCAGAAGACCAGGTGCCTTCAGCAGATGAGCCCCCATCTGAGATCCTCAGGAGAGAGTCACCAGTCAGAGTCATCTTTTGATGGGAGGCTTAGAGTTAATCTTCTGTGTGCTTCTCAGATCAAAGTAAAACTCTTTCATTAGCATATTTTTAGAATAAGAGTTAAAATGTTAAGATTATCTTGAAGTTTAGGGAATACCATAAAACACACTTAATAAATCTATAAAATAAGTCTGCTGAATATTTCTGCACTTTGCTTATATGGAAATACATGCTCTAAAATTTAACAAAAATAATGGTTCTAGCTTTCGCTTTCATGGGTTATAGTAAATCCATAAAGGATGTAAAATAGGTACAAGTGGGACACATTATTTAATATAATTTAATTTTTTTTCTGTCTCTAAAAGTTATTAAATATTTAATTGTTATTTATTTTAACGGCTTATTGATGAAGGTTGTGGTATTTCAGCAAAAAGAGTATGTAGTCCATATCTATGGACTTTCTTATTGGGCCTGAGAAAGAAAGGTATTTTGGCCATTCTTCAAAGGAAAAAGCATGGAAGGGATTTACTTGGGATCCAGGAAGAGAGAAAACATCATAAGAGATATTTTTTCCTTTTAAAATCAATGGGAAAACTTTCATTAACTTCTTTCATGTTAGCTTAGCCATCTCATGTTAACTGAGGAGGTATTAAAGGATCAAGGTGGCTCCTTAGCTGATGTAGAAACTTGGGCTCATTAGAAACTAAGCCTGTGATTTGGAGGTCTGAGATCTCCGTTTGCAAAAGAAATACTTCAGAGCAGTATCAGTCAATTTTCCCTTCCCTTCCCTTCCCTTCCCTTCCCTTCCCTTCCCATACATAATAAATGTTTACACAATATAGGGCTTGGAATCAATGTGTGCTCTAATGGGGTCAACATATCATTTTGTTTCTCATCAAAGAAGTTTTTTCCATGTCTGTGTCGTCTTTGTCATTAAAGCACTCTTGTTTGTTATTGCTGGATCAAATGTTTGAAAGTACAAAAGTAAGCAACTTGTCTTCATGCACAATCTTTCAATTTTAGAATCAAGCAGATTGAAGATCAAACTAACAAATACGCCCAGGATAGAACTGTTGATGAAGTAGTTAAAAGGTTGAAGGACAGAGTGATACAAGAGGCAGCCACTACTAAAGACAGCTTTTTTACCTACAACAAGTATGAGAAAATTAATAAAGCTGGCTTGCAGAAGGTAGGAAAAATGTTATCTATTTTTCTCTCTCCTGTACTTTTCCCAGAGAGACCCTTATTATCTTAGCAATGTGCCTGCTCACACAGCTACAGTGAAATCCTCCAGGACTGTTTCAGCCACTGATGCAGGTCTCATGCAGCTTATCGTATGAGAAAGAATCTCAAGTTCTCTTTAAAGACATAGAACTGTCATCCTGTAGCAGCACTACACCTTGAAAGCTTCAACTGCTCCCAGTTTTCGTAAAGAACATGTATGAATTGGAACCGGCAAGATACAGTTGGGATTTGGAGGTCTAATGTCAACCAACAACACACCTCTTAATGCTAAGTGAGTGGGCATACCATAAAGAATCACCTAAACCTGAACTCAGAGCCTTTAAGCCCTCTCTGCAACTCCACAGGGGTAGGAGCTGGTTATAGTTACGTGAAGAATAAGATTATTAACAGGTACAGTATGACACTTTAGGCAGAATGACCAAAGCAAATTTATACCATCTTTCAGATTTCTGAGCCTCAGCCTCCTCTGAACCACCCTTGGACTGTGGTGTAGCTTGGAATCATACTAGGACTAGGGGGCACCCCCTGGGGTCCCTGTATCTCTTCCTTGATAACTCTTACTCTACTTTCAAAGGAGCCTGCAGTGATTGTACGAGGGAAATTCCTCTGGATATCCAGTAGCATTTCAGGGCATAGATTGGCCCCCAATAGGAGAGGAGGACTTTTCTGTTGCTCTTTGAATTCAGTTGATTTGCTCGTGTTGCAGTTATCCAGTGTAATTATTTGATATTGGGTGGCTTTTAATACTGGGCTAGCTGATTTGGGTACAGCATCTCAGTGCTAAGAGGATCCACAAGAATAAGAATGCATTGAAATTGTACAGTTTTCACTTGCCAAGGCTTCCAATTGAATTTTGTAGGTGTCTTTTTTGAGGTAGAGTTTTCTGTGGTGTTCCCAGGGCCCATCACAGCCATGATGGCTTATCTGACTGCACATTGTGCTTTGGACAGACTTGTGAAGTCATGGATTTGGGATTGTAGCTGTGATGCTGATGGCACCCAGTTGTACATTTCTTTCTTTTCACATTTCAAAGCAAAACGCTTTGCTGAAAGTTGAGACTGGACAGGAGAAGAGACAAGATACTCTGCTCTTTGGCCGGGTGCTGAAGTAAAGTAAGAGTCAGCAAGGGTCAAACCAGAACCATTTGAAAATGGCCTGTGTTGTCCCTTGGGAAGGTTTGTCTCAATCTGATTTTATTCTGGTTCAGTAACATCATCTTCCCACCCAAGTACCACAGACCATCTGTGTTTTCCCCAGCTACTGTTGCAGGGGCAAATGTACTGACTGTAAGGGTCTGACAGAGCTCTTGCCTTCTTTTCTCTCCTTCTTAACATAGGCACATGTGGTATGTCCTCCACGTCATACGACGGAATGAAGGCTGTTACTGTAGGGCCTTCTCCTGTGAAAGCTGTAGCTGCATCCAGCTGCACATCGTCTTACCCTCAGGTGGATATCATTTTGCAATTGTGTGCAGGAAGTGAAATTGCTTTGAAATGAAGGGGAGGGAAAGAGGGAGGACAGATCGCAAAATATTTTCTTTTTTTTTCTTAATATTTTCTTGCTAATAATACACTTACTAAGAACGTGTTAAGCTGTAACCCTTGCCCCCATACAGATATGACATCTGTGACACAATACTTTGGGACATTGACTTTGGTTGCTGTGATTTACAGTACAATGTGATACCTAAGAGGCTTATGTGTTGCCTGCAGCTAATGCAGTAACTTTGTCACTTCTAGGCAGAACCTGCTGCTTTCTCTCCTGCGTTAGCTGTCTGTATACAACTCACATCTAAGATATTTTGTGTAGCACCAGAAGCTATTGCACAGTTAGTCTTTGTGATATTATTGTTCTTTCATTACGCTGTAGATGACGCATTTCTCAAGTTTTGGCAATGCACAAAGGATAAAAAAATGTCATGTACCTGCAGCCAGGTGTATGCATCACTGCACTGTGATGTTCTTGGACCCTGCAAGCTCAGCAGAGTCCAGCTGGGTGGAATACTGCCCAGGAACTCTGCCCTGCTGATGATTATGATCATTCAAAAGGGGCATATTTCCCTGCAATAATCCTGTTCTGCACTGCCTTGTGCTTAGTGAAATAAGCCTTTCCTAGAATGAATGAGGATGGGAGCTCTGTGTGAATAAGGGTGGTTAAAAGGGATTCCTCATCAGAACTGAAGTGACAGACTGCCTTATGTCTCTGGGAACTGCCTGGGCATGTGTGTTTTCAGGTGAAATGTAGACTGAAACTGACTCTCCATCACTTGTGGTCTATAAAGATCACTTTTGCAAAAGAAAGTTTTTTTTCACCTCATTGTCTAGGTAGAATTCAACTCAGAGTTTTCACATTCCTCCTGCTTTAATTTTCTTGACACTTCTACCAAGATGTTCATCAACTGCTGGACTGAATTGTTTGGGAGCACAGCTGATTTTCACAGAATCACAGAATGGGAGGGGTTGGAAGTGACCTTCAGAAATCATCGAGTCCAACCCCCCTGACAAAGCAGGTCCACCTAGAGCAGGCTGGACAGGGACGCATCCGGGTGGGTTTTGAGTATCTCCAGAGAATGAGACTCTGCAACCTCTCTGGGCAGCCTGTTCCAGGACTCTGTCACCCTCAAAGTGAAGTTTTTCCTCATGTTGAGATGGAATTTCCTGTGTTCCTGTTTGTGCCTCTTGCCCCGTGTCCTGTCACCGAGCTACACTGAGAAGAGTTTGACCTGATCCTCTTGATATCCGCCCTTTAGATATTTATAAGCATTGATGAGATCCCCTCTCAGTCTTCTCCGGGCTAATTAGACCCATGTCTCTCAGCCTTTCCTCATCAGAAAGGTGCTCCATTCCCTTTATCATCTTTGTAGCCCTCTGCTGGACCTGCTCCTGTACTTCCCTGTCCATCTTGAACTGGGGGGCCCAGAACTGGACACAGAACTCCAGATGTGGCCTCACCAGGCCAGAGTAGAGGGGGAGGATGGCCTCCCTCGACCTGCTGGCCATGCTTAGCATCAAGTTTGAAACTGCTAGAGCAGTTTCTAGAGTGGCCAGGCAGAGTTGCTTGGCCTCAGAAGTGGGATAGGTTACTTAGCCAGTTGAAGCACAGTGTGGTGGTGGTAAACTAGTGAAGGGCCTGGAAGACAAATCATATGAGGAACAGCTGAGGGAGCTAGGACTGTTTAGTATGAGGAAGAGGAGGCTGAAGGGAGACCTCATCACTCTCTACAACTACTTGAAAGGACACTGTAGAGAGGTTGGAGCTGGTCTCTTCTCACAGGTAATTAACGACAGAACAAGAGGGAACGGCTTCAAGCTCCAACAGGGTAGGTTTAGACTAAACATTAGGAAGTAATTTTTCACAGAAAGAGTGGTCGGGCATTGGAATAGGCTGCCCAGGGAGGTGGTTGAGTCACCATCCCTGGATGTGTTTAAGGGACGTTTAGATGGGGCACTGAGGGACATGGTGTAGGGGAGGATTTTGTAGAGTAGGGTAGATGGTTGGACTCGATGATCCCAAGGGTCTCTTCCAACCTGAACGAGTCTATGATTCTAAAGATAAAAGCATAGCTGTTTTCTGATTTGTTATCCCATGAAAGCATAGCTGTTTTCTGATTTGTTATCCCAGGTCAAGCCATAGAAATGGACAAAAGTCTGTCCAACTTGGAAGTGGATAAGCTTTCTTTATTTGTATAACATTATGCTACAGTGCCATTAAGGGAGTGGGTGGAATGCACCCTTATGTTCCTCTGAAGGGTAATTGATCTTGGTGTGCCTGAATAACCCAGAACTGCAGGCATAAAATCACCAGTTAACCTCTGCAGGGTTATACCAACACTGCCAGTTCTGTGTTTTTCTTTACAGCTTACAGCATAAGCACACCTTTTAGCTGCTTTGCCTGTGGAGTACCAAAGGTGTAAGGAGGGTTAGTAAAGGGGGGTGCCGAACTCCACCTCCTTTACCAAAGAGGTTTCACTGGCCTGGCTTTCTTAGGAATTGGGCAACTAGGCACAGATCCCACCTTTGCACCTTCACACTTGCCTGATTTTTAATATAGTTCAATATCAGGAAGCAACTGAATCTCTGGAATAACAACCAGAATTTTGTATGTGTGCATTCACTTATGTGAAAGATTGATGTCGTCGATCCTCTTCCTTTAAGTAAGACTTACAAACTTTGCCTTTTGTGAGCCATTCAGCATGGGACAATGACCTAGTCTTACAATTTAATATGACTTAATCTTGCATGCATTTTTGGCAGAGTTTTATCACTTTTTTTTCTTTTTCTAGATGAAAGTGCTAGTAGTTGAGGCTGTAGTCACCAACGTTACTATTGTGACTGATTCTCTCCAGCTTTGATTGGATTTGTGCAGCCAGATTTCCTTATCACTACTATTAAGCATTTGATCTGATGGTAAATACTTGTTCAACTGAACATGAAATGTGCTTGCTTATCCAGAAGCTTTACATTCACAGAAAGGAATGATAATTTGCTAATTATTCTCACTTTTTTAACACTCCTTATGCTGTTCAGCTATTTAATGATTTCTTTCTTTTAATCTGTACAATTAACTAAAATATAATGGCAAGAGTAATTGCTGCAGGAACACTTGGGAAGTCAGGACAGAGCTGTGCAGGATAGTTATAAAGGAATACACCCATAGCAGGAGTTACAAAGCAGCTAAAGGAAATGAAAGGCTTTGGAGAAAGCCCTCAGCATTCTGAGGGGCTGAAGGGATTGCAGCTACAACTCTTCAGGGAAACAGGAGGTGGGAAAAGGAGAAAAAAATGAGGGATCCCTCCACAGTCCACTGCAGGTACCATTAAGAGAGGTGCAATGGGAAACTGCCACCACTCCGGACTACTGTACCTCCTAGATGGAGAGAGAGAGGGAGAGAGTCTGCAAAAACAAAAAAAACAAAAAAAAAAAAAAAAAAAAAAGAGAGAAAGAGAAAGGGACATGGGAGGAATATAGGAAGACCAGAAAGTTCTTTGCCAAAATAGATTACCTAAAATGGACTCCCAAATCTGCTTTGAAGAGCAGCAATGCAGAAGGAATCCTGCCTTCCACCTAGCTGGGGTTCTGGGGCCTAAATCCAATCTGCAGCATTTCTTGTCCAGGAGGTAGTTGTGGCAGACTTGTGGGGAAAAGAGTAGTGGCAAATTCTACGAATGACAGTTTTCCTGCAGTCTGCTAAATGAGTTAACGTCGTTTCTTCTGGCACTTTTTACTTTCCAGGTGAAGCTTAATCTGAGCCTGTCACTTGGTGCTTTTGCTTAAAATGCCAGTCTCAAAAATATAGTCAAATTTTTCTCTCTGTCTTTCTGTATAGAATTGAAGTTGTAGAGAATAGAACTATATTTAAATGGCTTACAGTAAATGTAAGGGAGAGAGATCAATTTTCAGAGTAATTTCAAGTTGAGCCATAGGATCAAACACCCAGATACTTAGTATTCAAAATGACATATTAAGCAAGAAAATAGGCCATTATATAACTTATTTTATTTCTCTTCTAACAGGTGTTGGAAGATCATGGTATGCCAATGGATGACAGTCAATTTAATCTATGAACAGAAAAGCTGGAGTCTCCAGATGGAGGGTTGAGTTTTCTGGATTTTGTGGAAATATTGGAAGGTAAAGGAATTTTAACACAAACAGAGCATGAAACAAGCCCTTCCTGGAAGATGCAGAATTTTTCTTTTTTGATGGAAGGGTAATGGTAAAAATGATCATTGATATGAATTTTAGTGCTTGGATGACCTTCTTGTCTGAAGTTCTTTGACTCCTTACCTAGCTAAGCTGCTGAGTATCTAACTCAGGAGTAGAAGGAAACTGGAATAGATGGGATGTGACCTAACTAAAGGTCCACAGAAAGGTGTGATGGAGTTGCCACTAACAAATTGCAAGAAGTAACTGATTGATTTCTCTGCCTTGAGTAGATCCGTGCCCTCAGCATTTCTAACTCTTATTCACAGTTTTAGGATTATGTTGTATCCTAAATTACAGTGGATGATTTTATAGTACTGGTCTACTGGTGTCCAGCAACATTTTCTGGTCTGTGTAAAAAGAGAGAAGACAGTAACTACTCCTTTCAGGAATGAAAGATCTGTAAGTGATGAGTTTTACTGGCTCTATATACAACTGGAGATCCGTGGTGTGACCTGGTTACTTACTGGTTTATGGTTTTAATTTAAAGTATTGGTTTTGAATGTTAAAGCTGCTAAGGGACATTGCTACTGGGCAATGCTGAAATGTGGTTATCTATAACATAATTGATAGTATTATTGGACTACCAAGAATCCCAAGGAGACAGTGAGGTTTACTGTTTGTTTAGATATAGATGTATTGTCCACTCATATAATGAGGATGTTGTCTTCTTTGATTTACTGTTGCTGAAGAATGAATACCAGAGGAATATATTTGTACTCTGGGAGCACATTTTTTCACTTCAGCTACTTGCCTTACCCCGTCAGTAATTTCACTGATTTCAAGGCACTGTAAGTGAGGGTTTCGATTTCTACCTCCTAAAAATGAAACTGATGGAATCTGATTTCTTAGGATGGAACCCTAAGTGCAAGGTAAAGTTAATAAGTAATTATTCATTTCTTATTTCTTTTATACATCTAGATTTTGTGAGTAAAATTCTGATGACAGAATTTTATGCTGGTAGTTTTGTCTTTGGCTTCAAAAGCCAAAAAAGTTTTAACTTCCATATTATGCCTCTCGTTATTCTCAGAGGTGTGCATTTATTTTTTTCGCAGTTACTATCCTTTTCTGCTGTCATTATTTCTCGTTCAGAACTAAGACAAGGAGGAGAACTGACTTGTATCTGGCTGATACAATATTCAGGTTTTAGTTCATTCAGTCCTGTAAGTTTAGAAGTTTGTGAATACAGCCAGCTAATCATCTGCCCACCAAAATATGTGTGCCTTCATCCAGCAGCCAAATAAAAGATGCCTGAAACAGGTTAACCTTAAGGAAAATGAGTGTGCCAACTCTTTGATTTAAATCAAGAATCAACAGTGGTTTGTCTGTATTTAAAGTTTTTGCTTTTGCCAATTATGAAAATCACAGCTTTTCTTTCCATACGGTACTATATCCCATAGCTGTAAAAGAAATTGCGACCCACATTCAACATCAACTCTCAGAAATCAGAAGGCAAAGAAAAAACCTTCCTAACTTTTATTTTTTGATGATTTGTGATTCACTGTGGTGGAGGGTGTTCTGTACTTACAGAAAAAGAGGCCTGATTTTCTTCTTATAAGCTTTAGTGGGTAGATAACACGTGTACAAATTTTCTTGACTAGACTTCAATAGAAACTGGAATTGAAAAAGGGGAAGGACAGTGCATGCCTGTAGAAGGGAGTAGGATTTAAAGGGTAAAATCAGGAAATTTTAAAGTGATGCAGTGAATACTATCTAGTGATTCTTCAGATAGTTGTACAGGCTCTTGTGTGTTGGTGTATGTAAAATTTTGAAAAAGGAAAGAAACATTCCTTTAGAACAGATCATTAATTTAGCATTTTCTTATCAATCAGGAGTAGGGTGTAGTGAATTGTCAGTGTGTACCTTTTTCTTCACAAGTTTTCCCCATTTTAAAATCTGTCGTGAATTACTCATCTATATGGCTCATGCATTGCAGAAGACTTATAAAATGCTCAAGAGGCTACAAAAGATGCTTAGTCTCTTTTTTTCCCAGAAGCAAGGCAAAAGAGGTTCCTGGAGTATCACTGCAGAATGAGCAGAAGGAATCAGATCTGGAATGGTAACCAAAATAGCTGTTCTATGGCCTAAAAGGACATTAGCCCTTCAGGACTGGAAGTGCAAGGGTGCCCTGCTGGGAAGCTGGCTGTCGCCCTTTCCTGATCCTGCTGGGGCTGTGAGATAATAAACTTGTGGCAATGTGAAGCTGCTGTTTGTGCAGGACTGAGCCTTGCCAGAACAGAACATCAGGCAAAATAGTTTCAGTGGTGATGCTCTGTTAAGCCAGGAGTGTTTTGATGGTAGATCTGAAATAGCTCAGGTCGGTTCAAACCGCAGGAGGGCTTAAAGGAGATGGTCTAGTGTGCAGTGTTTGTGCTACACAAAGATGTAACAGATTACTTTCTCTGACACTGTCTGCAGCTCCTGTGTGCCCTCACTGAGACAGCCGGGCGGTGTGACAGCGAGTCACGACTTTCACAGTGCTCCTTTCCTCCTCCTCCTCCTCCTCCAGTCTGATACACCACTTCCTCAGAGTAAACCAAACAGCCACCACAAAAGAAGGCTAAAGCAAAAGAAAAAAAGCCTTTCCTCAGCTGTGCTGTGCTTTCTTCAGCAATGGCATCTGAGGCCATTACTGTAATTTGGGTGGACACCACTAATCCTGCATACAGATATTGGACTTTGTCATGTTTGGGCTGTAAATAATACAATTGCAGAGTTTCTTGTTTCATTTATGTTACATTACTGTGCTGTTTATCAGATACGTTTAATACCATCTTTTCAATGTTTGCTAGACTTTGATTTCATTATCGCAGATGCCAGATTGAAGGGGCCAGGACCTACATTATGTAGCAGCCCAAACCATGGAGTAAATGATGCTAAATATCATTACATGGCTGCTGAAGAATGTCTCAATCAACTTAATGATAAGCTGATGAAAGTCTATGGGGTAAATGTATTGATCCATGGTTTGCTTCGGCAGTGAAGCTGGTTGTTATTTCGATACAAATATTTGTTTTAAAAGTTGGTTTGGGGGGCCTGTCAGGGAAGTGACTCTAAAAATTACGTTGGATTTCATGTCTTCTGTGTTCTCGGAAACTTCCAGTTCAAATACATTCAGCTTTCAAGGCAAAAACTTCTTCCTTTTTTTTCCCCCCTAATTGTCTTCTCTGCAGCCTCTGCCAGGAAAATAAGATCTGAGTTATTTTTTCCCATCCTTTTGTGAGCATAGCTATTAAAGAATCTGCAATTAGAAAAGAATAACTCTGTACTACTCATTCATGGAACAGACCATCTATTCATGAGAATGATCTTTCAAGAAGATGTTCTTAGTCCCTAAAGTTTGCAAGACAGGGATCTTAAACAAGAGATGTTTTCCAGCTTTTCTTATTTATTTCAGCTTTTGCTTATTATTTTCTGTAGTTGCCATTAGCAGGTACTCCTTGAATTCCCACCATGGACATGCACAAAGTAAGAGAGATCACTTTTTACAAAAAAGCTGCAGTCATTACCCTTTTGCTCAGTTCATCCTATCCCCATTGGACACGTCTAGCAAAGGTGATCATATTGATCAGCCTTACTTCAAATTTCTGAAGAACTGCACCATTTAAAAGGTGTTTGAACATTTTGCATCTATTTTAATGGGAGAAGCTGTTCAGCTGGTAGATCAATTGCTCTCAAGTCTGTCTTCATTACAGGTTTTCTAAGGATAGGCAAGGGTAGAAATGAGGTACCTCTACGTATAGTACTGATGGAAAGTGGAGGTCAATTTGTAAATTTGTATGGGGATGGCTTTTTGATGGTCCCTACTTTTGCTCGGTTCTGTACATGCCTAAGATGAAAGCAGTAAGACTGCAATTTACTGTGGACTATCCCAAGTAAGGCAGTACTATAAATGCTTCATATTCTCGAACTGCGTTAAAATATTTGCCTGTTGTCAAAACAAGTCTAGAGCAAACATTTGTTATTTATGTTTAAATATATGTAGTTGACATGTTAAATATTCCTTGTTAGGACACCTATTCTGCCTTCCATGAAACAGACAGTAACCGTAACAGTATCATCAACATGCCTGGCTTTCAGCTATTCTCGGAAAGCTTTCTGCTTCATCTTGGAGGAGAGGAATTTTTGTGCCTACTTGGTTTGTTGGGAATGAACCTTACCTCCATGTTAAATTACCAAGAATTCTGTCAACTGTTCCACACCCAAGAAACTAAGGAGGTAGCTTCTCAGGTTATGCCATCTTATAAGTAAGAAAGAAAAAATTGTGGAGTACCTATAGTAATCTGATCTGTTTACAGAAGTGAATATACTGTGTGAAAATTTGTATTGGGTACAATGAAAAAAGATAGTATTAATATATGTCTTTATCAAGCTGACGTTGGGTAGCTTTACCAAGTTCTCAGTGGTTTATGATTCCATTAAATCAGGTACTGAATCCAGCACTAGGCCAAAATGCCAAAACTACCCCTGGAGACTGCTCAACTCTGTAAGGTCAAACATACATACTGGTGCCTGAATTGGAGCCTTAGAGCTGAGCCAGCCTCCAAACTGGACAACTTTGCTGCATCTTCCAAGCATGCAGAACTGAGGACATGGATTGCGAATCGGATGTCATTTTGGATTGAGGAGCAGCCAGGATATTACCTGTCTGGCACAGTGTCTGTCAGTTCTGAGACTAATATTGTTGTCAGTGGACATTACAGTAGTCCATGCTCCAGACCTTTATGCTACCAGGACACCAACATTGTTGTCAGTGGACATTACAATAGTCCAAAACACCATGCTCCAGACCTTTATGCTACCAGGACACCAAGAGCAGACAAGACAGGTGAGGTGCACAGAAGCACTATGGAATAGGTGGAGGACAGGGAGAATAGAGCTGCAGCCTCCCTTCTTGCGAGAAGTGACGCTGCTTAAAATGTCTGGAATTTTAAAGTTTGAGCTTTACTTCAATGACAAGTAGCATTTAGGCACTAAAAAATTCGTTCTAAAGACTCAGTGTGAAACTCTGTTTAACTATGCAAACAGAGATAAATTCATAAAAATAATGACAAGATACAGCAGGACTGAAAAAGCTCCTGATCAGCAACTCATCTTCGTTGTGTCAGTGAGGATGTGATACACACACATAGGCTTATTTCCCAGTTTTTATTTGTCTCTTACAGCATTGCTGTTGGCTCTGTTGTTAGTAATATTTATCTGCTTGGTTTGGTTTTCTTCTTTTTTTTTCCTGAATTGGACAACTGAGCGAATCAAGGACATGAGTCTAAAACAAGAAAGGAAACTGATGATGATTGAATCTTGCTATCAGTTGGAGTCTGAGACCAATTACTGCCGCGCTCTCATTTCTGTTTCAGTTTGGACTTAGCTAGAAATTGAAGCATTTTGAATTGAGCTCCAGAATTTCCTCATTTCAAACATTTTTACTGTTTCATAAGTCCAGCAAGGAAAATGGAGTGATTGAAATCTTAAGAGCACCTGCATTTTCCCACCTAAGTGTTTAGACTATTTTTGTTGGTCGATTTAGGCTGATGGAATCATGTCTCAAGCTGTGGGAGGGGGGAGAAACTCAGGAGGTTCCCAGGCACCTAAAGCAGATTAATGAGGCATTCATGTTTCTAAATCCAAATGGAGGCCTCAGCAAAGGCTGTCAAGGTCCTGAGCCCCAGGAGCCCAGAAATCCAGAGTCAGCAGTGTTGCAGTTCTCCAGGACCTGAGTTCAGGTCTGTGCGTGCCATGGGTGGCACAGGAGCTCAGTGGGTAGGTCAGATGTAGTTACCACATCTCGCCTGGTCTGCAGAGCAATGTTCCTCTGCCTTTTGCTCGAGAAGCTTGGTCCAGGGAACATATTCTTGAAGCGTGGCTGAACCAGGCTCTGAAGCCGTATGTCTGCAACATTTCCTTACAAAGCAGTAGCTGGAGGAGGAATGGGTACTAGGATATAGCATGAGGTGGGCAACTGTACTTTAAGAGAATTTAACAGCCTCTCCTCAGTTTTCTAACTGGAAGTGCTTAGAAAAGCTAAAGAAAATTGGGCACCAAAAGAAGAAGGGCTGCTCTTCTCAGGTGAAGGAAGATGCACTGTTTCAAAGAACAGTGAGACAAGGTCTCCTCAGCTCTCAGATAAGTGTGTCCTTGTGTAGCACATGGAATTAGGCAGCTTTCTGTGTAGTGTGACAGTTATCCTGGATCCTAATCTGAGGCACCCATATTCCTCTGCATGCTTGGATTCAACAAGAAGCACCAGGCCCCTTAACGTTAAGCACATATAATGGTGGATGAATTTGCAAATGTGGGTCTTACTCCCCAGACTTACTAGCCGTGCCTTGGTGACTCATTTTGATCTACGTTATTGACGTAAATCAAGGATAATCTTCCTGGAGTCACTCCAATATATAATTGTTTCTGAGATAATTAACATTTCCTTCTATGCGTATAAACAATCCATGCTGGCTCTTGAGTTTGAGGAAGGATTGAACAACACTGATTTGAAAATAAATAGGGAATTACAAAATTTAAAACATCTTCACTAACCTGCAGCTAGGGAAATAAGGCAGTATTTAAAGAATTAAGTTTACACAGATGTGAAGTAACAGTCTTTAATGGGTATCTTAGAAACTAGGAAAAAACCACCACTACCATGAAGAACAACAAAAGGGAAGGAAACTTGAGGAGATTAAAGATCCCACTAACATAAAACATAGTTAGTTGTTATTTTATTTTTTTTTCTTTTCTGAGAAAAAAACAGATGATAACGGATGCAGAGCTAGCTTGTGATCACGCTCATTACTACCTTGTTATCAAAGCAAGAACCAGATGGCATGACCTAGCAAGGGTAAGAAGAATGTTTTCTTTAAATAAATAAGTGGCACTAGTAGATTTCAGAACATTATGCAATGTTGATCTTCAGATTCTATAAATATTCAAAGAGGCCCATTGCAAAATAGCTCATTAATGATAAAAACTTACTATATGATTAAAAAAAAAAATCAACAGTTCGAATAATATTCAATTTTTTTAACTTTGATTACGTAATAGATGTTACAGTTACTTCTAAAACTTTTTTCATATTTTAATATTGTTGATTTTATCTAATGTTTCTGTTAGTAGCAGTGGTCTTCATCTGAGTGAGGCCTCTTTGACATCATGCTGTACACAAACACACACCTACTCCCATGCTGACACCCAGCGCTGCCCAGCACAGTGAATCTTTGATTGTGATGTTTACGCCATCTAAAAAGACTCTCACAAAACTGTCCTATAAAAATTATTTATACCTTTTAATCTTTTTTAACTTGTTGAATAGTTGCAGTATTTGGGCAAAAGAGTAGCACAAGGAAAAATGAATATTTTTTTTTCACTAAATGTCAGATGATAGTACTGGAAGTCTCAGTTTTCAAGAAGAATGGTACAAAAAACCAACAAACCAACCAAAACCCAAAGCAAAATCCAACTCACATTACCTATAGAACAAGTTGGGGAGAAAATCTGCAGGTCTGATGTTTTCCAGTGCCTTCATCTTCCACTGGCGTGCTTCAGCTGCGGGCATACCCACAGCTGCATGCATGCTTCTCATGCTCATATTCCCTGTGTTTGCCATCAGTAAGAAACTTTCCACACAGACTACATCATCTAAACACCTGTGATGTCAATCCCAATTCAAGCTTTTGAGAGTTGCACATCCAAAACAGAAAGTAGGAAAGAGCAAAAATCAAATGAAAAAACATTAAAAGATGAAATACAGACGTGCATGATTTTCTATTTCTTTCTCAATTCCCATTATTCATTAAGCTTATAGAGAGATCAAACATTTTGTCACACTTGTTGGTTCTTGTTAGTGATGATTTCTTTTACGTTCCAGAATTTTCAGGAATTTGACAGTGAAGGAAATGGCACGATACAGCCAAGAGACTTGAAGAAAGTCTTGTTCAGATTTGGCATTCCAATCACCCCGGAAGAATTTAAGCAGCTTTGGGCAAGGTATGACAACTCTAAATGATTAGCTCTTGCAATAATGCATCTTTTATAGGATTACGGAGCCTTTGGTAGTGCAGTGAATGACAATAGATTACACCACACAAGAAATCTTTTAATTTGTTACGATTGTGACCTCAGATCATGACACTGTGTTACAGGACCCTATGTCTTACCATTCTCAGCTCAAGAATGCAATCAGATCAATCCATTTCAAATGAATTCAGAGACAGAACTTTCTCTTGACTTCAGTATTACTCAACCCTTTAATTTAAGATACATTCTCTTCTTGGATGGCACATTAGGTCACTGGCTAAGTTAACTTGCTTTTCATTAATTTTGTTTATACACACAAATGCCTACCTGAGTTTGTGAGGGCTGAAGGTCAGTTCCAGGTGTTTTGGGTCAGGTGGGAACTGCAGACAAAGCTTCTGTCGAGGAGCTCTATGGACAATTTATGTTACCTACTTGTCTGAAGGCAGTGCTACCAGCCTCGGCTTTTCAGAGCAGTAAATTTACTTACTGTATTTTCAACCTAAATAAAAATGATTCAATCAAAAGAAAAAACGCTACATACCAAATACATAACAAAAGAAAGTAAGGTAATTTCATGCTGTGTAAAGATGGCAAGTAATATCATGAAATGTTTTTATAGACTAGTAATTTGTTGTGAAGTGGGGGAAAATACTTGTCTGCCTTCAATAAAGAGAAGCTGTGCTATAAACTGTGTTTGAAATGGCATAGATGTCAGCTGTATGTGACATTATATAAAAAGCTACCTTCATTACAGGTCTGTTAAAAAAAATAATCACTCTCTCTAACATATAGAAGCTGAGTGTATTGCATTTTGGTTTCAAACTGCATTAACTATATAGTTTTTTCTTAGTGCTGATTCATCTCTGAATTATTTTCTACTCCATTAGATTTTACTTTCCATTCTTATTCCTTATGGATGCCATGGCACATTGAAGAGTATCCTTTTCATGCAGTTATCTGCTGCACAACTTCGCTCCCATCAGCCACTCCTTTTATAGAATAGCTCAAATCTCTTATGTGCCTGGTATGCCTGTAACTTGAATAAAGGAATTAGACTGAAGCTGAGGCTAAATTAGGCATTACCATGCATCGGAGCACTAGCAGGGGGAGAAATTGCAAGGAAAAAAGCCTATGGAATGGTTTATACTTAAGAAAATATGAAAAGTGTTTTTGAAGATAAACCTGTGTTTTTGAAGGATGATTACAGTTCTGGGCATCTCAGACCTGTGTCACCAGTTTGAGACACTTGAGACTCAATTTTTGGGACCCCAGTTCTCTGCATCTCAAGTCAAATGCTGAAAAGCAGAAGTACTGAGGGCTGGAGAATAGTCTTGATAATTTGGTCCTCAAGGTAGTCTTTTCAGAATCAACTCTGTGATTACAATGCATAAGCCCTATCTTTCGAGTCTCGTATAAAGTCACTTGCTCACTCTCCGTGTGGCAGGGCACCTCTATAAGGAAGGGAAGTCAGTGAGATTTAAACTGTTAAGTCACTTAAGGACATCTGCAATGCCTTTCTGTGAAGAACGCATGAATATTTAACGAGAGCATTTCTTTTTCAAGGTATGATACAGATGCAAAAGGATATCTTACTCACCAAGAATTTTTACAGAAACTGGGGATAGAGTTTGCACCCACTGACACAGGGCTCAGCAAACACATCACGGAAGACAGATACGCACATTTACAAATGCATTATAATAATCAACAAAAGAAACATTCAAAGCTGGAAGAGCAGCAGAAACAGCAAACTAAAGCTCTGCATGCAAGAGAAATTAAAAAGCAGATCAAGTAAGTTATTTATGAGCTAGCATATAACTTTTTGTGTTTGTATTTAGTTTGCTAAGATGAGACTGTGTACAATAAAAATGTAATTTTACCATAGAAGGCTCTGAAAAGAAGTTTCAGAAGGTACTGGACCAAGCTTATACATAGTGTTATTCCCTTGATTTTCTGCAGATAAGCCTAGCTCAGTGTGCATTGTGAGACTTTTTTTTATATATATTGTCCGTGGCTTATTATTTTGTATTTTACAGACTTTATGGCAATATCTATACTGACAAATCCGAATGTCCAGAGACATTCCTAGACCTAGTCATCTATGCTGCTAGACTGCCAAAAGAGTCCTCATCATGCTCTGGCCTGTGTCAGCTGATGTTTTTCCCTGATCACTCCCAGCACTGTTTGGGAGCAAGAATGCTTCAAGGAGGGTTCCTAACAGGCAGTTTGCAGGCAGCTGCTCCCTTTCGGCAGCTACGAAGGTTCCCTAGCAGAGATGTGCCAGCTGGCCTCTGTGCCCGGAGCGATCCTGGGCCTCTTTATGGGTATCATCTCAGCTTGTGGTTCCAGTCCTAACGCTGCTGTCAGCTCAGACTGAGCGAGAAGGGAAGGGTAATGATAGGACAAGGGGAAACGGTTTTAAATTGGAAGAAAAAAGATTCAGATTAGATCTCAGGAAGAAATTTTTGACTGTGAGGGTGGTGAGACACTGGAACAGGTTGCCCAGGGAAGTTGTGGATGCCCCATCCCTGGAGGTGTTCAAGGCCAGGCTGGATGGGGCCTTGAGCAACCTGGTCTAGTGGGAGGTGTCCCTGCCCAGGGCAGGGGGATTGGAACTTGGTGATCTTTGAGGTCCCTTCCAACCCAAACCATTCTATGATTCTATGATTCTAAGAGCAAGTGCAGTTGTGTTGCCCTGCAGGCCTCTTCTTCTCAGACTGCTGCGGGCGACGTAGACTTAGACCTTACCTGATTATGCTTAACAGGGGCTCTTCTTGCAGCTGAAATGGATGGGCATGTAGGACACTGTGGTCCAATAGCCTGCTGGATGAGGGCCAAGTAGCAATCACAGTTGGTTTCACATCCCTCTAGCAGCCAGATAAATTGTTAGTAAATGCCTTAGTAGATTCAGCAAAAAACAGCCTTGACAAGGATGGACGCTGGCTCCATATGACAGAAATAAGCAACTTGTCTCCAAGCAAGAGGACTCTCTGCCTCAAACAAAAATCAACACTCACGGAGTTAATAGGTCACTGCTCTGGAGAAGAGCATTTGACAAACAAATGACAAAACGATATCCTTCTCAGACCAGAGTCTAATGATCCATGCTTGCCCTAGTGAGTCAGCAGTGATTAGTCTGCTACTGCTGGAGGATTCCTGCACCTGCCAGCAGATTAAGGCAGCAGGAGAATCCTCTGCCCCAGTACAGTGCTGTTAAAACTTTATATTTCCAGGTTGTGGATAGACACCACCTGGATGCTTATAATATTTTCTGCTTGCACTTTCACTCTTCTCCTGGACTGCTTTATTTATTTATTTATTTAGGAGTGTAAACCCTCAGGAGCAAAAAAAACATGTAAAAATATTCCCTCAAGAGCACGCATTTCCTCTCTTTTGTGCTCAGAAAGTGTCTGGAAGTTGTAGGAACTAATAAATTATTATTGATAAGAATGATAATTCCCCATGACATTGTTGGTAAAGGTGATACACTCATAAACAAAGAAGAGCAGCCTTGTCTTGCAGATAAAGAGGCAGCTTGGGAAATCATTAGACAAAAAACCCCACAAAACACAGAGAGAAGCCTGTAAGCTAAGGCTTTTGCTTTTTACCTTGCTTTTTTAAATTCTGTTTTTCAGGATCCCAAATAGGCTGAAGGAATCGAGGGCAAAACTCTCTTTTCAGTACCACAACTCTCCCACCTGCATTGCAGGTCTCTGGCATAAACTGCATTTATGACACCCACAGGTATCAACGAGTGTTCCACCTGTAAAAAATCGCATAATATACAACAGAGATGGTTAGGCAGCTGCTGTGTTGCAGACATTGCTCATTACTGATCTGAAACTTGGGCCCTAACAGTCTTATACTGGGCTCTTCTGCTCCATTTCTTTTACCAGCCCATTGTCTCTAGTCTTACGCATGGACGAAGAGCTCTTTTGGTCAAGAACCTTCTATTTCTTTCCTGTTAGGTCAATACCAAGTGCAAGGCAGCCCTGCCTCCAATGCTATAAATAAGAAGCAGCTCTGCAAGTAAGGAAGATGCTGTGCTGCAAGCAGAAATTATGCAGTGTGGCTCAAAGATGCAAATACTCATCCCGAAGCAGCTGGAGAGTAATTAAATCAATGGGGAAGACATGACGAGTAAAAATAAAATAGCCATGATGTGACATGCTGGCAGGTCCACATCATTTAGAATTATTTACTTTTCAGAACCTACCATAACAACGACTATGTATAGCACTATGTATATGGCAATTATGCACACAAATGCATACACAGGAGCACAGAGCGATTGCTTAACTGCAATTTGGAGGAAAACAGAAATTGACAGACTGGGTCAAGTATAAACTGGATTCTTAGTTACCTGCTAGCAACCGGAGCCAGATATTTCTGGTTGAGGTGGAACAGCCTTCTATTAGATGGATGTGGAATATTCTGCCCCCTGCACTATGGCCGTCTCATCCTGGGCAATGACAGGGTTTGGTTTAAGCCTGCAGATGGGACTTTTATACTCCTTTCAGAAACTATGTTCTAATTATTTGTTAGCTTCTGGCTTTTCTTGATTTATATATATAAGATATCCAGTTCTGCACTTAATCTATTGAAATTTCTGGCATCTGCAGCTTCCTCTGGGAATGAGTTCACAGCTTAGTAGTTTGTGGTCTGCAAAAAGTATGTCGTTATCAAATATTGCCACCTATCAGTTCCAGCTGAATGTTCTCTTCTTGTCTCCCACACTTTCTCACCCACCTCCTGGCTGGTGGGAGCAGTCCTGTGGTAGCAGTTCCTGTCTGGTTTTCTCCCTCAGAAAGCTGGAAGTGCAAAAGGAGTTTAACCCAGGCCTCTGAACTCCTCAGATTTCACATAAGGCTCTGGAAAGCCATAAATGACTCTTAAGCCAGAGTCATTGTCTGACAGATGAAATCCACCCACATGGTGGCTGTGAAGGCAGCGATCCAGCCAAGTGTCAGCCTTCAACTCCAGGACCACGTAGGTCAGCTGAGATGCAGGAAGCCCAGGTGGGCATGGTGCCCAGCTACCGTAAAGGTCAGCGGAAGGAGATCTGCTCTTGGTCAGGAAAACGGACGCAGCGACTGCAAAACCTGACCTTGGTGATCCACGTGGGTCTCAGCCTCCACTCTCAATGAGTGGGAAAATTGATTCCTTTCACCTGTCAAATTCGGACTTTGGGAGGAAGCAGTTGCCCGAGGTGTAAATTTGCTGGTTATAGGACCCCCTTGAGCAGCACCCACTCCCCCTTCTGTGATCTTGCTTAAGTCATAGAGTTGTCCAGGCCAGAAGGGACCTCCTAAGGTCATCCAGTCCAACCTCCCCGCAGTCAGCAGGGACCCCCCCAACTAGACCAGGTTGCCCAGGGCCTCGTCGAGCCTCTCCTTGAATATCTCCAGGGAAGGGGCCTCAACCACCTCCCTGGGCAACCTGTTCCAGTGCTCCACCACCCTCACAGTGAAGAACCCTCTCCTAATCTCCAATCTAAATCTGCTCCCCTCCAGCTTGAAGCCGTTGCCTCTCGTCCTATCACTGCAGGCCTTTGTAAACAGTTTCTCCCCAGCCTTCCTGTAGGCTCCCTTCAGGTACTGGAAGGCTGCTATTAGGTCTCCCCGGAGCCTCCTCTTCTTCAGGCTGAACAACCCCAGCTCCCTCAGCCTGTCCTCGTAGCAGAGGTGCTCCATCCCCCTGATCATTTCAGTGGCCTTCCTCTGGACCCGCTCCATCAGGTCCATGTCCTTCTTATATTGAGGGCTCCAGACCTGCACACAATACTCCAGGTGAGGTCTCACCAGAGCAGAGTAAAGTGGCAGAATCACCTCTCTGGACCTGCTGGGAACGCATCTTTTGATGCAGCCCAGGATGTGATTGGCCTTCTGGGCTGCAGCTGCACACTGCCTGCTCATGTCCAGCTTCTCGTCCACCAGCACCCCCAAGTCCCTTTCCTCAGGGCTGCTTTCTAATACCTCACCCCCTAGTTTGTATTGGTGGCGAGGATTGTTCTGGCCCAGGTGCAGAACCTTGCATTTGCTCTTGTTGAACCTCATGAGGTTCACCTGGGCCCACCTCTCCAGCCTGTCCTCTTGTTTCTATTTGTGCAGCGGCTGCATCCAGCCCGTGTCCTTTCTTCTGGCTTTCTGCAGGGGCTGTGAACCTCACCCTAACAGCTCTGGAGCAGTTTCAGTGCCCTGTGATTGCACACTGTGAGGCAGACAAAAGCCCTGGACATCTTACAATTCAAAACATACTGCTGTGCGCTCTTCTTTTTTTTTTTTTTTGCTTTTGTTGTAACTCACAGGAACAAATCGCCCAAATTAGAAACAGACATTGAACAGTGGCTCTCCAGCTCTTCAAGAAAAATACAAAACAATTGCAAGAAAATATTATTTTTTGGCAATGTAGCTTGATCTATGGTTTTAATCCTCATTTTCTCCACATGCATATTTACTGCTGTGAGTGGAATAATTACTGCTTGGAAATCTTTTATCAGTCCAAAACTGTTGAATGCCTCAATTTTCCAAAAATATGAATCTCAAAAACTGTTTTGATTTTACTTCAGCCTTTACTTTCATTAGGAAGATTTAAATGGAAGATAATAGTGGTGATGAAGAGTGGCACTGCAAGTTATGTATAGTTGAAAAGGGTTCCAGAATTTTTCTGCAATGAGGGATACAAGGTGGACTACATCACACTTTGAAAGCACACCCTTGCAAGATGGAAGGAGCAGTGCTAAATAGTCTTCTGGGGCTGGAGGAGATCAATCTGCAGTGAAATCACAAACTGCCTTCAGGATGGTTTTGGCTTTTAGGCTGCTGTATCCTTCTTCCTAGGTCTGATTCTTTTGGTATCTTGCTGGGCTTCGGTACCCATCCTCCTCCGCTGTTGCCCATTTGCAATCACTGGAAAGCTGTGGGTTTTAAGCTGTGGCATATTACAGTAACTCTAAAAACAGCAAACACTCTGTCAGGAGATTTTAAATTTGAGTCGCTGCTGGGAAGTCTATAGGCTTCTAAACATAATACAAGTTAAAACCCAGAGATGTAATTAGCAGATTTTGGATCTCTAGGGTCTCGTATCTAAGAGGAGGTTGAAGGAGTCTGAGCTGGTTAGTCGGTAATTAGAATCATGGAGATTCAAGTGAGTAAAGCCAACTTGAGTGCAATGCAAGAGCTCTCTGACCGACGTGCACCCTCTGCAGCACACTTCTATGCTCTTTCCAATACAAGTTTTGCTTTGAGTGTAAACCAAGTACCACATGGTAACAGAAGCAGAATGTGAAAAAGAGGAGGGAATTAACTAGAAAAATGAGATTTGAAAGTGAGAGAAAAGGTAATAGCTCTTTAGGGGATTTTAGATACTCTGAAACACATTGGCAATATTGCAGTGTCTTTGAAAAGTTTCACATTTTGTTTGAAAGCTATATACAGTGGCTAGATTAATCATAAGGAAGCTCACAACTCTTTTCTGGAATATTACAGGAGTAGGAGCTATCAAAGTTTTTAATGGCATGAGACCAAGCCAGGGTGAGAGGGCAATCCATGCAGCTACAGAGAGAAAGTTGAAGGAATATTGCACTCCCAAGGAAGCTTGAGCTTTTGAAAGACGCAGGTTTCATATGAGAATGCAGAAGAAGGAAACCTTTGAAGAATTTTTGGCTGATCTTAAAATAAAGGGTCAGTCAAGCAGCTATGACGTTTTGAGAGATTCCATTTTAAGGGATCATATAGTGATTGGAATCAAAGATCCAAAGATACAATAAAGATCCCAGAAAAGTAGGATCTGAAAAAAAAAATAGGAAAATGTGTTTAGTCTATCTAGGACAAGCATAATCACAGTATGAAAATATCAGAAGAGGAGCAGGACATGTTGTCTATCAGGAAAGGAAACTAGAAGACAGTTTTGAAGAAACTTTTCAGAACTATCTGCAAGTAGTAGCAAAAGTGAAATATATGAAGACTCACATTATGTCCAGAAACTTAGAAATTTTGCAGCAGCTATAGGAAATACAGCTATTTTGCAAGACCTTGCAACTGGAAAAGCAGAAACAAAATACCTTCCATACCCCCAGATCTATGTGAAGGTGCACAAACCAGCAATACAACAAAACACCACAGAGTGATTCTGTGCAAAAGCTGAAGAAGGATGCTGCAGACTAAGAATAAACACATATAAGCTAAAAGCTGGTGCTCAATGTTACCTGCAGGCATACTGTAAAAAATTTGGCTGAGGAATCTCTACATACAAAGAAAGACTATTGAAACTGAGGGTGTCTACTGAGAATCTAATTCCTACTAAAGGATTGTATGAACTTCAATTGAAAATTGAAGATAAAAACAGTAGTTTAAGTTTATAGGCAGAAAGAGCTAATATTTTGTCCAATATATGCCTAGCCCTGGGCTTGGTTAAAGCAATGAGTCTGAGGTAGGAACCATAAACACAGAAGAGTACCCAGAAATCTTTTGTGTTAAAGTAGATCCAGAATATAAAGCTGTATTTTCACAGCAATGTGTGCTGGTAGGAACAATCCTTTGGTCCTGGAAGAGAAGCCTGTAAAGGAGCTAGATCACGTAGGAGAAATGATGGGAAGTTTTAAAGTGGAAAAGGCAGTTAGCAACAGGAAGATCAAAAGGCAAGTTGCTGAGATTGTCCTTACATCCAATGCAGCTAAGTATATGTTTCTTGACAGACACTGTCCTATACAAGACATTTCCAGGTAGAAGGACTGCATATGTTTTTTTAAATGTTAATAAATCTTTACACAAATCGCAAGTTCAGATTCTTCTGCTGAATCCAAAGAAACTCCTTTGCATGACATGAGTTTAACGCTGTGCATGTTTTACACCACAGTACAGGAGATTCTGCTTTCAAAGACTTCCTCTAGGCTTAAAGTTCATTCTTGTGTTTTCACAGGAAAGTCCCTTTACTTGAAGCAACTGTGGCTACTTAAATAGGTACTGAAGATGTTGAGTAGGGAGAAAACCAGTAGGGAATCTGAAAAATGGATCCAAGAGGGCCTGAGAAGTAGGATTAGACAGAAATGCAAATGTAAGGGCAGAGAAATAATATAAAGGATTAACTGGACACAAGATAAAACAGAGTCATTACAACGATGCCATCCACAAAGATTATGGGGGTGTCCAGAGGCCTGTTAGCACGTGAATGTTACAGGAGACATCACATCACACGGGCAGTTTTTGAGTTACTACACAGAATGGACCCACTAGGC
>NW_015090825.1:3668587-3752036 GCF_001431845.1 Calidris pugnax
AAGAGTCTGAAAAAAAAAAAAAAAAAAAAAAAAAAAAAAAAAAAAGAGAGAAAGAGAAAGGGACATGGGAGGAATATAGGAAGACCAGAAAGTTCTTTGCCAAAATAGATTACCTAAAATGGACTCCCAAATCTGCTTTGAAGAGCAGCAATGCAGAAGGAATCCTGCCTTCCACCTAGCTGGGGTTCTGGGGCCTAAATCCAATCTGCAGCATTTCTTGTCCAGGAGGTAGTTGTGGCAGACTTGTGGGGAAAAGAGTAGTGGCAAATTCTACGAATTACAGTTTTCCTGCAGTCTGCTAAATGAGTTAACGTCGTTTCTTCTGGCACTTTTTACTTTCCAGGTGAAGCTTAATCTGAGCCTGTCACTTGGTGCTTTTGCTTAAAATGCCAGTCTCAAAAATATAGTCAAATTTTTCTCTCTGTCTTTCTGTATAGAATTGAAGTTGTAGAGAATAGAACTATATTTAAATGGCTTACAGTAAATGTAAGGGAGAGAGATCAATTTTCAGAGTAATTTCAAGTTGAGCCATAGGATCAAACACCCAGATACTTAGTATTCAAAATGACATATTAAGCAAGAAAATAGGCCATTATATAACTTATTTTATTTCTCTTCTAACAGGTGTTGGAAGATCATGGTATGCCAATGGATGACAGTCAATTTAATCTATGAACAGAAAAGCTGGAGTCTCCAGATGGAGGGTTGAGTTTTCTGGATTTTGTGGAAATATTGGAAGGTAAAGGAATTTTAACACAAACAGAGCATGAAACAAGCCCTTCCTGGAAGATGCAGAATTTTTCTTTTTTGATGGAAGGGTAATGGTAAAAACGATCATTGATATGAATTTTAGTGCTTGGATGACCTTCTTGTCTGAAGTTCTTTGACTCCTTACCTAGCTAAGCTGCTGAGTATCTAACTCAGGAGTAGAAGGAAACTGGAACAGATGGGATGTGACCTAACTAAAGGTCCACAGAAAGGTGTGATGGAGTTGCCACTAACAAATTGCAAGAAGTAACTGACTGATTTCTCTGCCTTGAGTAGATCCGTGCCCTCAGCATTTCTAACTCTTATTCACAGTTTTAGGATTATGTTGTATCCTAAATTACAGTGGATGATTTTATAGTACTGGTCTACTGGTGTCCAGCAACATTTTCTGGTCTGTGTAAAAAGAGAGAAGACAGTAACTACTCCTTTCAGGAATGAAAGATCTGTAAGTGATGAGTTTTACTGGCTCTATATACAACTGGAGATCCGTGGTGTGACCTGGTTACTTACTGGTTTATGGTTTTAATTTAAAGTATTGGTTTTGAATGTTAAAGCTGCTAAGGGACATTGCTACTGGGCAATGCTGAAATGTGGTTATCTATAACATAATTGATAGTATTATTGGACTACCAAGAATCCCAAGGAGACAGTGAGGTTTACTGTTTGTTTAGATATAGATGTATTGTCCACTCATATAATGAGGATGTTGTCTTCTTTGATTTACTGTTGCTGAAGAATGAATACCAGAGGAATATATTTGTACTCTGGGAGCACATTTTTTCACTTCAGCTACTTGCCTTACCCCGTCAGTAATTTCACTGATTTCAAGGCACTGTAAGTGAGGGTTTCGATTTCTACCTCCTAAAAATGAAACTGATGGAATCTGATTTCTTAGGATGGAACCCTAAGTGCAAGGTAAAGCTAATAAGTAATTATTCATTTCTTATTTCTTTTATACATCTAGATTTTGTGAGTAAAATTCTGATGACAGAATTTTATGCTGGTAGTTTTGTCTTTGGCTTCAAAAGCCAAAAAAGTTTTAACTTCCATATTATGCCTCTCGTTATTCTCAGAGGTGTGCATTTATTTTTTTCGCAGTTACTATCCTTTTCTGCTGTCATTATTTCTCGTTCAGAACTAAGACAAGGAGGAGAACTGACTTGTATCTGGCTGATACAATATTCAGGTTTTAGTTCATTCAGTCCTGTAAGTTTAGAAGTTTGTGAATACAGCCAGCTAATCATCTGCCCACCAAAATATGTGTGCCTTCATCCAGCAGCCAAATAAAAGATGCCTGAAACAGGTTAACCTTAAGGAAAATGAGTGTGCCAACTCTTTGATTTAAATCAAGAATCAACAGTGGTTTGTCTGTATTTAAAGTTTTTGCTTTTGCCAATTATGAAAATCACAGCTTTTCTTTCCATACGGTACTATATCCCATAGCTGTAAAAGAAATTGCGACCCACATTCAACATCAACTCTCAGAAATCAGAAGGCAAAGAAAAAACCTTCCTAACTTTTATTTTTTGATGATTTGTGATTCACTGTGGTGGAGGGTGTTCTGTACTTACAGAAAAAGAGGCCTGATTTTCTTCTTATAAGCTTTAGTGGGTAGATAACACGTGTACAAATTTTCTTGACTAGACTTCAATAGAAACTGGAATTGAAAAAGGGGAAGGACAGTGCATGCCTGTAGAAGGGAGTAGGATTTAAAGGGTAAAATCAGGAAATTTTAAAGTGATGCAGTGAATACTATCTAGTGATTCTTCAGATAGTTGTACAGGCTCTTGTGTGTTGGTGTATGTAAAATTTTGAAAAAGGAAAGAAACATTCCTTTAGAACAGATCATTAATTTAGCATTTTCTTATCAATCAGGAGTAGGGTGTAGTGAATTGTCAGTGTGTACCTTTTTCTTCACAAGTTTTCCCCATTTTAAAATCTGTCGTGAATTACTCATCTATATGGCTCATGCATTGCAGAAGACTTATAAAATGCTCAAGAGGCTACAAAAGATGCTTAGTCTCTTTTTTTCCCAGAAGCAAGGCAAAAGAGGTTCCTGGAGTATCACTGCAGAATGAGCAGAAGGAATCAGATCTGGAATGGTAACCAAAATAGCTGTTCTATGGCCTAAAAGGACATTAGCCCTTCAGGACTGGAAGTGCAAGGGTGCCCTGCTGGGAAGCTGGCTGTCGCCCTTTCCTGATCCTGCTGGGGCTGTGAGATAATAAACTTGTGGCAATGTGAAGCTGCTGTTTGTGCAGGACTGAGCCTTGCCAGAACAGAACATCAGGCAAAATAGTTTCAGTGGTGATGCTCTGTTAAGCCAGGAGTGTTTTGATGGTAGATCTGAAATAGCTCAGGTCGGTTCAAACCGCAGGAGGGCTTAAAGGAGATGGTCTAGTGTGCAGTGTTTGTGCTACACAAAGATGTAACAGATTACTTTCTCTGACACTGTCTGCAGCTCCTGTGTGCCCTCACTGAGACAGCCGGGCGGTGTGACAGCGAGTCACGACTTTCACAGTGCTCCTTTCCTCCTCCTCCTCCTCCTCCAGTCTGATACCTCCCTTCCTCAGAGTAAACCAAACAGCCACCACAAAAGAAGGCTCAAGCAAAAGAAAAAAAACCTTGCCTCAGCTGCGCTGTGCTTTCTTCAGCACTAGCAGCTGAGGCCATTACTGTAATTTGGGTGGACACCACTAATCCTGCATACAGATTGTGGACTTTGTCATGTTTGGGCTGTAAAGAATACAATTGCAGAGTTTCTTGTTTCATTTATGTTACATTACTGTGCTGTTTATCAGATACGTTTAATACCATCTTTTCAATGTTTGCTAGACTTTGATTTCATTATCGCAGATGCCAGATTGAAGGGGCCAGGACCTACATTATGTAGCAGCCCAAACCATGGAGTAAATGATGCTAAATATCATTACATGGCTGCTGAAGAATGTCTCAATCAACTTAATGATAAGCTGATGAAAGTCTATGGGGTAAATGTATTGATCCATGGTTTGCTTTGGCAGTGAAGCTGGTTGTTATTTTGATACAAATATTTGTTTTAAAAGTTGGTTTGGGGGGCCTGTCAGGGAAGTGACTCTAAAAATTACGTTGGATTTCATGTCTTCTGTGTTCTCGGAAACTTCCAGTTCAAATACATTCAGCTTTCAAGGCAAAAACTTCTTCCTTTTTTTTTCCCCCTAATTGTCTTCTCTGCAGCCTCTGCCAGGAAAATAAGATCTGAGTTATTTTTTCCCATCCTTTTGTGAGCATAGCTATTAAAGAATCTGCAATTAGAAAAGAATAACTCTGTACTACTCATTCATGGAACAGACCATCTATTCATGAGAATGATCTTTCAAGAAGATGTTCTTAGTCCCTAAAGTTTGCAACACAGGGATCTTAAAAAAGAGATGTTTTCCAGCTTTTCTTATTTATTTCAGCTTTTGCTTATTATTTTCTGTAGTTGCCATTAGCAGGTACTCCTTGAATTCCCACCATGGACATGCACAAAGTAAGAGAGATCACTTTTTACAAAAAAGCTGCAGTCATTACCCTTTTGCTCAGTTCATCCTATCCCCATTGGACACGTCTAGCAAAGGTGATCATATTGATCAGCCTTACTTCAAATTTCTGAAGAACTGCACCATTTAAAAGGTGTTTGAACATTTTGCATCTATTTTAATGGGAGAAGCTGTTCAGCTGGTAGATCAATTGCTCTCAAGTCTGTCTTCATTACAGGTTTTCTAAGGATAGGCAAGGGTAGAAATGAGGTACCTCTACGTATAGTACTGATGGAAAGTGGAGGTCAATTTGTAAATTTGTATGGGGATGGCTTTTTGATGGTCCCTACTTTTGCTCAGTTCTGTACATGCTTAAGATGAAAGCAATAAGATTGCAATTTACTGTGGACTATCCCAAGTAAGGCAGTACTATA
Source organism: Calidris pugnax (assembly GCF_001431845.1). Lineage (NCBI taxonomy): Eukaryota > Metazoa > Chordata > Aves > Charadriiformes > Scolopacidae > Calidris > Calidris pugnax. Next base: position 3,673,290 of record NW_015090825.1, read on the forward strand.
AATGCTTCATATTCTCGAACTGCGTTAAAATATTTGCCTGTTGTCAAAACAAGTCTAGAGCAAACATTTGTTATTTATGTTTAAATATATGTAGTTGACATGTTAAATATTCCTTGTTAGGACACCTATTCTGCCTTCCATGAAACAGACAGTAACCGTAACAGTATCATCAACATGCCTGGCTTTCAGCTATTCTCGGAAAGCTTTCTGCTTCATCTTGGAGGAGAGGAATTTTTGTGCCTACTTGGTTTGTTGGGAATGAACCTTACCTCCATGTTAAATTACCAAGAATTCTGTCAACTGTTCCACACCCAAGAAACTAAGGAGGTAGCTTCTCAGGTTATGCCATCTTATAAGTAAGAAAGAAAAAATTGTGGAGTACCTATAGTAATCTGATCTGTTTACAGAAGTGAATATACTGTGTGAAAATTTGTATTGGGTACAATGAAAAAAGATAGTATTAATATATGTCTTTATCAAGCTGACGTTGGGTAGCTTTACCAAGTTCTCAGTGGTTTATGATTCCATTAAATCAGATACTGAATCCAGCACTAGGTCAAAATGCCAAAACTACCCTTGGAGACTGCTCAACTCTGTAAGGTCAAACATACATACTGGTGCCTGAATTGGAGCCTTAGAGCTGAGCCAGCCTCCAAACTGGACAACTTTGCTGCATCTTCCAAGCATGCAGAACTGAGGACATGGATTGCAAATCGGATGTCATTTTGGATTGAGGAGCAGCCAGGATATTACCTGTCTGGCACAGTGTCTGTCAGTTCTGAGACTAATATTGTTGTCAGTGGACATTACAGTAGTCCATGCTCCAGACCTTTATGCTACCAGGACACCAAAAGCAGACAAGACAGGTGAGGTGCACAGAAGCACTATGGAATAGGTGGAGGACAGGGAGAATAGAGCTGCAGCCTCCCTTCTTGCGAGAAGTGACGCTGCTTAAAATGTCTGGAATTTTAAAGTTTGAGCTTTACTTCAATGACAAGTAGCATTTAGGCACTAAAAAATTCGTTCTAAAGACTCAGTGTGAAACTCTGTTTAACTATGCAAACAGAGATAAATTCATAAAAATAATGACAAGATACAGCAGGACTGAAAAAGCTCCTGATCAGCAACTCATCTTCGTTGTGTCAGTGAGGATGTGATACACACACATAGGCTTATTTCCCAGTTTTTATTTGTCTCTTACAGCATTGCTGTTGGCTCTGTTGTTAGTAATATTTATCTGCTTGGTTTGGTTTTCTTCTTTTTTTTTCCTGAATTGGACAACTGAGTGAATCAAGGACATGAGTCTAAAACAAGAAAGGAAACTGATGATGATTGAGTCTCGCTATCAGTTGGAGTCTGAGACCAATTACTGCCGCGCTCTCATTTCTGTTTCAGTTTGGACTTAGCTAGAAATTGAAGCATTTTGAATTGAGCTCCAGAATTTCCTCATTTCAAACATTTTTACTGTTTCATAAGTCCAGCAAGGAAAATGGAGTGATTGAAATCTTAAGAGCACCTGCATTTTCCCACCTAAGTGTTTAGACTATTTTTGTTGGTCGATTTAGGCTGATGGAATCATGTCTCAAGCTGTGGGAGGGGGGAGAAACTCAGGAGGTTCCCAGGCACCTAAAGCAGATTAATGAGGCATTCATGTTTCTAAATCCAAATGGAGGCCTCAGCAAAGGCTGTCAAGGTCCTGAGCCCCAGGAGCCCAGAAATCCAGAGTCAGCAGTGTTGCAGTTCTCCAGGACCTGAGTTCAGGTCTGTGCGTGCCATGGGTGGCACAGGAGCTCAGTGGGTAGGTCAGATGTAGTTACCACATCTCGCCTGGTCTGCAGAGCAATGTTCCTCTGCCTTTTGCTCGAGAAGCTTGGTCCAGGGAACATATTCTTGAAGCGTGGCTGAACCAGGCTCTGAAGCCGTATGTCTGCAACATTTCCTTACAAAGCAGTAGCTGGAGGAGGAATGGGTACTAGGATATAGCATGAGGTGGGCAACTGTACTTTAAGAGAATTTAACAGCCTCTCCTCAGTTTTCTAACTGGAAGTGCTTAGAAAAGCTAAAGAAAATTGGGCACCAAAAGAAGAAGGGCTGCTCTTCTCAGGTGAAGGAAGATGCACTGTTTCAAAGAACAGTGAGACAAGGTCTCCTCAGCTCTCAGATAAGTGTGTCCTTGTGTAGCACATGGAATTAGGCAGCTTTCTGTGTAGTGTGACAGTTATCCTGGATCCTAATCTGAGGCACCCATATTCCTCTGCATGCTTGGATTCAACAAGAAGCACCAGGCCCCTTAACGTTAAGCACATATAATGGTGGATGAATTTGCAAATGTGGGTCTTACTCCCCAGACTTACTAGCCGTGCCTTGGTGACTCATTTTGATCTACGTTATTGACGTAAATCAAGGATAATCTTCCTGGAGTCACTCCAATATATAATTGTTTCTGAGATAATTAACATTTCCTTCTATGCGTATAAACAATCCATGCTGGCTCTTGAGTTTGAGGAAGGATTGAACAACACTGATTTGAAAATAAATAGGGAATTACAAAATTTAAAACATCTTCGCTAACCTGCAGCTAGGGAAATAAGGCAGTATTTAAAGAATTAAGTTTACACAGATGTGAAGTAACAGTCTTTAATGGGTATCTTAGAAACTAGGAAAAAACCACCACTACCATGAAGAACAACAAAAGGGAAGGAAACTTGAGGAGATTAAAGATCCCACTAACATAAAACATAGTTAGTTGTTATTTTATTTTTTTTTCTTTTCTGAGAAAAAAACAGATGATAACGGATGCAGAGCTAGCTTGTGATCACGCTCATTACTACCTTGTTATCAAAGCAAGAACCAGATGGCATGACCTAGCAAGGGTAAGAAGAATGTTTTCTTTAAATAAATAAGTGGCACTAGTAGATTTCAGAACATTATGCAATGTTGATCTTCAGATTCTATAAATATTCAAAGAGGCCCATTGCAAAATAGCTCATTAATGATAAAAACTTACTATATGATTAAAAAAAAAAATCAACAGTTCGAATAATATTCAATTTTTTTAACTTTGATTACGTAATAGATGTTACAGTTACTTCTAAAACTTTTTTCATATTTTAATATTGTTGATTTTATCTAATGTTTCTGTTAGTAGCAGTGGTCTTCATCTGAGTGAGGCCTCTTTGACATCATGCTGTACACAAACACACACCTACTCCCATGCTGACACCCAGCGCTGCCCAGCACAGTGAATCTTTGATTGTGATGTTTACGCCATCTAAAAAGACTCTCACAAAACTGTCCTATAAAAATTATTTATACCTTTTAATCTTTTTTAACTTGTTGAATAGTTGCAGTATTTGGGCAAAAGAGTAGCACAAGGAAAAATGAATATTTTTTTTTCACTAAATGTCAGATGATAGTACTGGAAGTCTCAGTTTTCAAGAAGAATGGTACAAAAAACCAACAAACCAACCAAAACCCAAAGCAAAATCCAACTCACATTACCTATAGAACAAGTTGGGGAGAAAATCTGCAGGTCTGATGTTTTCCAGTGCCTTCATCTTCCACTGGCGTGCTTCAGCTGCGGGCATACCCACAGCTGCATGCATGCTTCTCATGCTCATATTCCCTGTGTTTGCCATCAGTAAGAAACTTTCCACACAGACTACATCATCTAAACACCTGTGATGTCAATCCCAATTCAAGCTTTTGAGAGTTGCACATCCAAAACAGAAAGTAGGAAAGAGCAAAAATCAAATGAAAAAACATTAAAAGATGAAATACAGACGTGCATGATTTTCTATTTCTTTCTCAATTCCCATTATTCATTAAGCTTATAGAGAGATCAAACATTTTGTCACACTTGTTGGTTCTTGTTAGTGATGATTTCTTTTACGTTCCAGAATTTTCAGGAATTTGACAGTGAAGGAAATGGCACGATACAGCCAAGAGACTTGAAGAAAGTCTTGTTCAGATTTGGCATTCCAATCACCCCGGAAGAATTTAAGCAGCTTTGGGCAAGGTATGACAACTCTAAATGATTAGCTCTTGCAATAATGCATCTTTTATAGGATTACGGAGCCTTTGGTAGTGCAGTGAATGACAATAGATTACACCACACAAGAAATCTTTTAATTTGTTACGATTGTGACCTCAGATCATGACACTGTGTTACAGGACCCTATGTCTTACCATTCTCAGCTCAAGAATGCAATCAGATCAATCCATTTCAAATGAATTCAGAGACAGAACTTTCTCTTGACTTCAGTATTACTCAACCCTTTAATTTAAGATACATTCTCTTCTTGGATGGCACATTAGGTCACTGGCTAAGTTAACTTGCTTTTCATTAATTTTGTTTATACACACAAATGCCTACCTGAGTTTGTGAGGGCTGAAGGTCAGTTCCAGGTGTTTTGGGTCAGGTGGGAACTGCAGACAAAGCTTCTGTCGAGGAGCTCTATGGACAATTTATGTTACCTACTTGTCTGAAGGCAGTGCTACCAGCCTCGGCTTTTCAGAGCAGTAAATTTACTTACTGTATTTTCAACCTAAATAAAAATGATTCAATCAAAAGAAAAAACGCTACATACCAAATACATAACAAAAGAAAGTAAGGTAATTTCATGCTGTGTAAAGATGGCAAGTAATATCATGAAATGTTTTTATAGACTAGTAATTTGTTGTGAAGTGGGGGAAAATACTTGTCTGCCTTCAATAAAGAGAAGCTGTGCTATAAACTGTGTTTGAAATGGCATAGATGTCAGCTGTATGTGACATTATATAAAAAGCTACCTTCATTACAGGTCTGTTAAAAAAAATAATCACTCTCTCTAACATATAGAAGCTGAGTGTATTGCATTTTGGTTTCAAACTGCATTAACTATATAGTTTTTTCTTAGTGCTGATTCATCTCTGAATTATTTTCTACTCCATTAGATTTTACTTTCCATTCTTATTCCTTATGGATGCCATGGCACATTGAAGAGTATCCTTTTCATGCAGTTATCTGCTGCACAACTTCGCTCCCATCAGCCACTCCTTTTATAGAATAGCTCAAATCTCTTATGTGCCTGGTATGCCTGTAACTTGAATAAAGGAATTAGACTGAAGCTGAGGCTAAATTAGGCATTACCATGCATCGGAGCACTAGCAGGGGGAGAAACTGCAAGGAAAAAAGCCTATGGAATGGTTTATACTTAAGAAAATATGAAAAGTGTTTTTGAAGATAAACCTGTGTTTTTGAAGGATGATTACAGTTCTGGGCATCTCAGACCTGTGTCACCAGTTTGAGACACTTGAGACTCAATTTTTGGGGCCCCAGTTCTCTGCATCTCAAGTCAAATGCTGAAAAGCAGAAGTACTGAGGGCTGGAGAATAGTCTTGATAATTTGGTCCTCAAGGTAGTCTTTTCAGAATCAACTCTGTGATTACAATGCATAAGCCCTATCTTTCGAGTCTCGTATAAAGTCACTTGCTCACTCTCCGTGTGGCAGGGCACCTCTATAAGGAAGGGAAGTCAGTGAGATTTAAACTGTTAAGTCACTTAAGGACATCTGCAATGCCTTTCTGTGAAGAACGCATGAATATTTAACGAGAGCATTTCTTTTTCAAGGTATGATACAGATGCAAAAGGATATCTTACTCACCAAGAATTTTTACAGAAACTGGGGATAGAGTTTGCACCCACTGACACAGGGCTCAGCAAACACATCACGGAAGACAGATACGCACATTTACAAATGCATTATAATAATCAACAAAAGAAACATTCAAAGCTGGAAGAGCAGCAGAAACAGCAAACTAAAGCTCTGCATGCAAGAGAAATTAAAAAGCAGATCAAGTAAGTTATTTATGAGCTAGCATATAACTTTTTGTGTTTGTATTTAGTTTGCTAAGATGAGACTGTGTACAATAAAAATGTAATTTTACCATAGAAGGCTCTGAAAAGAAGTTTCAGAAGGTACTGGACCAAGCTTATACATAGTGTTATTCCCTTGATTTTCTGCAGATAAGCCTAGCTCAGTGTGCATTGTGAGACTTTTTTTTATATATATTGTCCGTGGCTTATTATTTTGTATTTTACAGACTTTATGGCAATATCTATACTGACAAATCCGAATGTCCAGAGACATTCCTAGACCTAGTCATCTATGCTGCTAGACTGCCAAAAGAGTCCTCATCATGCTCTGGCCTGTGTCAGCTGATGTTTTTCCCTGATCACTCCCAGCACTGTTTGGGAGCAAGAATGCTTCAAGGAGGGTTCCTAACAGGCAGTTTGCAGGCAGCTGCTCCCTTTCGGCAGCTACGAAGGTTCCCTAGCAGAGATGTGCCAGCTGGCCTCTGTGCCCGGAGCGATCCTGGGCCTCTTTATGGGTATCATCTCAGCTTGTGGTTCCAGTCCTAACGCTGCTGTCAGCTCAGACTGAGCGAGAAGGGAAGGGTAATGATAGGACAAGGGGAAACGGTTTTAAATTGGAAGAAAAAAGATTCAGATTAGATCTCAGGAAGAAATTTTTGACTGTGAGGGTGGTGAGACACTGGAACAGGTTGCCCAGGGAAGTTGTGGATGCCCCATCCCTGGAGGTGTTCAAGGCCAGGCTGGATGGGGCCTTGAGCAACCTGGTCTAGTGGGAGGTGTCCCTGCCCAGGGCAGGGGGATTGGAACTTGGTGATCTTTGAGGTCCCTTCCAACCCAAACCATTCTATGATTCTATGATTCTAAGAGCAAGTGCAGTTGTGTTGCCCTGCAGGCCTCTTCTTCTCAGACTGCTGCGGGCGACGTAGACTTAGACCTTACCTGATTATGCTTAACAGGGGCTCTTCTTGCAGCTGAAATGGATGGGCATGTAGGACACTGTGGTCCAATAGCCTGCTGGATGAGGGCCAAGTAGCAATCACAGTTGGTTTCACATCCCTCTAGCAGCCAGATAAATTGTTAGTAAATGCCTTAGTAGATTCAGCAAAAAACAGCCTTGACAAGGATGGACGCTGGCTCCATATGACAGAAATAAGCAACTTGTCTCCAAGCAAGAGGACTCTCTGCCTCAAACAAAAATCAACACTCACGGAGTTAATAGGTCACTGCTCTGGAGAAGAGCATTTGACAAACAAATGACAAAACGATATCCTTCTCAGACCAGAGTCTAATGATCCATGCTTGCCCTAGTGAGTCAGCAGTGATTAGTCTGCTACTGCTGGAGGATTCCTGCACCTGCCAGCAGATTAAGGCAGCAGGAGAATCCTCTGCCCCAGTACAGTGCTGTTAAAACTTTATATTTCCAGGTTGTGGATAGACACCACCTGGATGCTTATAATATTTTCTGCTTGCACTTTCACTCTTCTCCTGGACTGCTTTATTTATTTATTTATTTAGGAGTGTAAACCCTCAGGAGCAAAAAAAACATGTAAAAATATTCCCTCAAGAGCACGCATTTCCTCTCTTTTGTGCTCAGAAAGTGTCTGGAAGTTGTAGGAACTAATAAATTATTATTGATAAGAATGATAATTCCCCATGACATTGTTGGTAAAGGTGATACACTCATAAACAAAGAAGAGCAGCCTTGTCTTGCAGATAAAGAGGCAGCTTGGGAAATCATTAGACAAAAAACCCCACAAAACACAGAGAGAAGCCTGTAAGCTAAGGCTTTTGCTTTTTACCTTGCTTTTTTAAATTCTGTTTTTCAGGATCCCAAATAGGCTGAAGGAATCGAGGGCAAAACTCTCTTTTCAGTACCACAACTCTCCCACCTGCATTGCAGGTCTCTGGCATAAACTGCATTTATGACACCCACAGGTATCAACGAGTGTTCCACCTGTAAAAAATCGCATAATATACAACAGAGATGGTTAGGCAGCTGCTGTGTTGCAGACATTGCTCATTACTGATCTGAAACTTGGGCCCTAACAGTCTTATACTGGGCTCTTCTGCTCCATTTCTTTTACCAGCCCATTGTCTCTAGTCTTACGCATGGACGAAGAGCTCTTTTGGTCAAGAACCTTCTATTTCTTTCCTGTTAGGTCAATACCAAGTGCAAGGCAGCCCTGCCTCCAATGCTATAAATAAGAAGCAGCTCTGCAAGTAAGGAAGATGCTGTGCTGCAAGCAGAAATTATGCAGTGTGGCTCAAAGATGCAAATACTCATCCCGAAGCAGCTGGAGAGTAATTAAATCAATGGGGAAGACATGACGAGTAAAAATAAAATAGCCATGATGTGACATGCTGGCAGGTCCACATCATTTAGAATTATTTACTTTTCAGAACCTACCATAACAACGACTATGTATAGCACTATGTATATGGCAATTATGCACACAAATGCATACACAGGAGCACAGAGCGATTGCTTAACTGCAATTTGGAGGAAAACAGAAATTGACAGACTGGGTCAAGTATAAACTGGATTCTTAGTTACCTGCTAGCAACCGGAGCCAGATATTTCTGGTTGAGGTGGAACAGCCTTCTATTAGATGGATGTGGAATATTCTGCCCCCTGCACTATGGCCGTCTCATCCTGGGCAATGACAGGGTTTGGTTTAAGCCTGCAGATGGGACTTTTATACTCCTTTCAGAAACTATGTTCTAATTATTTGTTAGCTTCTGGCTTTTCTTGATTTATATATATAAGATATCCAGTTCTGCACTTAATCTATTGAAATTTCTGGCATCTGCAGCTTCCTCTGGGAATGAGTTCACAGCTTAGTAGTTTGTGGTCTGCAAAAAGTATGTCGTTATCAAATATTGCCACCTATCAGTTCCAGCTGAATGTTCTCTTCTTGTCTCCCACACTTTCTCACCCACCTCCTGGCTGGTGGGAGCAGTCCTGTGGTAGCAGTTCCTGTCTGGTTTTCTCCCTCAGAAAGCTGGAAGTGCAAAAGGAGTTTAACCCAGGCCTCTGAACTCCTCAGATTTCACATAAGGCTCTGGAAAGCCATAAATGACTCTTAAGCCAGAGTCATTGTCTGACAGATGAAATCCACCCACATGGTGGCTGTGAAGGCAGCGATCCAGCCAAGTGTCAGCCTTCAACTCCAGGACCACGTAGGTCAGCTGAGATGCAGGAAGCCCAGGTGGGCATGGTGCCCAGCTACCGTAAAGGTCAGCGGAAGGAGATCTGCTCTTGGTCAGGAAAACGGACGCAGCGACTGCAAAACCTGACCTTGGTGATCCACGTGGGTCTCAGCCTCCACTCTCAATGAGTGGGAAAATTGATTCCTTTCACCTGTCAAATTCGGACTTTGGGAGGAAGCAGTTGCCCGAGGTGTAAATTTGCTGGTTATAGGACCCCCTTGAGCAGCACCCACTCCCCCTTCTGTGATCTTGCTTAAGTCATAGAGTTGTCCAGGCCAGAAGGGACCTCCTAAGGTCATCCAGTCCGACCCCCCCGCAGTCAGCAGGGACACCCCCAACTAGACCAGGTTGCCCAGGGCCTCGTCGAGCCTCTCCTTGAATATCTCCAGGGAAGGGGCCTCAACCACCTCCCTGGGCAACCTGTTCCAGTGCTCCACCACCCTCACAGTGAAGAACCCTCTCCTGCTCTCCAGTCTAAATCTGCTCCCCTCCAGCTTGAAGCCGTTGCCTCTCGTCCTATCACTGCAGGCCTTTGTAAACAGTTTCTCCCCAGCCTTCCTGTAGGCTCCCTTCAGGTACTGGAAGGCTGCTATTAGGTCTCCCCGGAGCCTCCTCTTCTTCAGGCTGAACAACCCCAGCTCCCTCAGCCTGTCCTCGTAGCAGAGGTGCTCCATCCCCCTGATCATTTCAGTGGCCTTCCTCTGGACCCGCTCCATCAGGTCCATGTCCTTCTTATATTGAGGGCTCCAGACCTGCACACAATACTCCAGGTGAGGTCTCACCAGAGCAGAGTAAAGTGGCAGAATCACCTCTCTGGACCTGCTGGGAACGCATCTTTTGATGCAGCCCAGGATGTGATTGGCCTTCTGGGCTGCAGCTGCACACTGCCTGCTCATGTCCAGCTTCTCGTCCACCAGCACCCCCAAGTCCCTTTCCTCAGGGCTGCTTTCTAATACCTCACCCCCTAGTTTGTATTGGTGGCGAGGATTGTTCTGGCCCAGGTGCAGAACCTTGCATTTGCTCTTGTTGAACCTCATAAGGTTCACCTGGGCCCACCTCTCCAGCCTGTCCTCTTGTTTCTATTTGTGCAGCGGCTGCATCCAGCCCGTGTCCTTTCTTCTGGCTTTCTGCAGGGGCTGTGAACCTCACCCTAACAGCTCTGGAGCAGTTTCAGTGCCCTGTGATTGCACACTGTGAGGCAGACAAAAGCCCTGGACATCTTACAATTCAAAACATACTGCTGTGCGCTCTTTTTTTTTTTTTTTTTTGCTTTTGTTGTAACTCACAGGAACAAATCGCCCAAATTAGAAACAGACATTGAACAGTGGCTCTCCAGCTCTTCAAGAAAAATACAAAACAATTGCAAGAAAATATTATTTTTTGGCAATGTAGCTTGATCTATGGTTTTAATCCTCATTTTCTCCACATGCATATTTACTGCTGTGAGTGGAATAATTACTGCTTGGAAATCTTTTATCAGTCCAAAACTGTTGAATGCCTCAATTTTCCAAAAATATGAATCTCAAAAACTGTTTTGATTTTACTTCAGCCTTTACTTTCATTAAGAAGATTTAAATGGAAGATAATAGTGGTGATGAAGAGTGGCACTGCAAGTTATGTATAGTTGAAAAGGGTTCCAGAATTTTTCTGCAATGAGGGATACAAGGTGGACCACATCACACCTTGAAAGCACACCCTTGCAAGATGGAAGGAGCAGTGCTAAATAGTCTTCTGGGACTGGAGGAGATCAATCTGCAGTGAAATCACAAACTGCCTTCAGGATGGTTTTGGCTTTTAGGCTGCTGTATCCTTCTTCCTAGGTCTGATTCTTTTGGTATCTTGCTGGGCTTCGGTACCCATCCTCCTCCGCTGTTGCCCATTTGCAATCACTGGAAAGCTGTGGGTTTTAAGCTGTGGCATATTACAGTAACTCTAAAAACAGCAAACACTCTGTCAGGAGATTTTAAATTTGAGTCGCTGCTGGGAAGTCTATAGGCTTCTAAACATAATACAAGTTAAAACCCAGAGATGTAATTAGCAGATTTTGGATCTCTAGGGTCTCGTATCTAAGAGGAGGTTGAAGGAGTCTGAGCTGGTTAGTCGGTAATTAGAATCATGGAGATTCAAGTGAGTAAAGCCAACTTGAGTGCAATGCAAGAGCTCTCTGACCGACGTGCACCCTCTGCAGCACACTTCTATGCTCTTTCCAATACAAGTTTTGCTTTGAGTGTAAACCAAGTACCACATGGTAACAGAAGCAGAATGTGAAAAAGAGGAGGGAATTAACTAGAAAAATGAGATTTGAAAGTGAGAGAAAAGGTAATAGCTCTTTAGGGGATTTTAGATACTCTGAAACACATTGGCAATATTGCAGTGTCTTTGAAAAGTTTCACATCGTGTTTGAAAGCTATATACAGTGGCTAGATTAATCATAAGGAAGCTCACAACTCTTTTCTGGAATATTACAGGAGTAGGAGCTATCAAAGTTTTTAATGGCATGAGACCAAGCCAGGGTGAGAGGGCAATCCATGCAGCTACAGAGAGAAAGTTGAAGGAATATTGCACTCCCAAGGAAGCTTGAGCTTTTGAAAGACGCAGGTTTCATATGAGAATGCAGAAGAAGGAAACCTTTGAAGAATTTTTGGCTGATCTTAAAATAAAGGGTCAGTCAAGCAGCTATGACGTTTTGAGAGATTCCATTTTAAGGGATCATATAGTGATTGGAATCAAAGATCCAAAGATACAATAAAGATCCCAGAAAAGTAGGATCTGAAAAAAAAAATAGGAAAATGTGTTTAGTCTATCTAGGACAAGCATAATCACAGTATGAAAATATCAGAAGAGGAGCAGGACATGTTGTCTATCAGGAAAGGAAACTAGAAGACAGTTTTGAAGAAACTTTTCAGAACTATCTGCAAGTAGTAGCAAAAGTGAAATATATGAAGACTCACATTATGTCCAGAAACTTAGAAATTTTGCAGCAGCTATAGGAAATACAGCTATTTTGCAAGACCTTGCAACTGGAAAAGCAGAAACAAAAGAAAATACCTTCCATATAAGCTAAAAGCTGGTGCTCAATGTTACCTGCAGGCATACTGTAAAAAATTTGGCTGAGGAATCTCTACATACAAAGAAAGACTATTGAAACTGAGGGTGTCTACTGAGAATCTAATTCCTACTAAAGGATTGTATGAACTTCAATTGAAAATTGAAGATAAAAACAGTAGTTTAAGTTTATAGGCAGAAAGAGCTAATATTTTGTCCAATATATGCCTAGCCCTGGGCTTGGTTAAAGCAATGAGTCTGAGGTAGGAACCATAAACACAGAAGAGTACCCAGAAATCTTTTGTGTTAAAGTAGATCCAGAATATAAAGCTGTATTTTCACAGCAATGTGTGCTGGTAGGAACAATCCTTTGGTCGTGGAAGAGAAGCCTGTAAAGGAGCTAGATCACGTAGGAGAAATGATGGGAAGTTTTAAAGTGGAAAAGGCAGTTAGCAACAGGAAGATCAAAAGGCAAGTTGCTGAGATTGTCCTTACATCCAATGCAGCTAAGTATATGTTTCTTGACAGACACTGTCCTATACAAGACATTTCCAGGTAGAAGGACTGCATATGTTTTTTCAAATGTTAATAAATCTTTACACAAATCGCAAGTTCAGATTCTTCTGCTGAATCCAAAGAAACTCCTTTGCATGACATGAGTTTAACGCTGTGCATGTTTTACACCACAGTACAGGAGATTCTGCTTTCAAAGACTTCCTCTAGGCTTAAAGTTCATTCTTGTGTTTTCACAGGAAAGTCCCTTTACTTGAAGCAACTGTGGCTACTTAAATAGGTACTGAAGATGTTGAGTAGGGAGAAAACCAGTAGGGAATCTGAAAAATGGATCCAAGAGGGCCTGAGAAGTAGGATTAGACAGAAATGCAAATGTAAGGGCAGAGAAATAATATAAAGGATTAACTGGACACAAGATAAAACAGAGTCATTACAACGATGCCATCCACAAAGATAATGGGGGTGTCCAGAGGCCTGTTAGCACGTGAATGTTACAGGAGAGATCGCATCACACGGGCAGTCTGTAGTTTTTGAGTTACTACACAGAATGGACCTACTAGGCTGTAAACCTGGGAAAAGAATTACCCATCACATCACACGGGCAGTTTTTGAGTTACTACACAGAATGGACCCACTAGGCTGTAAACCTGGGAAAAGAATTACCAAATCAAAGGCATTAACAAAGACAACTCCTGGCCTTCTGCATGTTGGCGCTGGAAGAAAAAGTATTCAAAAGATGGTTTAGAGGCGGTATTATTGAAAAAAATAATCAATAGAATTGTGTGGCCTGTGTTTCTAGGGCACTTGTCAACACCACAATTTAAGGCACAAACTGAGAGAGCAGAGCTCTGGCTCAGCTCTGTGATTGTAAGAAGTGTCACAAACTTGTTTATTGATCTGTTATGGTCAGAGCTGACACAAATCACTTTGTAGGCAAAAGAAAGACCAGCTTTGAGAATATAAAAATAGTCCGACTTTAAGTGTTGGGGTTTTTTTAAGGTAAAACCATTCAACAATGAAACTTCAGTTGGGTAAATAATTACTGATCAAAGACATACTTTCTAGAGCACTTGAGGAGTCTACTCTTGAAAACACAAAAAGTGACATAACACCTGGAAATACTATTAAAAAAGAATTATCCTATTTGAGAAGAAAGTGGGCTGCGTTTGGAGAGGCTGTACAGATGGCACAATGCAGGAAGTCATGAAGGTTACCACCTGTTGGATAGTGAGGGCATCTCATACCAAGCCCACATGACCAATTCAGATGAGAGTTTTCTGTGGTTAGCAGCACACACTTCAGGGTTTACAGCACAGTGGTGTCAATGTATTATGATCTGACATGCCTGACAGAGTGCAGGACACTCACAAGGCAGCTGAAAAATGTGACAGAAAAGACCACACCTTGATTCATCTGAACCTGTTGTAAGTATCTGACTTGGGCATTAGCCTAAAATTGCATTTGGATTTAATTTAGCCACAGAGCATGTGATGGCACATGTTGATGCTCTGTTTGCTTGGTTATGGAGTCCCAGAAATTTTTGCCTAGCAATGGTGCCCTCTTCAGAAGCTCTGACCTGAAATGATTTGTAAGGAATGAAGGATATCCAGATATCCTGAATGCAATGGTGAGCTGAGTTAAAACTGTTAAAAGATGGTTCAAGCAAAGCTTGTGGAGCTGAGAAGTGATCCATACTTTCACTGAACTTGAGAGACATGTCATTGAAAAAGGGTTTCTTGGCAGCTGAAAGTTGGTTAAGCAGAGACTCCCAGTGCTCCCAAATTAGTCCATATAACAGTGGAAGATATGATGGGTCTGAAACATATAATAAATTGCTAACAACCCACACAAGTCATATTATAATTCTGATTTTTTAAGGTAGGTGATGCTGTTTGCATAGGCAAGAGTGTTACCTGGACCAAGAGGTCTGTGGAGAAATTACTCTTGGTTCACATGAAGTGCAAAGTCCAAAAGGACAGATTCTTAGGAGAAAAAATTGCCAAGGAAAACCTATTTTTCTTGTAAAAGCTGTACTGAACTTACAGCTTCTTGAGAACAAGTGGAAAACCCAAGGATTCTGCAATGCCGTGAGAGGAAAGACAGCACCAGTGACTGCAGCTGAGACCAGATGCCTCTGAGTGGATCTATGAGAGCTGTGAGAAGACTCTGCTAAAATGCATACGAGGTTTAGCACGTCCTGTGTTAGCCTTATAGCAACTGATTGCAATGGTGTTCATATGAAGAAGACGGTGTAAGGCTCAGGTCCTGGCTGATTGATGGTGGCTTAACAAGGAGCAGAGAGAACTGGTCTGAGCTGTTAGACCCACAGACAGGCTCAGTGAGAGGCTGAGGCAACGAATCATGCTTGGATGTGTGGGTTACACCGTTGATCTGTGTTATCACTGTAATAAGCCTTTTATACTACAAATCCTGACTCTGCAAAGACTCAGCCTCCACGTTCTGTAACCCTAGAGCCATCAGAAAGAGCAATCCCAAAAGCGAATGGTGTACGGCTGTAGGTATTAGCCCAGATCTAAACTGGTCATTTTTGCCATAAGGATATCATCTTGTAAGTGCCACATACACGTAGATAATTTAATGTATACTTTGTAATCTACATCAAGACCAATTCACAACTATTTTAACTTACATTAACCTTAAGCAACTTTGCTAGTTGAAACCACACAGTAAATTGAAGTGTCTGTACCTGCTTTGTCCTCTTGAGCCAAAATACAGAGGCTTTTGTTGAATCGAGAAGCAGAGAGGGATATTGCTTGGGTTCCCAAAGTTTGATCAAAAGGACTCTGATGTCAGTGAAGTGACAGAATAAAGTGGGAGAAAGAGTAAAGATTTTGAGGCCTGAATTTGATCATGCGTAAGAAATGATAAATACTTCACAGAGGTTTTAAGGTGCTGATCCAAAGCCCACGTGAGTCAGCAGAAGTTCTGCTCTTCTTGCCTTGGGCATGGGTCAGGCCCTGCACTGCTCCAGGTTTTGCTCAGATCTAACAATTTGCTGAAATAGCTCTTCTTTCCTATGTCAAAGTTTCAGGAGCCTCAAATTGCAGAAAGTGTGCTGCCAAACCCTTATCATTTTAACAGCTGTACTAAATATTTTGTAACTGAAATCAGGACGTGCTTTAACAGAGAGCACTGTGTTTTGTGGCTGCAGTTCTGAATGGGGAGAGTTGCCAGTTAATCACCCAAGGAGCATTTGTTTACAATGGGAGGCTCAAGCCATGCAATTCCATGTGCAAATTAAACGGGGGGATGTTGGGTTTGAGGTTTGTTTGTGAACAATTTGGCAGTCTTTGAATAAATTATATGAACTTACCACACACAAATAAGCTCAAAATTTTTCTCTGCCCCTCCACCCCTGTTTTGTATATTTGTTTGTATCCTTTTTATCTGATTTAACAAAGGAGCTAAAATAAACATCTGCTCTCTTTCAGAGATAAATTTAGGGATTACTTCCAAGATTTCAATAAGGCCTTTCATAAAATGGATAAAAATAGAGATGGCTATGTAACAGTATGTGACCTACTCAGGATACTACAACAATTCAACTATTACATTGACCATGATCAGTAGCCTTCTAAACAGGTTTGTATGGTTATCTCCTAAGCACCTCTGTGGTCACACCCAGCAAAGCCTATAAGCTCCTACCTCATGTTAAGCATATAAGAAGGTCTGTTAAAACGGGTGGAGATCCCAACATGCTTAAAACTGCATATAAGTGAAAAATCTTTTTAGGTAATTCTGCAGATAATGAGAGTGAAATGGCTTCTTACGTAATAAGGTATGCTTTAAGTATGTGTATTTGTTTGCTAGTTTGTTTTACTTATTTAATTTCAATTTAATAGAGCAATTGTGTGAAACAGATCCTGTTCAAAATAGAAACAGAATTAAATAATCTTAAAAAATAGCAATAACTTTCAAAGATCCAGTGCTTAATCTTAATAAATAGCAATAACTTTCAAAGATCCAGTGCTGCTGCCATGCAAAACTATGCTTTTAATTCTCTGTGCTAATATGCGTAAGAAGAAAAATCTCTTCTGTAGAGGCTGAAAAAACACAAAGAACCTGCTCCAACATTAGGTAGCCTGGGGTTCTCTGCACTGAATAGTCCCCTAAAGGTCATATGCCTGGCAGCACTGGGTTTTGTTCTCCACAGCCTGCCAGACTAGACTTATTTTTTTAAATAAAATTAACAAAGTCTTTTCACAGTTCACCTTTAATTAGGTGATCAACTCTTTATGAATTGAAACCTTGATAGGAATCTGCTGCTTGTTTCTTTCTCAAAGACCTCTTGATGATAAACACCTCTATTCATTGTAATTTTGTGCAGATTATTCCTTTCTTGATCCAAAATAGTCTTTTCTAAATAATACAGAGTAGATTAGCATATGCATTTAGTTTTATTACTAAAATTTTAATGCCCACTTGGCAATTTATTTCTCTGCTGAAATGGTGTTGATTATTTCCTTTTCCACACACTGTCTCCAATATTGGAGCCAGCTTGACACGGGTAGTATGTGGGAGTGCTGTGCAGCTGCAAGATGCAAAATCAGGGCTCTTGAATATTTTTTTTTTCTTACTAGCAGATATGGGGTCTATAGTTAATTTCTTTTCCAGCCTGTTTTATAAAGCTTCCTCTTTGTTTTACTGGCTCTCCC
The DNA here is from genome assembly GCF_001431845.1 of Calidris pugnax. Taxonomy (NCBI): domain Eukaryota; kingdom Metazoa; phylum Chordata; class Aves; order Charadriiformes; family Scolopacidae; genus Calidris; species Calidris pugnax. The sequence goes on from NW_015090825.1 coordinate 3,690,591, forward strand.
CATTAATTAGACATTCTTGTAACTGGATATTCTGGTGATTGGTAGCTGAGGCATTGGTCCCCAGTGATTTACTGTGGAAACAGATGATAAAAGTACGTTACAGTAATTCAGTCTTAAAGAAGAAAATCAGGGTTGTGTAGTGGGTCCATCTCCTCTGTCAAATCTTGCCTCTCTAGGGCTCGCTTTGACCATAATTCTAACAAAAAAGATGAATGCAAGATTAAAAAAAGTCCAGCCTTTTCCCTGCAGCATAGGAATTGTCTACTTAATACATGGGTGTAAAGAATCCATAGTTCTGATAATTGGCTGTGAAATTATTAGATTTTATTAAAATCCTCTCCATAGATGGTAACTGAAGGTCAACCTGGAATAATTCCATGGGAGCCACTGGATCTGTAACAAAAACACTCAATGTATACTGTACTCTGGAGACTCTCTGATTGTCTTTCAGTGGTAGGAAATTCCATAATCTGACTGCACTGGCTTTATACTAGCTAAGCAAGAGCAGAGCAAGCCCCTGCTGTTGTAACCCTTGTGGTGATGAACCCTACAGGCTCATTAGATAGTCTTGAAGTCCTTGTTTAACATATACCAAGTGTCTTTTCCTTAAGTGATCACAAGTCACAGGACATTGGAAGAAAGTAGCTCTTCATGTAATGGTTAGTGCTATTCATTTTGTCTTAGTCTTCCATGCTAAGTAACTTTATTTTCCTCTATTTTCTGCGTATGTAAAGCTTGATTTAATTCCAGTCTTTTTATGGTAAAATATCTTTGAATAAAAATTAATTTAATTTGGTAACAAAGTCTTCTGAAAAAAAAAAATAATAATCCCTAAATCATATGCAAGAGCTCATCTTTCCCCATGCTGATATTTGATGCAAAAATATATTCACTGTTGTTACCTGGAGCTATCTGTAGTCAGCTCTGTAACCCACTGAATTTCCGATGTGACAGAACATGAAATTCCCCAGTGTCTGTGATCCAGCAGATGTTTCGGCTGACAGACAGAAATTTGGGAAGTTCTGAGTACAGCCTGCAGAGCCCGTGGGTTGGGCTCCTAGGTACAGCCTGACCACAAGTGATCAGGAGAGAAACCCCCACTGGAGAGAAACCCTCACTGGACGCAGTGTACCACAAGTCCATGGCAGGAGCTGCTGGGCCAGATGTGCAGGCCCTTTGTGTAGCTCAGTGGACACACCAAAGGAAGGAGGACCAGTGCCTGAGACACCGTGAGGCTGAGTCCTGCAAAGAACTGGCAAAATAGTTCTCTAGTGGCCCGTGAAACCACGCAGAGTGAAGTACAGGGTGAGAGGGAAGGTAAGACCTTCTATCACAAACATAAGGAGAAGCATCGTATGGAACCTGTTCTGGTTCCTCCCATGGTAGATAAATCATGAGTGAGTACAGACCTGTGCTGGTACATCCACGAAACGTATCACTGGATGTCCTAGCTTGTGTCTGGTAACAGCTTACCAGGCTGTATGTGGTTCTGCTGTTTTCTCTCAAAACTGTCATGAACACAACATATTGGGTGGCTTAAGCAGCACTTCAGCATCTGTGAGTCAAAGGTATTTTTGTAAAGCAGAAAGTCAAAGGAAAGTAGCAGCACTTAGCACACTGAACATCTACTCCTCAACAGAGTCAATCAAACTGTGTTTACACTGTGACCTGAAAAGGAGATTCAAGGACAAGGTTGGGAGCCTACATGTCCTCCAGCTTCCCTGGGGATAGTAAACTCAGCAGTAGATTGGGATCAAAATATTATGCTGTGTTTAAAGAGCACAAAGTTAATGCTGGTGTACTGGAAGGTTGTGGACTTGCGCCCAGGCTAAAACGGGTCTCCTCTTAAGCCTCTGGAGGTTGGCCTGGCCCTGCATCTGAGAGCGTGGTTGCATTTAAATGACAAGATTGGTGGCTTAGACCTGAGAGAGAGCTTGGGCTGCAACTAAGAAAATTTATACACTGACAGCACAAGTGTGTCCTGAAGCACTGCTGCAGTACAAATACTACATCATAATAATTAATCAATACAGACAACAGTGAGACAATTATTTAAAATCATTGATATCTCATTCTGTGTTTTTCCCTTTGCTTAGGAATCAGCATTCATGACAGCAAGCTCTCTTATTTTGATTTCCTGAGAGCAATTGATGATGGCAGAGCATGTAAATACCAACAGAGACAAAAGCAGGCTGCACCACCTGCAAGCTTTGCAGCACTCAGCTTAGAACAGGCCCTAATTAAGATAAAAGAAATAGTTGCATCATCTTTTGATTTGTTGTACGAGGTAAGTTTCATGTGGTCACTGCATCTAATTTAATGTCTTTTTTTTTTTTTTTTTTTCTGTGCAGCACTCAGCTTAGAACAGGCCCTAATTAAGATAAAAGAAATAGTTGCATCATCTTTTGATTTGTTGTACGAGGTAAGTTTCATGTGGTCACTGCATTATTTTATGTTTTTTTTTTTTTTTTTTTTTTCTGCCTGGCTGGGGACTTAACCCAGAGGCTTCCAAACTTTTCTACTCGTAATTATCTCTACCAATAACCTTGGCTTATGTAGAAATAGCATCTTTTGACAACTGCAGACTTTTTAATTGATTGTATTCTGGTAACTCCACGAAACAAGCGTATCAAATCAATCCTAGAAGTTTTGTGAAGGTAAGGATTGGAAAGGAAAAAGGGAACAGCAAATTATCAGGACCTTCCTCCCTTCCCAAAACCCCTTTTCCTCCTCCAGTCATCTGTAAGTTATGTCCCAACCTTGTAAATATCACGTCTTTCAAATAGCTCTGTTGAGTTTCCTAAGCTGAGACTTTTTATAAGTAGATATAACGTGCTACTGGAGGCAGGCGTTGTGGTTTGATCAGATGAAAGGATCGTGTAGCAACTGAGGATAAAGACACATGATCGGATGTGAGCACATTCCAGTGGCTGCAGAAGTTAGCACCTGTCAGCTGGGGCTCTGCAACTGTCTGCATTTACACTCTTGGCTGCTTCTGATTCTGACACAGACAGATAAGGTGCACTAGCTGTCGAGCAGCAAGTTTCCTGGTTTTCCCACCTGTAAAACGAGAACAATAAAAAGAACCCCTTCTCTCTAGAATTTTGAAAGCCCTGAACGAAAAAATGCCGTATATTAAGTAGCCCTAGACTGTTGTGTTGGAGTCTACTGAAATGCAGCAGCCTCTAAGAATAAATAATTCTTGGTGCCACAGTAAGATTGTTTTCATGCATGGGAAATAATAAAAAGACCTTGAAGGAAATGCTGCTATCACAGGGAAATATAGAGCCATCTCATCTGCACTGGCAATTTCAGGTCCAGTTTAAGCTCATGGCTTTAGAGGCAGGCTTATGATTGCAAAGATGGTCTTGCTACCACTGTATCTCCAGCAATGTGGTCCTCCTGCCTGCCTTGCTTCAAAACCAGTTTTCCTCTTCCTGCCCAATGACCCTGGGCAGGGAATTTCAACCTGACAAAAGTCTGATCAGCTGAGTATGGCCATGGAAGAGCTGCTGCCCACACAAGGGAGGGGAACAGTGGCTGGGAAGACGATGGGGGTAGAAATTCCCTGTCATCAATGGCTGTATTTCTGAAATCTCAATTTTTGGACTCTGTCTGGCAGTTAAAAAGAATGCAGACTTCCAACAAAGACATCGCTAGTGATGTCACTGGTACAAGCACCCCCAAAAATGTATTACCATGGGAGACGCTGTTTCTTGACAGAAATCTCTTTTCACACTCTGGAGACTCCTGTGATATTCGTAAACTTGTTGGGGCCACATTGCCTTTTTTGGCCACATAGGCTAACTATTGAACAGGATACTGAAATATTTATACAATCATTTTACATTTTTCATAGTAAGAGGAAAAAAAAATCCTTCCTGTGCTCTGCATTATTAAAAAAAGAAATAGATAAATTCAATAGCACAGGTTAGTGTTCGTTAAATTTTTATAGAAGACAATATCTGTCTTCTCATATCTGCGTGTCTTGGGAATGGAGAAGGTCACAGTTTTGTCTTCTGAGGGTATGATTTGAAAATTACTTTTAGCATGAAAAAATCATCCATTTAGTCCTTTAGGATATCATTTGTTGGTTAATATATTTTCAGGAACCAACAAGTTTTCTCCATGGAGAGCCAAACTCTGTCCACCATGCTGTGGAAAAGCAGAACTTTTCCTTATTTCCCTTACATGAGAAAATAAGGAAGTTCTCAATTGTTTTCTGAGGCATTTTTTTGGGTAATAGTTGCTGCCACCTATGCGGTCGGGGACCCTAACGACATAAGCTTATAATAAAATATTTTGTTAGAAAGAGGCAGATCTGAAAGCACAGTTCCTAGAGTCCAACTGGTTGAAAAAGCCACAAACCCGTCATATCCCATCCATGACATTTCTACAGCTGGATATAGACCTTTGACATTTCATAACAAATAGTTTAAGAGTTAGATGGGTCCTCTCTGTCAGTATAATCATTTCCCATGTATTTTCACCAGACTCAGTGCAATGCATACTATATACTCAATGCTTTCTTTTCCCGTAAGACTTCCAGTTTGTAACACAGATCAAACTTTCATATTACAGAACAAAATAAACGGAATCCTTGTGTTCAAGGGATTCCTTTCCATGTCCTTTGGATATGGTAGCACTGGTTTTGCCAGTCAACATGATTCTGTCTACTGGGGTGGGGTGTGGGAGAGAGGGAAACAAAAGGCAGATTAAATATGCTGAGTTTAATTTAAAATATTTTAATTTAAGTCAGCCCTCAAATATTTTTGTTTACTCTCTTGTCTTAACCACTGCTTTTTCTGGAATATTTGGATACTTGATATAATGCCTTGTCGCTTTTACTGCAGGTTGTTGTTTGTTTCCATATTTATATTTACATGTGGCACAGAAATACAGGCTATTTTGGGCTTATTTCAACAATTGCAGCACATTTTTAAAAGAAATGAAAGCTTCAAAATAAGTGGGATTCTGAGAAATGTGGTTTGTTTCTTCACGTGTAAAATACCTAAAAGTAAAAGGCATATGGGTCTTAGGTATTTCCATGTGAACTGCTAAATGATCCCTAAAAACAGCTTCTTTTTTGGAATGTTTAGGTCTATTTAAATAACTTGAATTCTTCCTTCTTGGGCATTTTGTCTTACTGTGTTTGTAAATAGCAGGAACCTTATCAAAAGGTGTAAGGAAAAGACATGAAGACATCTCTGTCCGATTTTTAATTTCACAGTCCTCCCCTTTCCTCTGGCTTCTCCCCCCTTTGTCTGCCTTACCCGGCAGGGACTGGGAATAAGTAGATCTGAGGGTGCAGGAGTCCAAATGACATTGCCTTACAGCTCATTTCTGAACTTGGCTAAGGATGTGAAAGCTGGTTACTAGCTGGATACAACACAGTTCTAAAAAAAAAAAAAAAAACAAAACAAAAAAAAAACAAAACAAAAAAAAAACAAAACAAAAAAAAAACAAAACAAAAAAAAAACAAAACAAAAAAAAAACAAAACCAAAAAAAAAGTAAGTATTAACTTGCATCTTATGTTGTAAGAAGTAACTATGTTTCATTTCCAAAAGTATATGCTCGAAGCACAAATAAAATGAGAAAAATAATAATCATCACCCAATGGAAAAGCATATAAAAAGCCTACCACTTTATTGCCATGGTGATAATAGAATGTTGTGCTAAACAAATCTGTACAGAGCTATACGGTGATTAAATCTTGTGTCGTAAAGTAGGAGCTGGAAAACCAGTGAGAGATCTGTCTCAGCCTCTTCAAGTCCCGAGTCAAAGTCTGTAAGGCTTCAGATAATTTCGGAGGAGGAGGAGGGGAGACCACAGGTTTCAAATGAAGGAGGATCCATAAACAGCTCCAGACGTTTGTAACCTGTTACAGGCTTGGTAGAGGGTTAGAGAGTTTATCTATGCGTGTCAGGTACCAATAGGCATAGCTTTACCAAAGTGCTTATTCTAAGTGTAGCTTTATTCAAAATTTTATAAGGTTGCTTAAATGTATTTTATTCTCTGTAAATTTAGCATTAATATTTATAGTTGTGCAACTGTTACTTTGTCCTTAGTGGCAGGACTACATTTACTTTTAGTTATTTTTAAAATAGTTGGGTATTTTAAAATATTTATATTTGCAGCTTATTAAAATTAAAATGCAGTCTTAACAGATATAATAGATTGCACGGTTCTCAAGTGTAAAACAGTGGAATACATTGTATAGGTTAGAAAATGCTGCATTTCCGCTTTTCCTGCTTTTATGCTAATACAAATTCGCTAAGTTTCAACTGAGTCACAGCAGCACAAAGACCAATTGTATGAAATATAACATATCCATGTAAATTATTTTAAGAATGTATTTGTGAGCTGTAATATTGACCCAGCAGGAAGCTTTCCTGTTAACTTTAGAATAGGAAGCTGCTTTTGTTAGGCAAGGGTTTGCTGTAATGTCTTCTCATCCTTCAAGTAGGTGCTAAGCCTCCATAACAACTTGACAAGCTGCACACTCCTGGGATCAAACTCCACAAGGGTGTATGTTTTGACATAAAGACTCTTTAACAGTTAGTCCTCCAAGACGCTAAATACTTTCCACCTCAACTTCACAAAAAAATAAGCTATGTCCACATCTGTCAGGAGGTACTCAGTCCATGACAGAAATGGAGCCTGTACTGCTTTTTTTTCCTCAATATTGGGAATTCACCTTGAACAGTTTTCTGTGCTGTGTTAGGGTCAAAAGGGATAAATCCATCATTAAGCGCCCAAATTAATCCACAAGGGAACATTTTCGAAAAGACTAAACAAATGCGAACCAGGTTTTGCAGTGCTGGTTCAGCTTCCAGATGCTCTCCAATCTCATGTTTTCATTTTGGGTTCGACCCAAAATTTCCCATGCCTTTGCAATTCCATCCCACCCTGGGTTCGCACGTATTCCTGGGCTCCCGTGCAGGTTCTGAGAGGAGGCTGGTTGTTAAATTATTCGCTTCATCCAAACACGCTACAATTTTGGCCTGTAAAGTAACGTATCTAAATTAATGAGGTATGCAACTCATTCAGGCACGTTAGGAAAACTGATCATTACGCTATACAATTTGATCACTGAAGTATATTAAAAAAGTAACAAGTAAAGTATGTAGCTTGATCATTAAAGTATGGAAAATTTACTGAACTAGTAAAGTATGAGCCTGGGATGACTTTTGTCTCGAATGGCACCTCATAAATAAAACCCACAACCACAAAGGCAAACATTCACAAACCCAAAAGCCATACAGGTTTAAGTTGTATTTTTTTTTCCTTAGAAAACAGCTGAATAAGGGGAGTTGAAAGAAATCTTGTGGAAATTATTTCTAAATGTTTTATGTGTCACATGGATCTTTTGATGTCTTTGACATATGTTGATGAGCTTTAAATTCTGATTAACTATCTAGAATACACCCTACAGCAGCTGTATGTGAGCAGGATGCCCACTGAAATGCAGCTCTGTAGAGGTCTGGGTCTAGAGAAAAATAGAATTAAAGAAATATAAAGTGTTTTAAACAATATTATTGCATCTTAATATTCAAATAAGAAAGAATCAAAGTTATGGCATGTAGCTTGGGTGTTGCTAAGCAAGTGCAGAAGAGCTGAGGAAGGAGAGAGAGGATGTTTTCTTAGATGGGGTGCTGTTAACCACCAGTGGACTCTCCGAGGATATTTGGAAAAGTGCAGACCATGGAGATAGGAATATGCATCATGAACTTTTCTTGACTGACCTGCCAGTCTTGTGATTGATAAGGCTTGAGTGGAGCTACTCTGCATTAGAATAAGTGGCTAATGCAGTCCAGCCTAATGAAAGCTGCACCTGAGGATCAGGCACACACACACCACCCTCCCCAACCCCAAAATAAAATGTACTCACTGTGAGCTTTTTCAGATGTGGAAGGGGAAAAAAAAAAAAAAGAAAAGTAAAGAACGTATTAAAAGTGATAGTTCAGGGTGTGTTGGTCAGGTCTGAACAGCAAGTTGTCTGTACAGGTTCAGCACAGCTGCACTGTAGTGGGGAGTATACGGGAAAAGGAGGGATGATGATCAGGGCAAATAATTTGTTGTTTAGCCTTTCTGGAGATGAGTGGTTTGCTGTAAGCTTAGTCAACTGTCAAATCCAGCAGTGAGTAGAAAGAGATCGGTTCAGTTTGAGGAGATGGTGGGGAGAAGGGACAGATCATCGTTTGTGCCCATTCAAGGGCAGGAATTGAGATAACTGATTTACCCGCAAGTGATGAAAGGCACTGAGTGCAACACTACAGTGTGTCTGTTGTAACTGTACAGGTTCAGAGCTTAAAAAAAATCCCATGTGACAGAGAGGTGACATCCCCACTCTTTCCACAGCCTTGCTTCTGAGATCCAGCACTGTTACTAACCCAGCCCTTGTGCACTGCATCCAGGTGTGGGGAGCCGAAGTTTGTTTTAGTGCCATGACCTACCTGTGAAATTACGCCAGGAATATGTAAGGACCTGCTCTACAAAGGTGGTGCTTTTCCCTGTCCTGGGGGTGAGAGTTTTACAGGTTTATTCGTTATTCGCTCTCCTCATTTGTTGAACATTTAAGGCCTCCTGTTGTGGGCCACTGATTTGACCAGACAACTGACTGTCATCAGTCATGACCAATTTCACCAGCGGCAGTGATCAGCTGGCAGGCTTGTTACATCCCTATCCTCAGCCAGCAGCACCACAGACTTTGTCTGTCCCCGTGTAGAACAGCTGTGCTCCAGGGAAACACCCCTTCTGGACACCTGCATGTTTGCATCTATTTTCCAGTATTACATCTGCCTCAGGCTGAGAAATGTTAAAGCTTTCCTTATGCCGTGACCTAAGGCCATGTTTCTCCTTATCCATGGTGAAAATGGTTTGAAAATTCACCTTCCTCGCCCATGCTCTTCTGCTCAGTGCCCTCCCCATGACTACAATGTGCTGTCCCTCGTTGTGCTGGGATATCTGTTTTGGTGTCTTTCCCCATTGACAATGCCTACCAAAGCTGTACCTCGCCTTCCTTCTCCTTAGCCATGAAGAGAAGGGTCCAATGGAATTTTAAAATGGCAAATTGTTCCTTGGGAAGGAAGCCTTTCTTTCACTCTGTGTTTACTAAGAGGGGTGGAAAAGGCGAAAGCAGGGATTATGGAAAGTAAGGAACGTAGTATTAGGCCATCAGATGAACCGCTGATGGACCAGACAGTGGTGGGCAGGCAGAAGCAGGGAAGCCTTGCTGTGACTCCTGCTTCTCTACCTAGTCCTACATAGGCTTCATATTTCATCTTTATTTAATACAACAGTCATTTTAATTACATTTAGAGGACCGTGGCTTTTTTCTAGACAAAGCAGAGCTTGGCACATGGGCTACCTTTGACTCATTGTGTCAAATTGTGTCAAACCATTGAACGCCGTTACATATTCTAAACACTACCAAGAGTATTTTATCCTGGAAATGTGACCTCGAAACTTGAATCTGTCTGCTGCAAACCATTGGTCTAAAGGAAAACGGTACATTACAGAATGACCCTCAATGGAGTTTTCATCTTTTATTTATAATTGGGTTTATTATTGCAAGCTCCTGTTGCACACCAGCTATCAAGTCCTCAGCAGGCGTAAATCAGCAGTCAGGTTAATGGAGCTAGACTGATCACTGCCAGACGAGGATACAGCTCGACTTGTAACCCAGCGATAAAATACAAGCTTCTCTGTAGTGCTGGGACTGAGACCTAAAACTGGCTGGTGAATTGCTGGTTACCCGAACACGAGAAGAAAAATGCTTTTCCACCCCAAGCCACGCTCAGACAACTAACTCTGCTGCTTCTACACATCTTTAGGGAAGAGCATTTATGGAAAACAACTTGGAGATATGTGTTGTTAGGGTAAAGGAGTGCCCATGGTCTAAGCACAGAAGCCTCCAAAACTGTGTAAGCTGTCAAAAGGATGATTACTTCTGGCAAAGGTCATTCTCATGTACAAAGAGGAGAAAGCATCCTTTTTCAGGGGGAGATACAAGGGCATTCTTGTGTAAGCAGTTTCCCAAGACCTTTGCTTTCTGAGTCTCCCCAGAAAGGGAGAGAGGTCAGACTTGTGACAGGGCAGGGAAGAGGACCAGAGAAATTGTCATTTATCTTGATGTAGCGATTTACTTTTTAATTAAGAATTCCTCTTAGTAGAAAATTCTTCCTGAAATAAGAAGGAGCTGCAAGAACGGAGCTTCACTGAGCAGGTGTGGGTGGCGGAGCCTTCTTTTATTACTAATCAGCATAGTTATGCCATTTATAGAAAAGGACATGAGGCTGTGCAGGGAACTTTCTGAAGAGGAAAAATACAGCCCTGCTTTGAACAGCGAGTGTGCTGCATAGGGTAGCCCATAAGAAAAGCCTCGTAATAATGCTCTCCCTCTCTTGGTGAAAGTAGGAGGTGAAAGTGGATTTACATGGTCCTCCCAAGCTACAGAGCTTGAAGGGATGAGTGGAGCACACGGCAGCGAATGTCAGGAGATCAGCTAAAAGAGAAGTAACCCCTTTTTCACCCAACAAAAAGCTCTTCTATAAATGATCCGTAAGCACTACTGAGAGACAGGATACACAGCTCTGAGGCGGCTTCATTGCTGTTGCTCCCTTTTGAGGCTGAAGTGAGACATAGCAAAGCTAAGAAAAGTACCTGTGCTGTGTATAGAGTTGGTTTCAAATGGAGAGATGGTACTTAAATGTCCGTATGCCCAAACCAGATTCTGAGAATTTAGGTTCCAGCTCTGTTATTTTAGCTAAAGGTGATTATTTTGGCTGCAGATGGTAGAGTTACAGATATCCACTGAATGTACTAACTGCATGTGGTAAATGAATATAACACTATAACTGAATACAAAAGGTTTCTAGTTTCAGTCTACGGTTTACAAGAAGTACAAGTGGCTTATTTATTTATTTATTGACTCCAACCATTTTAAGATCAAAGGGCTTTAGGCCTCGTGACATAAACAAAAAGTTCTTGAAATTAAATATGCTAGGAAAGCTTGCACTCCCAAAATATGGTTCTTTAAAAGGTTGCAGTGCAGTAACACTTTCCCTATGTCTTTGGCTTCATTACAATGATTAAAAGCAGCGGTGCAGTGTGTTTTAGTTGCAGTAATGGCAGGCAGGCAGAAGGTGCACCCAGTGCTGGACCGTGCCTGGCAATCTTCATTTCCTGACTGCAGCACGGACCAGCTTCCCCGTCTGCCTGCGCGATTCCACTTCTCATATTTCTCCTCCTAGTAATAACGCAGACCTAATGTCTATTCCACACGTATGTTTTATGTAAAGCAAGGTTAATATTGAAAAGCGTTATTTGCATCTGAAGATAGTGGAGCCTTTTCTGATTATGAGGCAGGTTTCTCGCAGTTCTGTAAGAAACATATTTTCTTTTCCATCCAGTTATAATGATCATGTGAGACGTGACAAGGAAACAGGAGTGCAGGACCAAAAGCCATCTGTTTCTTTTTTGGTATTTCATATTGCACGGAGCAAGAAGGTGGCAAAGCTCATATGCTTAAACATGGGGGTATAAAATATGATGGTAACATTTAGCGTGCTGTAAAGAGATGTCTTTGAACCAAAACCAGATATTTTTTTGCTGTTGTTTTACCAGCAATTCTTACCACAGCTATAGTAAAACTGGCTGCCACTTGTGTTTGCGAAAACTTTGCTTTCAAGATATTTTACATCTTTACTTTAGACAGTGCAGTGGGTGGAAAGTCAGAAAATAAGTAGTTTCTTCTTCAAAATTCTGATACTGTGGTTTTTTTTATTATTATTCCACATTGTGCCATTCTTGAGACTAATTTTATAACTAAAAATTGGTTTCATTTTAAAAATTGAAGTTTGCTGGAGGTTGAATGTAGATGTTGAATAGACTTCATTGCTATTTAATTTTATGAAATGTAGCTTTTTGCATGCATAGTGAGAATTCTGGTGTTCTCAGGTATGCCTATACCAAAGCTTAGAGTGCTTTACTTTGCAGTTTATTCCAACCAACTCTATTTTGTCCTTTTTATTTCTGCTTGTCATATGACCTTTTACTGCATTTACTCAAAGTGTCGATTTCTACCCTGCAGAATGATGTATAATGCGGGTTTAGTTAGCCATAAGCTCCCATAGGAGGTTTTTGAAGCCATACACTGGTGTTAGATTTGAAAGCAACACACTGGAAAAAAAAGGGGGTTGTGCACATCTTGTGCTAGCATTAACACATTTGTACCCAACCCCCTTTCCTCTCACAGATTCTGCACCTTTGCAGCCTTCCACTGCATCGTTTAGCTGCAGTATCTCTACTGTGGATGACCGGATTAAAAAGTACCACCATAAATATACCTGGAACTTAGAAAGGAAAGGGAAATAATTGCCCTCTCTTTCATCTCGGGACTGAAGTGCCTTTCCAGTCAAAGAGATTTCCACTGCTTGCTAAAGACTATTCAGATGAGAAGAATACGTTTGGGATATTTGGGCTAGTTAGCTCTCACTTCCCTTTTTTTCTGCATTAACAGAATAGCCCTCTTTGTAAGATCACCCAATTTTTTAGACCTTTGTAAAAGTTTAGGTCAGTCTTGGAATCCTGTGCTTTTGTTGGCCTGTCACCAGTTGGATCACGTTTATAGAGAGTCTATTTTTTTCCCCTTAACTACTTGCATAGCCCCTTCTCTCTTTTGTGGTGCAAGCCAGAATTCCTGGAAGCAGGTTTTACTGCCTGCGGGATCTCGAAGGCTGCCTTCTCCACGGACATTTCCCTCTTCGGCTGGCTGAATGCCATCCCGCGATGCCATAATGCCATAATTTATTCAATGGATCCATTACTGATTCTCTGTGTATGTTTTTTGTCTAGACTGAGGAAGGGCGAAAAGTCATTCCGCCTAAATCTTCTTGGGAGCTGTCAGAGAGAGGCATCCTCTCACAGGTACAAGAAGTAGTGACTGCTGGCTTTGACACAATTGCACAGGAGCTTAAAGGTATTGCCTCTTCAAAAGATAATACAGTATCAAAAGAGGAGTTCTGGGATATACGTACCCGACACCAGCGGCTGACTGAAGAACAAGTAAGAACACCATATTATTTTGTCTTGTTAATTTAAGTGTACAACTGGGTAAATTGGCTATGGTTAGAGACATGTGTTTGCATATTGTTGTGTATAGGCAAGGAGTTTAAAAATTTGGATGAAATGAAAACGTTTTAAGACTATCATTCCATGAACATTTGTTGCTACATTTGTGGAAGCTTATTTTTTTCCTTATCTCTGAGTATGGTTATGAACTATAATAATCACAGGCTTTCTAAAGCAAAGTCATGGAGATGCTATTGCTAATAGCGAAGGTGTGAATTTACAGTGCAGTAGTTCTCTTTCACTAGCTCTTTATCTGTATATTTGCTATTTTAAAAGTTTCTTTTTTCAGTTTTAAGTTAATCCACTTCCAGTTGATGGGGGAAAAAGCCTTCTCAGCGTGAAATAAAAAGTATTTCCATGGGGAGCTAATGCAAATTCCTTTTTCTCAGTAGCTATTTTGTCCTGCCCTCCTTGGACAAAGAAAGGGGCAAGCATTTGACATTTCCCGGGCACCTCTCGGCTAAAGGTCCCCCCACATTAAAGATTCCCTCAGATTAGCAGAGTTTATGTAACCTTGAATTTAGCTTGAGTGACTGAAGTCAAGGTGTGAATATGGCAGTACAACCCATCTGATTAGCCCAGTGCTAGTCTCAGAGGAACCTGAAAGGCCAGTCATGAGATTCTGCTTCACCTGAACTTAAATTGCAAGGGCCATTTTTTTTATCTTTGCTAACGCTAGTTCCATGTGATGTTTTCCTTGTCCAATGATTGGGAAAATAGCAAAACGGGGGGAACCTTGACTAAAAGATTTCAGATTTTACTTAACAGCACTCTAACCTTCATGCTCACGGTTGCGTCAATGCCGTTTGGTAGCAAACTGAAAGACAAGACAGAGAGCCTCCAACCTCGTACACATGTCTGCACTACAGAAAATTATTTCCACACTTTGCACATTGCAGATATACCCTCTGAGTTCTTGGCCCAGCATTTGTGACTATAAGTTGCAGACAGGAGCAGGGCCTGCTTGTAATTACAGCAAAGGGATGGAACAGCCTGCCATGTTATCAGGCAATGCTAAAGTTGCAGATGAAAGCACTGGAAAGAAAAATATTTCCATTTCCCCCTTGAAAATAGCAGAAAAAAACCCACAATGGTCTGTGTGCTCTATTCCTCATAGCCACACCTCTGGTGAGGTACCAAGTGCAAGTGCCAGACCTGAAGCTGGAGCCTCAACACCAGGTGAAAGCAGGAGTGAGAATGTGGGGTTACTCTTTCCTCACCCCTGTGAACTGAGCAGAAGTGACAGGTTGAGCTGGTGGCTGAGCCCTGGCCGAGGCAGAAGAACTCATACCTTCCTGAGCTGTGAAAAATCCCTTGGTTTCTTTCTTTTTTTGGAGGCATTAAGGCAGGCGTCTCAAGCTGAAGAGTCCTCCAGACTAGATCCTGTCTACTTTACTCTCAAGAAGAAGCAAAGGGACACAGGAGCTATTTTATACTTAAAAGAACCTCAGACAAGTGAAGAAAAAAAAATCTTGATAGAAACTGTCATCCATAATAGCAACGAGAAGCAGGCCTGAGGAGCCTCATTTATATAAGCAGCAGCCTTTGTGTGAGTGAGACTCAAGCCCTGTATCTCCAGAGATATTTTGATTTTGACAGGCCTCTCAGAGATAAGCCTACGTATATCTATATGAAGATGCCCCAGGAGAGCCTTCCAATCTGGGTACAGGGTTTGCCACTGCTAATCCAAACCCCTGCCGTTCTGGCTGTTGTCACTGCTCAGAGTTGTTACAGAAGTGTTACTAGTAGTCATAGTCTGGATGACTTCACAGAAAATGTCTTCTTTTATCCTTTTCTGGATGATGGCCACTTACTGTTTGCTATTAGCAAGGCTCAGCTGGAGTCTGTATCAAGCAGTGGATGAAGAATTTCTTCCTGACATTTGGCCTCTTGGTCTTCTGAATTTCTGATACTGTGACCTTTTTTCATAAAAGGCTAAAGATGGTAAACACACTGCAAGCAAGGCGTTGATTAATATCTTGCCCACTGATATCCCCCTTTTTATCACAGGCACTTTTCTCTGCTTGAACTCCTTTGACTTGCTTGCACTATCTACGATCCCCCAAATGGCTAAACTTTGGTGGCTGTTGAAATAGTTTCTAACTATAGCTAACCCAGCTCATCAGGGTATTGTTCTATTTAATTGAAGTTTGTAATACATTTTGAGATCCTCGTATGAAGTGTGAAGTATAATCACAAGCGCAAAATAGAATTGTTTATAATTCATAATGTGGTAGCAGCCAGGCCAATGGGGGAAAGTTGAAAGGAAAATCAAAATGTATCCTTTGCCCTTTGAAGTTTGACTGCAACTTGGCACATGCATCAAAGAGGTGACTAGTTTCCTTTAGGGTTTAAGTCTCTGCCGAAAAAGATCAAATCAAAAGCAATCTGAGGTTCCCAATTAGATTTATATTAAAAATCAATAATGAAGACCCTAAAAAGGCATACTGATGACTCTTGAAACACTCGCAAAATGAGTGCAGCTCATTTAAGGGCAGGCTGTGATAATCCTTCCTTTGATTAGTTACTTATATCATGAGCAGTTCCATTTAATTCAGTGCAGCAACTTACTGAATAAAGTGCTGTTCAGCAGGAAATCAGGCCAACGTTGTCCTTATTATTCCATATGTAACCCAGACAGTGGGCTACTTGCCCCGTGTTGGCCCAAGCACCCCCATGGACCTCCACAGGCAGAAGAAGCAAGGGTATCAGCAGCTGCACCCAGGTCTCCTGTAGGCTGGCTGTATTGTAGAGGTGCAATTCCTGACCATACATCGTAACTATATGTGATTCTAAGGGCTGTAAACATTTCCTGCTATGTTTTTTTGGTGCTCATTAATTTTTGCCCTCAGGGTGAAATAATTTGTTTATGCAAATACAATAACTGAGGAGCCTTAATGGCCTCTTGAGATGGTGGTATAACTTAGGTGCACCTGATAGCATGAGAAATTTGCCTCAATGGTACTTAGCCAGGATACAGGTGCACCATGTATTTGATTTACATCTCATGTTAAAGCGTTATTCTTCTATACTGCAGCTCAATCACTGTGTCTAATCACAGGGTTTAGTAGTTTAAATAGCACACAAAGGGCCCAATTCAATTAAAAAATGTCCTGCAGAAATCCTTTTTTCATTGTTTTCCCGGTCTTGTGCAGGCTTCTGCAGAGAAGCTGTGATTTTTTTTTAGTAATATGGGCTCTAGGATTCCTTCTATTCCAAGGCATCCTCTCCTTTTCTTTTTGATATGTTTTGTCGTATTCTTAGTAGGCAAGGGGATTCTGTTGTAAAAATAGCATTTACAAAAGTCATCTTTTGCTTCTTCATTAGTTCGAAAATCTTTGGAACACAGTGAATTTCAGTGCTGGTGGACAATTGAAGTATGATGTCTTTTTGAAGAAGTTCAGCTCAGAAGTTGTAACGGTACCATCAAGGGCTCTTGGTGTAACTAGCTCTGCAACTTCTACCAAGCCAGCTGCCCATAGCATGCAGGACCCATGCGTGTTTTCTCAGCCTGAACGTCCCAAGACATCATCTTCTCTAGTAGGGCAAAAAAGCGTAAGTGTGGTTGTTTTATGAATTTTCTGGATTTTCATGAGGCAAGTTACCTTTAAGAGAGGTAAGAGAAGTGGATGAGGAATGTAGTAGTTCTGCTTCATTTTTGCATCCATACCTATACTTCATGTCAATAACACATTTTGGTCCTCTCCACTGCTATGCTGGCCTCTTACCCTAGTGCTAGAATTCACAGGAAGGTAAATGATTACAAGCAGAAAAAATAAACATCCCTTTTGTGGAGCTGCACCTACCTAGTCCACATTCTCTGGCTACAACCAAACCTTCAACAGAAAAATAAAATATTTAGAGTTATTCAGTGCCTGGAACATGCTTGGATTTTCTGACTACTTCTATATGGAGATGTTTAGCTACTGAAAAAGAAATAACAGATTGAACAAATTAAAGATGCAAACAACTTGTCAGGGCTGGTGAATCTAAACATTGGCCCATTGCTAGCTCAATTATCGCATTAACTATAGGCTCTTTCTTGAGAAGCCCAGACAATTAGCTTCATACATCCTTCCTGCTTTGATCCAGTCCCAGAGAAAGCAAAGGACAATTCCCCATTACTGTCTGTGAATGTTAGGTGGGACAGTGTAAGACAATAGGAAGGGAATTTCAATCTCCCCAGATTTATGGCTGTTGGAAAGACCTCAACAACTAGCCTGAACACTGATCAGGATGAGTGTTCCTGCAGCATTCATTGCATGGAAATGTGTACGAGGCCTCAGCAAGTCCGCACCAGTGAGACCCTCAACAGAGCACTGGGAAGTCTCACCAAATATGAGATTATAGATTGGATCTGGAAGCATAAATGCCCCTTGTGCAGGTATCGTACATGGCAGGCTGAGGCTTTACTTCCAGCTCAACCACAGTACTGCTGGGGCAGCAATCAAAAAGACACCGAGCCCCAGGGTCCTCTCATGTGGCTTGGCATAGGACCAGGAGTTCTGCCAGTAACAAATCAAAGCAATGTTATTTTGTCATTCTGTGTCTTTCCACTGGTTGGTTGGTTTGTTCTAAGATGGCACTACATAGCTTTTTATGAACATGGTATCTGTCTCTTTATAAGAAGCTGTTTGGAGAAACTTTAAATGATTTACAGATTAAACCAAACAAAGGAAAAGAGGTCAAGGCCCATTAAATGAACAGCTAAGAGTGTTTTCACACTTTTACCTGCAGTTTTGCAGATACAATTCAAATCAGACTTAGAAGTGGTTTAAATTAACCTCAAGTCTGGAAGACCAGAAACCAGATTTCTCATCTGATGGTTTGTCTACACAACCAGTAAAACCCAATAGAAAAAAATTAACATTGTCTCTCGCTTTTAGATACCAGCATCCAGTCGTCCACCGACAACAACAACTTGTTCTGCACCTGTCCTTAACTGTGAAACAATAGAAACTAAGATAAGAAAGAACATCCAACATTCCTGGAGAGACATACTGAAAGTGTGCAAAGAGAAGGATGTCAGCAATCTAGGAGAAATCCCAGTGTCAGACTTCCTAGGTTCGTTGCCATCTGAAAAGTACGTTATTTATTCACAGATGCTTTCTGTTTTCTTTCTGGTGTCCCAGCCAGAGGAACATCTGGCCTCTAGTAAGAGTCAACCACTCCATAATTGCTTGAGGTACCACGCTGCTATTGCAGAGCAGAATAGCTTACATTAGCCTTGGGTGCAATACATTCATGTCCCTACTCAGAATTAACTATTCCTTGGAAAAGGAGTGCATGGCTTTGCTTGTGGGTACTTACAGTATGTACACAAGTTATCTCATCACCTTCCCAATACACTACCCTTACTTGTGCCTGGGGATATTTGAGTAAATAGATTCATCAGTCTTCTGGTTGCGCTGGTCTTGATGGTTGAATGCCCACTGATTTGCAAAGACCCTGGATTTTACTCTTACAAGAGCTGACCTATGCTGAGCTTCTGTTGTGCTCTCTTGTGGAGAGAGGATTTTCTATGCCTTTGTTAGGATGTTTGCATGTGTAATAAGACAGTATGCACCTGTATAATCGAATGTAAAGTCCTGGCTATAAGAAGCTGTTAGCTTATCAGATCTTTTATCTCAGTGAAGGAGTAATTCTTGTGCATTTAAAATCAAAATGACGTGTTATCAGTCCCCTGAAATTCTGTAAAATGGGAACTGCCATGCTGTAAGTAGAGGCATATGCATATACCTGCCTAGAGCAAGAACTGCATAACATACGTGTGCACCAGTCACTGTAACTGATGGCCTGTCTCATATCCCTGCTAATACTTGGGAACAGAGGAAAATGCCTGGCTATTTTTAAAAGTGCCAAAATGAATATTCTTTCCTTGCATTTCAGATATAGCAGATATAGAAGTTCAATTTGGATTTAAGTGAAGGGGAAATTAACCACACAACAACAAAATATGATTTAAAGAAAAATGGAAGATTTGCATACTATGACTTCCTTCAGAGTTTTATCTTGTTGTTAAAACCACAGGAAAGATCACTGTTACAGAGGGTAATTACACAGAAGCCACCAAACCTGGTAAGTACAAAGCTTTGTGGCGGGTTGACCCTGGCTGATGCTCACCAAAGCCACTCTATCACTCCCTCCGCAGCTGGACATGGGGGGAGAAAATATAACAAAAGGCTCATGGGTTGAAATAAGGACAGGGAATGATCACTCACCAATTCCTGTCATGGGCAAAACAGACTCGACTCGAGGAAATTAAATTAATTTATTGCCAATTAGAAGTCAGAATAGGCTACTGAGAAGTAAAACCAAATTTTGAAACATCTTCCCCTCACCTCTCCCTTCTTCCTGGGCTCAACCTCACTCCTAACAGACTCGACTCGAGGAAATTAAATTAATTTATTGCCAATTAGAAGTCAGAATAGGCTACTGAGAAGTAAAACCAAATTTTGAAACATCTTCCCCTCACCTCTCCCTTCTTCCTGGGCTCAACCTCACTCCTGAGTTTCTCTGCCTCCTCCCCCCGAGTGGTACAGGGGTTGCTGTCTCTGCTGCTCCTTCATCCTCAGGGGAGGACTCCTCACACTCTTCCCCTGCTCCACTGTGAGGTCCCTTCCCTGCAGACAGTTCTCCATTAACTTCCCCAACACCCTCCCCATGGGCTGCAGTTCTTCACGACCTGGTCCAGTGTGGGTGCCTTCCACAGGGTGCAGTCCTTCAGGAACAGACCCACCCCCAGTGGGGTCACAAGTCCTGCCAGCAAACCCACTCCAGCACGGGCTCCTCTCTCTATGGGGCAACAGGTCCTGCCAGAAGCCTGCTCCAGCATGGGCTTCCCATGGGCTCACAGCCTCCTTCAGACACCCACCTGCTCTACCGTTAACCTCCATGTGCTACAGGGGGACAGCCTGCCTGACCATGATCTTCAGCATGGGCTGGAGGGGAATGTCCACTCTGGTGTCTGGAGCACCTTCTCCCCCTCCTTCTTTACTGACCTTGGTGTCTGCAGAGTTGCTTTTCTCACACATTTTCACTCCTCTCTTCTGGCTGCTGCCACACAGGATTTCCCCACCACACTCCCCTCTTAATGATGTTATCACAAAGGTGCTGCCACCATCACTGATGGTCACCTTGGCCAGCAGTGGGTCTGACTTGGAGCCAGCTGGCATTGGCTGTATTGGATAAGGGGGAAGCTTCCAGCAGCTTCTGACAGAAGCCACCCCTGTGACCCTCCCACCCCCACTACCAAAACCTTGCACCACAAACCCAATACAAGCTTATAGAAACCAAAATGACAGGGTTTTTTTTTTCAGTTTCTGCCATACTGACAGGATATCTCATGGCTTATTTCTATAGTCATCTTCTACAAGGACTTTCAAGCATTCTCTTATTATGATATTAATTGCCTAGTATTCATTTGGTGTCTTCTTCAGTGGGAGGATTTAATTCCCAGGGATCATGCTCTCTGTATCTGGGTTATATGGTAAATTTGCTAAAATTTGGACAAACATGGGAGCCGACAGTTTAAGAGCTTTTGTTGAACTACATAAAAATCAAGCTAGAAATAAAAAAGTGGATGTGATGGCCCTGATTAGAGATCTTGCCAGCCTCTGCTCCACACCCAGCACTGTATGAAAAGCTCCGAGGAAAAAATCTCACTTGCACTGCTGCTACTGGTCACTGAAAACACACTGAAAACAGGACTGGTGAGCACCCATTGCGCCCTTGCAGATCTCCCTGACACACATACCTGCTTCCCCAGCTGCCATGAAGAGGCAGAAGAGCCCCAGCAAGGCAGCGACGTGCCGGCTGCTCCCCGCTGCCCAGGGTACTGCTCGAGGGTGGAAAAGATCAGAAAAGACACAGAAATCTGGCTCTTGTGACCCAGAAAGGAAGGCATCGGTAACAGCATCCCAATCAAGTTATGTAGTAGGAACAGTGCCAAATTCCAAATCTGCTCATTCAGCGAGCCTGCTACATTTTTAGGTTGTTTCTGACTGTGCCTAATTAGTTTAGATATGGTTAGTAGCAGGATTTTATGGAGAAATTACATTACAGAACTGTTTTCAGATGTGGAACGAACAGATTGCTACCCAAGGTATGAAGAGAGTATCATTAGGAATTATCAAGTATTCACTACCAGTAGGGAGAGTAAGGTAAAACTATTAAGTTTTGCATCAAAGAACTTCATTATCTTACAGAAGGTTTCTTTTATACACAAATTTGATGCTGTAAAATTCCACCCCAGTATTCCGGAGTAGACAAAGCAGTAATTTTTTTAGTGCCTATGTAGTTATCTTAAATAATTTTTATTTTGTTTATTCTATTCAGAAAAAATAATGAAGGTCTCAGTCAATGTTCTGAGCACCTTTATATAATGTAATGTTCACACTTAAATTTCCTCATGGATCACTCAACCCATTCAGCCTAGTAGGTGTACAGATACACATCAAAAGAACAACTTTAAAAAAAACCAAACAAACCCACAAATATCTTTTTTGGGGGGTGGCAGGCACAATTCCTTTTCTTTCTCAAAAGCCTGAGAGAATCAATGGCCTAGGTCTTCATGGCAGCATCCATGGCTCTGAGCCATGAGAATAACCCAAGTTGATGTCATCGTAAAGTGGCCTTTCCCTCCCTTCAGCCCACAAGGATACTCAGTAGCTGGAAACTGCATTATTCATGTGCCAGCTCGTTCCTCAGCTACACAGTCTGAAGGAGGAATACCCCAAGAGAGCACAGAAAGAAGGAGCAGCTGCCTCCCAGACCCCTTATAAACTTGTGTAGGTGTGGCAGGGCCTCCATGTCCACACAGCAGATGTATAAAGCCAACTGTGCCCTTCCTTCACAAGGAGCTGAGGTCCCTTCCCTGCAGACAGTTCTCCATTAACTTCCCCAACACCCTCCCCATGGGCTGCAGTTCTTCACGACCTGGTCCAGTGTGGGTGCCTTCCACAGGGTGCAGTCCTTCAGGAACAGACCCACCCCCAGTGGGGTCACAAGTCCTGCCAGCAAACCCACTCCAGCACGGGCTCCTCTCTCTATGGGGCAACAGGTCCTGCCAGAAGCCTGCTCCAGCATGGGCTTCCCATGGGCTCACAGCCTCCTTCAGACACCCACCTGCTCTACCGTTAACCTCCATGTGCTACAGGGGGACAGCCTGCCTGACCATGATCTTCAGCATGGGCTGGAGGGGAATGTCCACTCTGGTGTCTGGAGCACCTTCTCCCCCTCCTTCTTTACTGACCTTGGTGTCTGCAGAGTTGCTCTTCTCACACATTTTCACTCCTCTCTTCTGGCTGCTGCCACACAGGATTTCCCCACCACACTCCCCTCTTAATGATGTTATCACAAAGGTGCTGCCACCATCACTGATGGTCACCTTGGCCAGCAGTGGGTCTGACTTGGAGCCAGCTGGCATTGGCTGTATTGGATAAGGGGGAAGCTTCCAGCAGCTTCTGACAGAAGCCACCCCTGTGACCCTCCCACCCCCACTACCAAAACCTTGCACCACAAACCCAATACAAGCTTATAGAAACCAAAATGACAGGGTTTTTTTTTTCAGTTTCTGCCATACTGACAGGATATCTCATGGCTTATTTCTATAGTCATCTTCTACAAGGACTTTCAAGCATTCTCTTATTATGATATTAATTGCCTAGTATTCATTTGGTGTCTTCTTCAGTGGGAGGATTTAATTCCCAGGGATCATGCTCTCTGTATCTGGGTTATATGGTAAATTTGCTAAAATTTGGACAAACATGGGAGCCGACAGTTTAAGAGCTTTTGTTGAACTACATAAAAATCAAGCTAGAAATAAAAAAGTGGATGTGATGGCCCTGATTAGAGATCTTGCCAGCCTCTGCTCCACACCCAGCACTGTATGAAAAGCTCCGAGGAAAAAATCTCACTTGCACTGCTGCTACTGGTCACTGAAAACACACTGAAAACAGGACTGGTGAGCACCCATTGCGCCCTTGCAGATCTCCCTGACACACATACCTGCTTCCCCAGCTGCCATGAAGAGGCAGAAGAGCCCCAGCAAGGCAGCGACGTGCCGGCTGCTCCCCGCTGCCCAGGGTACTGCTCGAGGGTGGAAAAGATCAGAAAAGACACAGAAATCTGGCTCTTGTGACCCAGAAAGGAAGGCATCGGTAACAGCATCCCAATCAAGTTATGTAGTAGGAACAGTGCCAAATTCCAAATCTGCTCATTCAGCGAGCCTGCTACATTTTTAGGTTGTTTCTGACTGTGCCTAATTAGTTTAGATATGGTTAGTAGCAGGATTTTATGGAGAAATTACATTACAGAACTGTTTTCAGATGTGGAACGAACAGATTGCTACCCAAGGTATGAAGAGAGTATCATTAGGAATTATCAAGTATTCACTACCAGTAGGGAGAGTAAGGTAAAACTATTAAGTTTTGCATCAAAGAACTTCATTATCTTACAGAAGGTTTCTTTTATACACAAATTTGATGCTGTAAAATTCCACCCCAGTATTCCGGAGTAGACAAAGCAGTAATTTTTTTAGTGCCTATGTAGTTATCTTAAATAATTTTTATTTTGTTTATTCTATTCAGAAAAAATAATGAAGGTCTCAGTCAATGTTCTGAGCACCTTTATATAATGTAATGTTCACACTTAAATTTCCTCATGGATCACTCAACCCATTCAGCCTAGTAGGTGTACAGATACACATCAAAAGAACAACTTTAAAAAAAACCAAACAAACCCACAAATATCTTTTTTGGGGGGTGGCAGGCACAATTCCTTTTCTTTCTCAAAAGCCTGAGAGAATCAATGGCCTAGGTCTTCATGGCAGCATCCATGGCTCTGAGCCATGAGAATAACCCAAGTTGATGTCATCGTAAAGTGGCCTTTCCCTCCCTTCAGCCCACAAGGATACTCAGTAGCTGGAAACTGCATTATTCATGTGCCAGCTCGTTCCTCAGCTACACAGTCTGAAGGAGGAATACCCCAAGAGAGCACAGAAAGAAGGAGCAGCTGCCTCCCAGACCCCTTATAAACTTGTGTAGGTGTGGCAGGGCCTCCATGTCCACACAGCAGATGTATAAAGCCAACTGTGCCCTTCCTTCACAAGGAGCTGCTCGTAGAGACTGCAGTGACACGTGCAACTGGCACAAATGGGGCACTAGCCACTTACCCAATTACAATCATAAATACCAGGAGAGTGTCGAGGAAAGCTGAGATGGAATCCACCCCCAGTGGGGTCACAAGTCCTGCCAGCAAACCCACTCCAGCACGGGCTCCTCTCTCTATGGGGCAACAGGTCCTGCCAGAAGCCTGCTCCAGCATGGGCTTCCCATGGGCTCACAGCCTCCTTCAGACACCCACCTGCTCTACCGTTAACCTCCATGTGCTACAGGGGGACAGCCTGCCTGACCATGATCTTCAGCATGGGCTGGAGGGGAATGTCCACTCTGGTGTCTGGAGCACCTTCTCCCCCTCCTTCTTTACTGACCTTGGTGTCTGCAGAGTTGCTTTTCTCACACATTTTCACTCCTCTCTTCTGGCTGCTGCCACACAGGATTTCCCCACCACACTCCCCTCTTAATGATGTTATCACAAAGGTGCTGCCACCATCACTGATGGTCACCTTGGCCAGCAGTGGGTCTGACTTGGAGCCAGCTGGCATTGGCTGTATTGGATAAGGGGGAAGCTTCCAGCAGCTTCTGACAGAAGCCACCCCTGTGACCCTCCCACCCCCACTACCAAAACCTTGCACCACAAACCCAATACAAGCTTATAGAAACCAAAATGACAGGGTTTTTTTTTTCAGTTTCTGCCATACTGACAGGATATCTCATGGCTTATTTCTATAGTCATCTTCTACAAGGACTTTCAAGCATTCTCTTATTATGATATTAATTGCCTAGTATTCATTTGGTGTCTTCTTCAGTGGGAGGATTTAATTCCCAGGGATCATGCTCTCTGTATCTGGGTTATATGGTAAATTTGCTAAAATTTGGACAAACATGGGAGCCGACAGTTTAAGAGCTTTTGTTGAACTACATAAAAATCAAGCTAGAAATAAAAAAGTGGATGTGATGGCCCTGATTAGAGATCTTGCCAGCCTCTGCTCCACACCCAGCACTGTATGAAAAGCTCCGAGGAAAAAATCTCACTTGCACTGCTGCTACTGGTCACTGAAAACACACTGAAAACAGGACTGGTGAGCACCCATTGCGCCCTTGCAGATCTCCCTGACACACATACCTGCTTCCCCAGCTGCCATGAAGAGGCAGAAGAGAGCCCCAGCAAGGCAGCGACGTGCCGGCTGCTCCCCGCTGCCCAGGGTACTGCTCGAGGGTGGAAAAGATCAGAAAAGACACAGAAATCTGGCTCTTGTGACCCAGAAAGGAAGGCATCGGTAACAGCATCCCAATCAAGTTATGTAGTAGGAACAGTGCCAAATTCCAAATCTGCTCATTCAGCGAGCCTGCTACATTTTTAGGTTGTTTCTGACTGTGCCTAATTAGTTTAGATATGGTTAGTAGCAGGATTTTATGGAGAAATTACATTACAGAACTGTTTTCAGATGTGGAACGAACAGATTGCTACCCAAGGTATGAAGAGAGTATCATTAGGAATTATCAAGTATTCACTACCAGTAGGGAGAGTAAGGTAAAACTATTAAGTTTTGCATCAAAGAACTTCATTATCTTACAGAAGGTTTCCTTTATACACAAATTTGATGCTGTAAAATTCCACCCCAGTATTCCGGAGTAGACAAAGCAGTAATTTTTTTAGTGCCTATGTAGTTATCTTAAATAATTTTTATTTTGTTTATTCTATTCAGAAAAAATAATGAAGGTCTCAGTCAATGTTCTGAGCACCTTTATATAATGTAATGTTCACACTTAAATTTCCTCATGGATCACTCAACCCATTCAGCCTAGTAGGTGTACAGATACACATCAAAAGAACAACTTTAAAAAAAACCAAACAAACCCACAAATATCTTTTTTGGGGGGTGGCAGGCACAATTCCTTTTCTTTCTCAAAAGCCTGAGAGAATCAATGGCCTAGGTCTTCATGGCAGCATCCATGGCTCTGAGCCATGAGAATAACCCAAGTTGATGTCATCGTAAAGTGGCCTTTCCCTCCCTTCAGCCCACAAGGATACTCAGTAGCTGGAAACTGCATTATTCATGTGCCAGCTCGTTCCTCAGCTACACAGTCTGAAGGAGGAATACCCCAAGAGAGCACAGAAAGAAGGAGCAGCTGCCTCCCAGACCCCTTATAAACTTGTGTAGGTGTGGCAGGGCCTCCATGTCCACACAGCAGATGTATAAAGCCAACTGTGCCCTTCCTTCACAAGG
Source organism: Calidris pugnax (assembly GCF_001431845.1). Classification (NCBI taxonomy): domain Eukaryota; kingdom Metazoa; phylum Chordata; class Aves; order Charadriiformes; family Scolopacidae; genus Calidris; species Calidris pugnax. Next base: position 3,717,077 of record NW_015090825.1, read on the forward strand.
AGCTGCTCGTAGAGACTGCAGTGACACGTGCAACTGGCACAAATGGGGCACTAGCCACTTACCCAATTACAATCATAAATACCAGGAGAGTGTCGAGGAAAGCTGAGATGGAATTGTATTTTAAGGAAATAGTAGAGCAGCTCCAGAGCCTGCAAGTGGCCTGGGACTTGCTGGTTTTTCCCAAAGTCTCTTGCTCATCGCTCCGGTGTTAAAGCTTTGTACAAGTGGAATTAATTCTGCCTTAATGAATAGTTCTGCAGTTTGCCTGTGTCAAGGGTGCAACACATTTAGCCAGGCTAAAACAACAGGCCCTGACATGCTCCATGGAAAATTAACCCTGTGGTCCAGCTATGGAACTCAGAAAGGTTCAACAGCTGGTTGCAAGGTATTTTATGTCCTTGGGAAAGTGTACAGTAGGGTCTTGTTTTTGTTAAATACCGTACCACTCCCACAGATGACTTATGCATTCAGTCACTTTTAAGCAAAAATTTCTCTCAGAAAAATGAAAACTGCAGAGAATTAAAAACGACTGAAGGAGGGAGTTGAAACAAGGACAAGCATAATATATGTGAAAACACTGAGATCTGAGCAGAAGTAACACTGACTTCGGAATCAGTTTCAAATAATCACTGTCAAAGCCCTAACTTTTCATTAAGTAAATATACCATCTGCACTTCCCAAGAATATCAAAATGTTATAGGTTAAAATAATCTAGTGTAAACAGTATCTTGCAATAATTTGTAAACAAGTATTCAGCAGCCCGTCGCAGACTAAGGCAGCATCACAGCCCAACACCTTCTCGTTCTGCGCTATAGTCGTGCCCAGTTGTGCTGTAACGATGCCGTTACTAAACGCCAGCCTTTCTCATCCAACTTCGTTAGCTGAGTCCTGGACCACAAACCACATCGTTCTTCAGCGCAAGGCTGAGAATTCAGCCCCAGATCCTGCACTGCTGGAGACCAATGAAGGAGAACTTTTCAATCCTACGATGAAAGTCATACTGGACTGTTAACATGTCGCAGATTTCAGACAAGTAAGTTGCATTTAGCAATTAACAGTCAGAAAATTGCAGTAGCCTCATCTGAGCTTCACAACTGAAAATTTTCTGATACGTGGCACTGAACCAGAATGCATAAACTCACCCTGGCCCCTCTTTGAGACTTTACCTCTGACCATTAGTCATGGTAAGCTTTCTCTGCATGCGATTACACTTCCTTGAGGTCTGAGATCTTGGTAAGGTCCTGAATAGATAAAACAGAGAAAAACCTTAGTCCCTATATAAAGTTTAAATGCATATCTTTCACAAGAGCATGGGAAAGGAAGCATACCTTCTGCTAGGTCTCCCTTCAGGCTCTGCTGCAGCTGCAGGATCCTGTGACCCTCCAAATGATGTGGTCCCTTCTAAATGTACAGTGGGCTCAAGCAATCAAACAAGACCTAAGAGTCTCTGTTTTTGGTGTGTCTCTCTGCTTTCCTGGAGGTTTTTTTCTGTTTTGTGCTAGGCAGGGGATCTGTATTCTCTGCAAATATTTTAGTATTTCATACCTCCTCAAATACACACCTGTGTATACTGGATATCAGTGATTCTATGTCTAGATCCATGGGGAGTTTGATTTGTGCTTAGCTGTACTGGTTTCAAAATCTTTGATATTGTTTTAGCTAGGAAGAATAATCACTATCTGTTCTGGAGTAATTCTGAATATTTGCCATTCAACTGCAAGGGGGGAAAAAAAAAGAAAAAAAACACCGCACAGGGCCCTAAACCCATTTAATGCTGTGTGCATTAGGACACCCCTTGGCATCACTACTATTTCAAAGAACCGGTCGACTCGTGGACGTGATGCTCAATGACAGCAGGCAAATCCTTGGCTGCAATAAACAACAATAAGGTGTGCTTCTAACTCTCCCTTTCCCCTGGAGCTGCAGGAAGCCAGCTTGTAGACTGTAAACCTGGTCGACTATAAACCTGGTCAATTATACCGGTCACAGAAGTGCTGTTTTAAGTCTTTACTTATTTAGGACTGGTGGGAACGTGATACATTCTGGCAATGCCACATAGCTGAAAGCTGAGTCCCTGCCTGCCCCTCTGTGAAGGCTGAGGAGCAAAATGTCTCCATGTGGCTGCATCAGCCTCACGCCTGAGGCTCCCTGTCTATCACTGCAGCTTTCTGACTGCTTGGGCACAGCATCAGCAGACCAGGCTCAGGGGAGGAGGAGTGAACATCAAGCCCGTTGCATTTGATTTTAATTTGTCATGTTCCTCTAGGACATGTGATGATTTCCATTTCTGGTTAAAGCAATGTCAACAACTTTCAGATCAAGCTTCCTAACATGATACAAGCTAAGCAAAAAAAAAAAAAAAACACTACCCAAAAACCAAAAAAGCCACCCAATCAAACCCCAAACTCCTCGTGGATCTAGATCAAGAAGAAATCCTTGATCCCAAAACCCTACTACAAAGGTGTTAATCTGCTGTTTGACAAGATATCAAGTGATTTGTGAAGGTACAGATCCCTTTATCTCCTAGGTAACTTAATTTACTGAAACGGGGAAATTAGCTCTCTACTAACATCAGTAATACTGCTATTTATGGCTGTACTATCTGCAAGGGGTCATTAGCGATTTCTGATGCTGAGCTGTTAAGAGGGAAAAGGGTAGACTGAGTTTGCCAGAAAACTAATGACAACTGGCATAGCACACAAGGACACACTTCCAGGGTTTAAGTTCCCAATTGCATCTAAAACTAGAATTAATCCTTAAAAATCAACATATTATTTTCTTTTGTGGTAGGGCATTGAGAACATTTAAAACTGTTGAAGTGCTGAAAAAATGCACCGGGTAAAATACTTGAAAGAGACAGGTATCTGACCTGGCTTTCAGTGTCAGTGAATCAGATGCATCCTGGTCAAAGTAGGTTTTCATTGAAGTGATAGGAAGGCATGCTTACAGGCTGAGAGTTTGCCCCATGAAAATTAAAAGCAGTGAGTGCATCATGGGCATTATTATATACATAGGGGTTTGCACAATTTGAGGGACCGGATTATTCCTTCTATTTCTCCAGATGCAAAAGCTGCAGATCATCCCAGGAGGGCAGAAAGGAAGAAATTCCACCTCTTCACCTCATCTCCAGATAGTAGCGAAAGCCTTTTAAACATATACTTTTTGTAAATTAGCTTCTCTGCACACGGGTGCTACCTGTTTCCCAATGCTTCTGCAGGCAAGAGCTAGTCAGGCTAGTGGACTAAACCCCTGCGTGTGCAAGTTTTCAGATACGCTTCACAGGGAGCCACTGCTGGCATGGGAAGGCAAAGAGATAATGAAGGAGGGTGTGATTTTCTTATATTCTGAGAGTCCTAGGACATAGTGGAGCTGAATCAAGTTATTTTGTAAAGACATTTGTAAAGGAAGATAAACTACTGTTTTTACTTCTTGCTCACCCAAAGTACTGGAGTAAATATTAAAGTTGTCTCTGTCTTTTGTAGGTTCTTCAGGAGTACGGCATCAACCTAACTGAAGAGGAGTTATTCAACATTTTGGAATATTATGATAAAAATGTCTTCAAAAATATCCTATAATGATTTTCTCCGGGCATTCATACAGTAGGATTTGGTCAAATGCAGGAAACTGCAGATAAAGACAGTGACCGATTTTTAATTTCAAATTTCAAACTAATAAATTAATTGAGTATGTCTTTTTTGTATCTATTTATTTGAAAACTCAAAATACTTTAAAATTCTGACAGCAGTCCTGTGTTGTGGATTAAATCTACATAGCGAGGGAATTAATTTTGCATAATCCATTTATCAAAAAAGAAAAAGACAACAATTAGCATTGTCAAAATAATGCTTCCTAAGACATCTCCACAAGCAATTCATTTAAGGAAATTCTTTTTCTAATTTTACGCATTTTATTAATGACATACTCTTAACTTCAGTAAAAATGTTTAGGAGGCATACTATTCAGTTTCCTCAATTGTCATTTTCCATGTGTATTAGTTTTCATGTTATCCTTCGTTATTAAAAAAAAGTCATCCCATTTCTCGGGACATCTTTTTCCTCTACTTGCAGTGCCCTATCTGCATTGTCAAAGACATGTTAATATGGACTGGCCATTGAAATCTGAGCAGACACCAATTGTGTGTGGACACCACACCTTTCTCTATTAAAACTGTTCTTCTGCATCCTTCAGCACAGTTTAGAACAGAAGCTACTTTATCAATAAGCATTGGCTTCTTAACTGCATAATATTCCCAGTTTTAGCCTTGAGGTGTATCTTTTTAAGGGTAGTATATTTATATATATTCATACAATACACAGTAAACTGCAAGTAAAACCTCTGGTTAGATTTCCCCTTTCTAGAAAAGTTCTGTTTGAATACCTCGTGAGATACCTTCATCTTGGTGAGAAAATGAAAAGATAATTGTTTGACTGTTGAACTCTTTCGATAATTAAAGGATAATATAATCATCAGATCCTGCTTCCTGCGATTATATCAACAATTAAACACTTACCTACCCTGAAGAACCGTTAGATAAATATTTCTGTCTGATTCCTGAATTAGTATTCGTTGGTACACCAAAGAGCCCTGTCCTCATCACCTGAACTGATCTGGTACATTTCTTTCTCCCAAGTAATATATAAAGATAAGCCAACAAAAATTAATAAAACAAAAAAAGAGAGCAAGTTATGTGTATACAAACACACACACATGGATATATGTATATCAAGGGAAGTCTTCGGAGTGGGAAAGGCAGAGGAACATAATCCTGGTTTTCTTATTATTTCTAGTGAACCATTGAGATGAATCTGAAAGATTCCCAGTGCAGAACACTCTAATGCATGGTTTGGTGTTGGTTTTTTTTTTTATAAAACGTTTCATTGCATTTGGAGCTTTTCAGGAGATATTTTGTAGATTTTGAGTAAAAAGCACTGGGGATGTTTCAGGTTGGATGCTCTGTATTGTTCAGTTTCTAAGATTTGTGTAATTTGTGCTCTAGTATGAAATAAATACATTTGGAATTGGGTATATTTGAAATAGTAACATAAAATATAGTTGCTAGACTTTTTTTCCAAAACTGATGGCTATCTAAGTCCCTGAAATTGCTGCTTAGCTCATTTGATTAGCAGAGACTGGAACTACTGTTATTTAAGGACGTTCTCCCACACTAAATCAATACAAAATTTCCTAGTTCCATTAATAGAAAACAGTGGGTTTTAAGAACACACTTGCATATATCAGCAAGGGACTAAAAAGGGCTGGTTCTGGTTCAGTTGCCTGAACACAGGCGCGTGTAGGCTATTCCCACGTGGCCACCCCAGCAGGGCCTGTGTTAAGAGCAGCCAGCCCCACGGGGATGTCTCCAGTGTCAGAGGGCATCTCAGACTGCAGTAGGTAACTGAGCCCAGCCCAAGGGACATTCCCTTTAGCCCCACTTAAGATCCAATTAGTCTGGTTTTGTTTAATTTTATCCTTGTAACACTGGTGTGAAGCCTCAAACTGCTCTGCTCCTTGATGGCAGCATCTTTCCTCCTCCCCAGTCAGGTGCCCGATTTAATTTCTGTTCTTATTTCATACAGTTTATGTACTGAATTAATCATTCATATTAATTAAAGAATTAATTGCTCTTTGGAATACCTATGATTTTAGCTCAAATACTACATTAATTATTTTTAAAATAGTGGATTTCACTATGCTGATCTAGCCAAGGAATAAAAAAAAACAACAAAGCAACTACTTAAGTAATTATTGGGTAGTGTTGCTTGGGTTTTGGGGTTGGTTTTTTTACCCCCAGAAATCCCCTACACCTCCTGTTTTATAATTGGGTCCAATTTGATATCAAGTATAATGAGACTTCCATCCCTGTGCTGCTTTCTGGCATGGAGTGTGGCTACCGTGTTTCATGAAGGGGTGCAGGAGTTGTGTCCCTTGCTCCACCACCTTCAAGACACCCGCTGTCTCCAGGAGAGGTGATGCAGCGAGGGGATGGATGTCTCCGGTTTCCCTGACACATCCTGCCAGAGGATTTTTCATTAGTTCGACTGGCAGGAGTATCAAATCCAACAACTCCAAAGGGATTAAAGAACAATCTTTTCGCTGTACAAACAAATCAAATCCTGCTGGTTTTTTTAGTGAGTTCTTAAAGGCAGGGGTGGCACTTACCAACTGTTTATCCAACCTCAAAAAAAACCACCCAAAAACCACAAAACCCAAACTGAATTTCGACTGCCAGCATTTTGAAATTAGCAAGGTAATTTTTCATATTAAAATTGCAAACTGATGGATGGATAAACTTTGTGATAGGAGAGGGCTTTGTGTTTTTGCAGCCATTCCCCCTAGCTGAGGGTCAGGAGGGGCTGGCAGAGATCCACCTCGAGGTGGATAACGTCAGTGGGACCGAGCATTGTCCCAGGGTGGTGGTCTCCCACTGCTGTACGTAAAGCTGAGGCGGCAATGAAAATACAAGCAATGCAAGTCTCAGAAATTTCATTTCCCAAGTGGAGGACAGCGATCCCACGTCTGCTCTGGCAGGGCCACCCTTTGCTGTGTCACCCCCGGGGGGAGCAGCACAGGCACACAGGCCCCTGCTTTAGGCAGGAGGTGAGGAGCACAAAGGCCTCAGAAGGGTTTCAGCAGCACATGTCCCTGCCAGAGCTCCCTGCGAGGCATCATCTGCCACCACCGAAACACAGCAGCAGGTGATGGCCACCTCCCTGCTCCTCACCGGCCACCAAGCCACAGGGAGCCGTAGCCGGCTGATCCCTCCAGTCGTGCCTCTTCTGGGCTTGGTAGAGAAAAGCCCTTAAGCAGGGTCTGTCACCTCCCTCCCTGAGGGTCCCACCGCAGAAGGTGTTTGCCCTCATGCACTGGAGCTGGGGTATGGCCTCCTGGCTGCAGCCCAGCCCTCGCACGTGGCTTTGCGATGGGCAGCCGTCAAGCCCTGGTCTGATTGGGCTAATCAAGCTTAAACCTGTCAGGTGTCCTGCAGGGCATGAAGGGAGGGCCAAGCACACCCCATAATCACAGGGGAGGTGTCTGCTTTTGGTGTCCCCTCCAACAAAGCCTGGAGAACAGCAGACGAGGGTCCCCAGGGTCCACTCAGCTGTGGACAACAACCTGCTCCCTTCCAGAGCATTGCCAGACCCCTCCACCCAGCCCCAGCTTCTCTGTCCCCGAAACCAGCAGTCCCTGTGACTGCCTGTGGGCCTCTTCTGAGCTAGAGACAAAAGGTTTTTTGCTAAGGCTAAAGGAAAACGAGTCATCCAGCAGCATTTTAACATAATTATAAGTTTTGTTACCTTCACTCTGGAGCAAAATACACTAACTGAAGAAGACCTAAGCCACTAACAAACCTGGTGCTGCGCAGGAGCCTCCTGTCGCCTCCAGGTCACCCACCCACCAGACCCCTCTTATTTCCCCACCTGCATAGATAAGTTTCCTTCATTGCTACATCCCTCAAAAAAGCAGCTACTCACCCACAGCCACACGGTACCTGACAGGGGCTGGAGAGCAGGCATCTTTATCTCATCGCTGCCAAATGACGTACTCTGGCTGTTCAGAAAACCCTCTTGCAGAAAGAAAATGCCACAAAGAAGCGCTCAAGGGTAGAGGTAACTCAGAACTGGCCACCAGTGTGAGGAGAAGCCTCTCAGAGCCACAGGCTGTCCACCAGCACACACCACCCTGCACCACAAGAAAACTCACACTGGCCAAGCACCATAATAGGGCTACCAGGCAATTAAAAACCAATATAATTATCCCTCAATAGCCAGGAAGTGAATTTCATGTGTAATCAGACAATAGAAGACGAGACCATGTCTGCCCTTAGATTATTTTTTTTTTTTCCCTCCTCCATCTTTCCTCTCAGGTTTTTTCTCACTTCGAAGTCCCTGTAAATATGGACCCTCACCAGTAACATGTGCTGCTCATTAGCACATCCTTAAGCCCACCTGAGCTACTTGGCCTCTCCAAATCCCCTGCCCCGAGGCCAGGCTGCTGCTATTGCCAAGAAGCAGGGGCTGTTTTGGGGGAAGGGGCAGCCCTTTTGGAGCAGGGCAGAAAGGCTGAGGCACAAAAGCCGTTTGCTAGAAGCACGAAGAAGCAGGACAAGGGGAATGAAAGATGGGAAACAGTCAGGGGAGGGAAGGAAGATAGAGGTTTGGAGACTCTGTACCAGCTATTTCTATCTCCAGGGCTTGGCATGGAGCCTACGAGAGCAGAAATAGAGTCTCTGTGCTCAGAGGATAAAGAAGTAGGGGAGGGCAGAGAGGGGACTGAGGCTAACCGAAGGAACACAAGAGAAAGGAAAGAAGGAAGAGATTCATATGGGCCATCTTCTACACCAGCAACTGGCATAAAGCCTGCAAGGCTAGAAATAGCACATGCTTCAGAAAAAGAAAAAAAATCAAACTTCTTCAGAATGCAGTCATTTCATTTGTTTGATTAAGGCATTACTGTGTGAAGTGCCTATATCTCTGTGCAATTACTGTTTTTATATGGATGACATGCAGCAGGTCATGAGCAGTAAGGGATGCTCCAAACACGGGAAAATGAAAATCAGATTAAAAAAAAATCTATTTTCTGAAAAATAATTTTCTTCTGTTTTTGAATTTTTCTATGCTAAAGGCTGTCATGCAATGGAAAGAGCATTATTATGCTGTGAAAAGAGTCATAAAAAGAATTTTGTATTATATCAATACTTAAAATATGCAAATATGATACCTTCACAACGCCCCAAAATTACGCTTGGCATGAATTCTTAGCAACAATACAAATATCATCATCTTCAAATAAGCAGGTATAACATGCTGCTCAAATAGCTGTAAAAACAACCTCATCACAGCTCTGGGAGCATCCACATTTCATCTTTGATGTAGGTAGGTTTTAAGTAGGAAGGGGAAGAAAGTTGTCTTAAACATCAGAGTGTATTGGGATGAGCCTTAGAGGAGCAACTGAATATTTAACATGGAAAGCAGACCTGTCGGCGTGCGTTTACGGAGCCATTGTTCCAATAAAAACCTGGTTTTGATACTGTGCAGGCTCAGCTATGAGGACTGAGCACCATGGCATAACCTCCTCCTCCCTTCCCAAATACCCACTGAAACAGGGTTATCCCCAGGCTTCCATCCACTGCGGTTGAACCTTATGGTAGCTAGTGTCTGTCGTTATCACTGCACATAAGTTGGCTGTGTTGTTTTTTTTAAAAAAGGAGGGTGAAATAGTGAAAAGAATATAGCACTGAAGTTTCATGGGGAGGTGGATACCCTTTCGCACCTTCTTTCAGTGTAAGCACTTTTACAGGGCTTGATTCTGATCTCGTTAAATCAACAGCGGTGCCGTGGCTCCGCTGAGAGTGGTGGATTTACCCCAGCACTTGAGATCAGGATGAGAACTCAGCACTTTATTTTATTTTCTTTCTGCTGCAATCAGATTTTTCAAAAAAGTAGCAGCTATTTCTGCTCGCTCAAGAGCAAGACTGGCAGGAGGGTTTTGCCCGAGGAACAATGCATCCTGCTCCATACACTGTACAGAATTCCCATCTTGTGCATTAGAATAGATGTTGAAACAGTTCTAATTAACATTTTTAATTTGCATTTTAATTGCCTGCCGGGGTGTGAAATGACATGTCTGGGTAAAGGAGCTTTTTTCTTAGTGCCAGTGGTTTGCACAGTCCCAGCAAGGCGACGGAAGCAGGAGCACCCTGGCCATTGGTCATTTTGCAGAATTCCCCATAATTAAGGCAGGGTCTAATCCAAAGCCCAATAAGTTAAGCTGAAAGGCTTCGCATGGGTGTTTGTTTGTTTATTTTTAATGAATGGAACTCCCATAATTAATTTTTGTCTGAAGATACACATCAGATCTTGATTTTAAAATTGCCAGTTGCAAACAATCAGTGCAATCATTCGAAGGTTGTTCTGTGGCTAATTGCTCTCTTTGTAAAGAAAACACCATACATATAAATACATACATATGTACTTTTAAGATGATGTTATTTCAGATATGAATTTGCCTGTAAGCAGCTTCCAGCTTGTGCGCCCTGCAGCTACAGAAAAGTCATGGTGAAATCATCCTGAGCCTCTTTTTTCAGCAAGACAGAGAGCTGCCCAGGTTTTCACCTCTTAGGCCAAATTTTCCAGTCCTTTTCCCATTCTCTTCAGTCCTCCTGCTGCTGATTCCAACTTCTTGAAATCGTGCTGGAGTTAGAGATGTCCAAACTGGGGTGTTTTCAAACTTCAGTCACAGGGATGCCAAATGCTGAGGATGTGTAACCTCCTCCTGCTGGCTTTGCCCACTCAGTGCTGCATTTGCTCTTCTGACCGTGGCACTGGCTGGGCATACCAGGTGCTTTATGTCAGCCAAACCCATCTCCAAGTCCTTCTTTTTTCAGAACGCTTCTTCCTGAGGCAAAGTCACTCTGGCCCGTGTCCTTCTGTTTAGGGATAGAACTTCATACGTGGACATACTGAAATATAGACTGATTGCTGTACCTCATTTTCTAAAAAAAAAATAAATTCTAGATCAGAGCATACTTGTGAGCTCTCTTATTCAATATTTCCTGCAGTCCAACACTTGGTTCATCTATAAAAAGTTTCAGCAACACCTTTTTTCTAGGGGGGAGGCAGATTTCGCGGTCAAGGTCTCGTAGTTAAATCATGTTGGGACAGGAACAACTACCTGGAGGACCCTCCAAAACATATAGCCTCTTAAAGATGATTCTTCATTTAATTACATCAGTTAGGTGGTTTTTAATTCATTTAACGTGTGCCATGTCGAAACTATATCATTCCAGTTTCCTCCTCAAAATACTCAGCAATGGTGCCAAGTCATGTGCCTTACAGAAGTCTATTACCTTAACACTATTTCATTTGTCATCCAAACTTGTAATCCCATAAAAAGATATCAAATTAGTTTGAGAAGATCCATTTTACTTAAACCCACCTTGATTAGCATTTAATTTTATTAGCCTCTTTTAATTCTTTATTACTCAAGCCTTGCGCTATCAATCCCATCACTGCTTTTTTCCAGGGATCAAAGTCAGGCTAACGCTCTCTCACTTTGGCCATCATCTTTCCCTTTTTAAAATATTGGCACAATTTCAGCTTTCTCTGGACTGCTGAGACTTCCCTCATGTCCTAGTGTGTCTGAAAACTCATTATTAGCATTTTAAAAAACTCCTCAGCCGACTTCTCAAGAAAAAGTTCTCAATTCAAAAAATCTGGTAATTGCTGCTTAACACAGTTTACAGACTGCTAGGCTCAAAAGTACCTGGTCACCAGCAGTGTGTAATGTCCCACTACAACCTGCCCATTTGTCTGCACACAGCAAAGACATTTATGTAAAAATTCCACCCTTTTTGTAATACTGTTGATGAATCTCCCATTCCCATTTGCCTTTGTATTCTTATCATTACCATTTCAAGCCATTGATACTCCCTGTGCATGTTTGCTTTCCTCTTTAGTTTTTGACACAAATTTATCCTTTCATCAGTTTGGTATGCATCTGTTTTTTGGTGTTTTTTTTTTTCTTTCCCAGTCTGCTTTTATTTACCCTCCAAAACAGCACTGGCAATTTTTTTAAACAAGTTTGTGACTTTCTGGATTCTGGGACTTTCTGGATTCTGGAACTTTCTGTATTCTGGGACTGTTCTTTGGCACACTAGATTAAATGGTTTGCAAATACCATCTATATTTTCCTGCTTTTTTTTTTTTTCCTAACTGATGTGTTGGTATTTGCCTTTGTGAAATTACCCTTTTGAAAAAGAAAGTGTTTAGCTGACCTGTTCTATCTCCTTATTTTATGTTCACACCGCGGATGTGATCAAAGTCATGGCTGCTGATACCTCAAGCTGTTTCAGCGTCCTTGTTCTGTGAACCAGTTCTTGTCTATCAAGATGAGACGTGATGTAGGTGTTGTTCCTGCTGGAAGTAGCCTTTTTGTCAGAAAACTGTCATCTGGGGGTTTTAGAAATTCCACCAGAGTGAAATCTCCATTTTACACCATTCAGAATGAACTGCCTCACGACAAGGAGTGTGGAGTATGGTGCAGCCATTATTGATCCGTGTTTAAGTAGTAGTCATCCTCTGTAGGGGTGGCTCATAAAGCTCAACTGAATTTGATGGTGTCAAGTGCACATCACCTGGAGGGACACCACAAGCTTCACTTCCTAGGTCTAGTGGCTGAATAAATATTCCAGTTGACTGACTCGTAGTTGCCAGCATCGCCATTTTATACTGTGAACCAGTTTTATTTCCCTTTTGCCAAGTTGATCTTTTCTAAAGAGATTATAAACAACTTAATCAACATTCCTGTCATGTGTCATCCTATTAGGTTTCATTAATACCAGCTAGTTCAAATGCATGTTTCTAAACAAGCAATTTCTTTTCCTTGCATTTATTACCTGGGCTTTTAATCTTGATACATAATCAATTTATGAATTTCTGCACAGCAGTCTTTGTCTCCATTAAACGCTGCTAACAGAAAGATTTTGTACAGTCTGAGGGTTTGGTGGTCCCTTCTTTTCACACACCTCTGTTAATTGAAACCCCTCCTTACAGCTCCAGACAGCCTGGTCTTCGGCAGAACAGGAGCTCTTCCAAACCAGTTTGCGGTTTTTCTGGTGTCTTAAAAACCCAAATTCTTTAACCTATACCTCCTACTTAAGCAGCTTTTTCACTGTCAGGTCCATGCATCTTCTGATTTCCTTTATTTACTTCACAGAGGATACCTTGGATGTCCCTCTCCCTCAGCTCCCTTTGGAGCGTGATGTTTACTGAGCTCCATCATGACTCTGCAGTGGCGTCTTCTGTCTCATGAAGTGTCATCTTTTGTGTTATGACTCTTTATGTCAGTTTTTCACCCTCCTGAGCCTGTCCCTTGGAGAATATTTTTTTCTTCCTGCTTCAGGAGTTGATCTGCCTCCCTGGTTTTGTCTTTTCCTACCTCTTCCCGGTACCCAGTGAGTGGATGCTCTCTGCATTTCACTGTCCCAGTACATGAAATTTCTTAGAAATTTCTTGTGGAAATACTAAAGGCCGTGAACCATATTTACTTATCAAAGGCAACCATCAATTGAACAACTTCTAAAGCAAAATCCTTCCCCAAAGAATGAACCTTTTTGCTTGCTACAGCTCAAGTTCCTGCATTTGAAGTCTCCTATCCCAGCTAAACCTGAACCAAACCACCACGGTTTGCAAATGACTACATAGCCCAGCACGCTGAGCATCCAGCTCTTACAGGGATAAAACTCTGGTTGACACAGGGGCACGTATCTGTGCCCTGCTGAGTCGTTGTTCCACTTTGAAGACGTATTCCCTCAAAAAGCTGAAATGTCCTGTGGAAAACAGTCACCAAGACAAAGAGCAAGTGGGTTGTAAATTCAGACGTAATGAGCACAATCTTCCATTAAAACACGACCAGAGTGTTTCCCCTGGGAAGGAGGCTGCTCTCATGTGGCCAGGCGAAGTGAAGGTCCATCACAGCGGGTGTCTCAGCTCCGGCTCAGCTAGGACAGGGCACAGGGCAGAGATAAACATGGGTACCCTTGAAAACATCCTGAAAAATTACGTAAGCCATAGGGTGTGATCATATGAGGATGCTCTTGGCTTAAACTTATTTAGATGCTCATTTTGCTAAGGTCAGTGTTCGTACTTCTGCTGACTTCAACAGGACCAAGACATTTCCCAGCACATATTTTTTCAGAGTAGGCTTTCCTTCTGCTCTCCCAAGACAACCAAAGCAAATCAAGTTGTTGCACTGAAGACATCAGAGCAGAAGAAAGAAAAGCAGCAGGCTCCAGGGTTTTACTGTGGCTCCCCATGTACATTAAGTTTTGGAGTGGCTGGGGCAACCAGATGGACATGCTGGCTTCCTGGAGGCCACTTGCCAGCTCTGAGCCAACCACCCATGCAGGACATCACTGCATAGCCATGTGGGCGGGTGGGCACGGGGGACAGGGAGCAGTATAGGTGGCTTCCCTTGGCAAGGCAGGACACAAGCTTTCCCTTCTACAAGGAGGACCATTTTACACTATGAGGATGGTCAAACATGGGCACAGATGCCCAGAAGGGTGATGAAGTCTCCATCTTTGGAAATACTCAAAACTCAGCTGGAGGACCCCTGAGCAGACATGCACCACCTGGCTGGACGTGCTTGGAGCAGGAGGTTGGGCTGGATATGGTCGGAAGTGCTCCAACCTGAGCAACTCAGAAACCAGATATGGGTCATTTTGCTCCTCACAGGGTAATTTGGTTTTCAGGTTCAATGGGCCTTGGGCTTCTGACAGAGTCTTGCACAGATTCAGCTCAGCTTTGCTCTCCCACTGGCATTAGCATGCTCTTCTTGTGGGAACAGCTTTGCAGTCCTCTGTAGCCATGTAAGAAAAGAAAAAGCTGCTGTGAAGCCACAGAGGAGTCAAGAGAAGTAACTGCCTTTTACATCTAAAAGGAACTTCTGAAGAATAAAACCGGGATTTTTTTCTCTTTATTAAAAAAACAGCAACACACATACCACCTTCCAATTGCAGCTCTACGTGTGGGCTGTGAGTTCCTGATGATTTTTTAGACCAACACCACAATTGCTGAACACAACTGCTGTTAATAACGCCAGTGCAGCGACTACTGAGACAACACGGTTCTTTAAAGGACGCTCTCCTTTTTCACTCAGAAACAGAAAAGAAGCCAATAGGGAGCACAAAACGTCACCATCACTTCTGAGAGTCCCATTCAAGTCATTTGCTTTCATACATTTTGTTGCTTTCCATCTCCCAGCTTTGAATTCCTTTTGTTGTTTCTAATAGATAACACCAGCTTCAAAGTTTGGAGGAACTGCTCCTCTTCTGCCGCTGTTGTCCTTTTTTCTTTTATTCCTTTAGCAAATGTTGATTTTTTTTTTTTTTTTTTTTTGCAAGTTAAAAGGAGCCGCTTTAACAGAGCATGCCCAGGATCCAGGAGAGCCAGGTGTCTCACACTGCAGCATCCTGAGCTCATGGAGGGGTGGGGGGACTCTTTCCTGACCAGCAAATGCAGTTGAGTCCTTTGCCACTCCGTCTACCTGACCTTGTGGGCTTGGCGGAGAAAGTCCTGCTCTTCCGATTAAAATCTGCGCACCAAAAGTTCCTATACTGTTACTTGACAAGATGACATAGGCTTGGTAGCAGGTGGATTAAAAGCAATTAAGAATTCCTCTACTTTTGACTTAGTGCAGAGTTTCCAGAGTTTAGACTGAACATTAGGAAGGAATTTTTCACAGAGTGGTTGGGCATTGGAATAGGCTGCCCAGGGAGGTGGTTGAGTCACCATCCCTGAATGTGTTTAAGGGATGTTTAGACGGGGTACTGAGGGATATGGTGTAGGGGAGGGCTTTGTAGAGTAGGGTCGATGGTTGGACTCGATGATCCCAAGGGTCTCTTCCAACCTGAATGATTCTATGATTCCAAGTTTACGGTGGTGTCAGTGAGCACTCCCTGGTTACAGCTGTCGTGCAACCAGCTTGGCCAGTGCCGACTCCAGTGCAAGACACTAATGCAGGAGCTAAAGGCAGCTGATGAAGTGTCTTCATCATAGTTTGCTGAGTGCCTTGTCTATATTTTCATGATTTATTACTTCCCCGACTTTCTTAGGTGTTGGGAGGAGCAATGAATCAATCCAAGCGTTTTCAGAGCAGGGACCGCTAATTGCATGAGCTCTGTTTACCGCTCGAGAGCTCCAGTTTTGACAAGTCTCTTGACCGCATGTTAATACGTATGATTAATTATTGTTATGGGCGTCCGCAGAAACAAACCCGATAGGTAACACTTCAGAGCTATTATTTCTTTCTGAACAAGCAATAAACATAATTATGTACACACTCTGTTACAAGCATAACAGGCGGGGAAAGAAGGTGCTTTTGAAGGTGTATGTGGAAACCACTGCTGCCCAGTGAGAGGTACCCGGGGGCACAGGCTGAAATAACGGGGTGCCAGGTTCAAAGCAGTTACTTCTCTTGATGCCTCAATGGCTTCAGAACAGTTGGAAGGGATCTTAAAGATCATCCAGTTCCAAGCCTCCTACCACGTGCAGGGACACCTCCCACTAGACCAGGTTGCTCAAAGCCCCATTCAGCCTGGCCTTGGACACTTCCTGGGATGGGACATCCACAGCTTCTCTGGGCAACCTGTTCCAGTGTCTCACCACCCTCACAGTAAAGAATTTCTTCCTAATATCTAATCTAAATCTTCTCTCTTTCAGTTTAAAACCGTTACCCCTCATCCTATCGCTACACTCCCTGACAAAGAGTCCCTCCCCATCTTTCCTGTAGGCTCCCTTCAGATACTGGAAGGCTGTTAGAAGATGTCCTGGGAGCCTTCTCTTCTCCAGGCTGAACAACCCCAACTTTCTCTGTCTTCATAGGAGAGGTGTTCCAGCCCTTTGATCATCTTCATGGCCCTCCTCTCTGGACTCACTCCAACAGGTCCATGTCCTTCCAGTGTTGACGACTCCTGAGCTGAACACAGCACTACAGGTGGGGTCTCACGAGAGTGGAGTAAAGGGGCAAATCACCTCATTCAACCTGCTGACACACTTCTTTTGATGCAGCCTGGGATACAGTTGGCTTTTGGGGCTTTCCTTTTCTGTGTATGTGGTTCCAGAGGACTGCAAATGAGGGTAGAGGTGCTGCATCACTTGGTGTGTGAATGAGGGGTGGAAATCTCCATCAGTGCACTGCGTGCAGGCCACGACGTTATTGAGGTGCCAAATGTCTGCACTGTTTCACAAACAGATGGGACCCTGATTCTGGGAGACTGGGGAACCCTATTGGGCACGTGTCTCTGGAGGCTTGCCCTGCTCTGCTGTGCTTCACCTTGTCTGCCCTGGCCAGGAGCCACCTTTTGCTCTGGCTGGCATTGGCATTTGTTACCAAAGGAGCAGGGCTCTTCCCTCCCTGCAGAGTGAACTCACCCCATGCAGGTGTACCCACTCACCTGGAGAAAGGGTGATGGCGGGAGATCTCCCCAGGCAGAAGGATTTCCCCCTGGTCCTACACCACTTCCAGCTTGCTAGAGGTCCTTGGAGAAGGACCTTGAGGAAGGTGGCAGGCTTTGTATGTGGGCTCAAAAGCAGGACCTGGATGGGGTAAGGTGGTCCCTGGGGAGACCACAAAGGTGTCCATGGAAGGGATGCCCATGGCATGAGGCTGCTTGGGGAGTCCCACTGCAGGTAGTACAAAGTGGCAGGGGTAGACAGGACCAGCAGTGGGAAGCAGAGGAGTCCGTGACAAAAGATTGGTAATCAGCAGCCGAGGCACGTCTGTGTGAAGCAGCTCCCTGCTCGTTTTAAAATATCAGGTAACAGATGCAATCAGAATGGCTGCGCCGTGCAACAGCCTTATAAAACAGTAGAAGAAATACAAATAGGGGTTTAATTGCCCACTCCACTTAAATTGCTTTATCCCGCGTAACTTCATTATTTCTAGAAAATTTGGCCCAGGCCATTACGGTGGGGGATAAGTTTGCAGGAGGGCTATGAATTTCCCACAGCAGCAGCAGCCACCTGGAGGAGAGGGTTTCTGCCTGCACAAAGCCCCTCCGTCAGCACATCGGAGGCGAGGTATGGTGCTCTGCATCTGGGAGCCCCACCACCGCTTCTCCTCACCCCTTGTGTCCCGGTGGAGGGCCAGCACCACTGGCCTGAAACGGAAACTCGAAAGGAGAGGGGGGCAAGCCTCTCCCTGAAATCCACAGCATACCATCTTGGGGGCCACCTGGCTCCATGCCACGCAGTGGTGCAGACAGAGGAACCTACCCCACGCCATCGGCTTCCGCCCCACAAACCTCCAGGCAGGGTCACAGAATCATAGAATCATCTAGGTTGGAAAAGACCCTTGGGATCATGGAGTCCAACCATCAACCCTACTCTACAAAGTTCTCCCTTACACCATATCCTCCAACACGACATCTAAACGACTCTTAATCACGCACAAGGATGATGACTCAACCACCTCCCTGGGCAGCCTATTCCAGTGTCTGACCACTCTTTCTGTGGGTCCCCACTGGGGCTCATGCTGCAACATCCCCAGACATTCCCCCCCAAACAAGGGGGCACTTGCTGGGGGACAGTAACCTCTGTGACTCCTTCCCATCGCTCTCTGTGGCCTCTGTGGAAAGGTTCATACCACCAACCCCAGTAGCCTCTAATATTCCCAGTTGGCACTCATCAGGAAGCGGGGCCAGCCCTGGCATCCAACTGGGACCCACAGCCTGGCTCAAATTGTGGTGGGGATGGGGGAGTTGGGGCTGGGCTGGTGGGAGGGTGATTCATTGTCACCTTGGTCTCTCCTCTGCCTTTCCTGGGTATTGGGTAGCTCAGCTGGTGGGGCAGAGCATTATCTTTACCCTGATTTTGCAGTTCAACGCTACCACAATCCATTGCAGCCTGTTTATAGCATCCAGCGTTTTCCCAGCTGGCCCTCCCCGAGCTGCTCATCCCATCCGGAAAGCAGAAAGCATTATAAAACATAAAATACAATAAATGTAATGAGAGTAAGCGGAACGGCAAACCTGTCTGGGTGGTTGTTTCCCCTGGTTGTCCTCTCCCTCCCTGAGGCTCGCTGCAAAGCCGACAGCACAACCTCCCTGGGCAGAGATGCTCCCCTGGGGCAAAAAAGAGGGAATAAGCAGCAGCAGCAGCATCTTCTCCAGTGGCAGGAAGCGGTTTGTCCACCAACGGTCGGAGCAAACGGCAGGAGCACGAGGGCACGTTGTGCACCGGCCCGGTGGCAGGTAGCCAGGTTAATTACTCTGCTCATTTTTAGCCTGTCGTGCTCAAGAAGGGGAACATGCTTCCCTGGGAGGGGGGTGGTGGGGAGGAAACAAAGCCGACTGGTTTGTGGAAAAGAAAAGCCTGTTCCTTTAATCTATTTGAAAGCTTTTGCTACATCAAAGTCCTGGCAAGAAAAGATATCTCGGATATAATTGGTGTGGACACTTGCAAAGGTTTTGATAAAGACCTTTGCAAAAGAGCTATTTGTGAGAGGCAAAGAGAGGTCATGGGTTAGGCACTAGCCAAGAAACAAAAACTCCAAAAGCGCTATGAGGACTGGGCTAACATCACATGGCTCTGTACCCCCCCCACAGCAGCACCCCAGCCCCAGGGCTGCTCACTACACATGGCAAATGAGGTGTCCCTGACAGCAAAGCCCAGCCCCGGGGGGGGTTGAGGGTTGTAAAAGGCACCACCAAAGCCAGGGGAATGAGCCAGAGTATGGGAAAAGGTTTCCCCCATGGAAACAGCCTGGAAGGGGCTCCCTGGGAGGAAAAGGGTGATGGTTGTGAAAACCAAAAACCAGGTAAATCCAGATCAGGTGTCACCTCTTGAAGAGAAAATTCAGCTAGGCCCATGGGCAGCTCACCACAGTCCTCCACCGGGGGTTGCAAATATATATTATTATGCCAAAAACTCCCACACAAATGAAGAACAGAAGTGGACAAAGATCAGGAGAGAAAGCAACAGGGAACGGTGTCCAAATGCTCGGGAAGGAAGGAAGAGGAGGTCCTTTTCTGGCATGGCTGCCTCTCACCAACTCCCAAAGGGCACATCAAAAAGAGAGGAGTGGAGCATTTCCGAGATGGAAAAGTAAAAGGGTTAGAAATAGACTCTAGCTAGAATTGAAATTATTTGAATTTCTAGATGAAGTGAGTAAAAAGCAACATAATGGCTGTATACAAAATAACAAATGGCACAAAGAACGTACATATAAGTACTCCTATTTACACTTTTCACATAAAAAGAGAACAAAGGGACAGTCAATAAACCCAAATGGCAGCACACGTACAAGGATAAGCGAAATACTGTTGTTCTAATGCACTGTGCATAATCACCTGGGGAGCTCACTGTTCCAAAATATCGCTAAAATAGCAGATGCAGAGAGACTTGCAAGAAAGGGACAGGAATGTACCTGAAAGAAAAGAACATGTGCAGCTATATTTACTATATGTGAGTTACATTAGCAGTGAGCAATAATATGGGTTTTTAAGACAGAAATTCTCATACAAGCAAGAATAAACGGGAGGGGGACAAAGATCCCCATGGGCAGATTAGGCCAAAAATTCCCTTCTAAGGAATGTTTTGTTCCTCCTTCCTCTGAAGCATTTACGTTGGTTATAGGCAGCAATCAGCCACTGGGGAAGACGAGCTACTTTTCCTTATCCCCTCTGGCTCCCTCCTGCACTCAGGCCAAAGCACCTTCCCACCCTCTCTGTCCCCGTGCATCACCCAGAGACAGACACCCACCTCCCTCCCCGCAGCCATCTCGCCAGTGGAGCACCCAGCAGAGCCAGTCTGGCTTGCCTGGTTGAACACCAGCAACCTCCTCGAAGACTGTTGTAATTTTGGAGTCTCTGGCTTCAGGGGTTCCCAAATAGCATCATCTGAAAGCCTGAAGCTGGTTGCCCAGGCTGGGGTGCAGCTGCAGTGGGTGGGGGCTGCCTGGGAAAAGGCAGCTGCTCAGATGGGTGCAGAGTCCCAGCTTTGCTCGTTCCTTGTAGCCAAGGAACATTTCACATCCTCAGCCATATGTGACTGAGGGAGGTAAAAATAATCTTGTCTTTTTTTTTTTTTTTTCCATTGACATGCAGCGATATCTCCCCTATTCGTTGTCAAAATGAACTGAAATTAAGCTCGGTAACAATTCTGCCTGGTGACGGGCACGCACGTATTAGTGATACACATCAGCACACCTCCGGGAGCGATGCTACTTGGATAGCAGTGAAGGTCATTGGTGGGGAGGTGGGACGGGAAATGACTGGAGAGAGCATCCCTGAATTTTAAATAGAGCTGACAATCGCAAAACTGCATTTCTGGAAACCTGCCTTTTCGTGGCCTCCGTAATCTGAGGTAGATCAGATGGGAGGCAAGACGGGCAGGCCTTGAAATGCGCCCACAAAATTAAAATACAAATAGCAGTCAGCTCACCTTAACCTCCCTCTCTGCAAGGTTCGTGTCCTTAGGGTCAACTCAGAACATGAACCATTCTTCCCCTGACTGCGGCCTGCTCCCAAAGGATGGCATCCCACCTCCTGAACCATTCTTCCTGACTGCGGCCTGCTCCCAAAGGATGGCATCCCACCTCCTGAACCATTCTTCCTGACTGCGGCCTGCTCCCAAAGGATGGCATCCCACCTCCTGAACCATTCTTCCTGACTGCGGCCTGCTCCCAAAGGATGGCATCCCGCTCCCCGACCGCTCACCGCCCCATTGCAACGCTCCCTCGGGCTAGCTCTTCCCCACCTCACAGCCACGTCTGGCCTATTCCCCCACCACAATACATCAGCTAAAGGAAGCGGGTGCCATTTTCCCCTCTGCAACCCCAACTCGCTGCCTTCTGCAGGAGATGTGGTGGCCTGAAGCTGGCAGGGCACCTTCTGCCCCATCGCCCCCAGCCCCTCTGCCAGCTGTGTCCCCCCCGTCACAATAACAACTTTAATATCCCACAGACCAGCTCCTACACCTGGAGAAGACAGGCAGCCTTTCCCACATGGAGCTGAATGCATGAGATTGATATAAAGAGGCCTTATTTTTTGTTGTTTTTTTGTTTCTTTTTTTTTTTAAGACTTTATTTGTCTAACATGCTTGACCAAAAAAATTACAACAACAATCAAGTTATGCCAAAATGATTAAATAACCTTTAAGCTTTCATACCTCAAGTACTTTAAATGATATTTTGAAGTAACAGCTGCTTTCGTATCCTTCCCACATAAAAATACACAGTATTTTGAAGATAGCTTAGGAAAAATTATTTTTAAGAGAATAGTTTATGGTCGACATAGAAATTTCGTTGAGGCTAATAAAAGGACCTCTTCCCCCCACTTCTAACATTTTCGTCTCTTAAGTGCCATGAGTGAATGTAAACATTTCAGACTTCTTTAACATACAGCCAATTTCCTGCCACATCTGTTTCAAACCGCTTGAATTGTGACTAGCTAGGACACTTTTATTCTAACTACACGCTATTGCTCATCTTCCCAACGATGGCGGGAGTTCATATTCCACTGTGAATTTCAGTCCTTGCTGATTTAGGAGCTGATCCTGCAATTTCTACGCCAATAAATAGCTTTGACAAAAGCGGCCCCATCTGAATGCATGGCAGACCGCTCACGCGCCCATGAACTCTTCACCCAAAAAAAAACAGTGGCAGGTGCCACCCATCCTCTTGGGTTTCATTTCAGGAGAAAAGCAGTGAATTAGTTTAGACCCCCAGTCACCCAACAACTTGCACGAAATGACGTAGAGCCGTGACTTGTCCTGTTTTCTGGTGGGTCCACAGCACGAGTTGGTGACTGGGCTGGGATGTCACTGCTCCCAGCAGCCGTGGGAAGAGCTGCTGCCCATGGGAAGCACCCAAAGTTTCTGCCTACCTCCCCTAGAGCTGAAGCTGACACACAGCCTGGTTTTGCGCCACGTGTGTGTGTGTCACATGTACATGCAGCTGCCACCTGAAGCTCAGGTTTACATCCACGTCTCAGGCAAAAAGGAAGACGCGCAATTATCCCCTGCGTGTGCGCAGATGGGGGCTACGCGCAGACCTGCAAACAACCCAGCTGTGTTGGTAGTGCCATGAGCTGCCCAATGCGTGTGAACAAGATTAATGTCTAGGTGCTGTCAGCCCCAAATTCAGGATATCCACGTTCAGAATTCAGCAGTGAAATTATCTCCATCAAGGCAAAAAGGCTCCTCTTTGAGCATGGAGAAGTCTTCTAGTTCAAGGCAGAAACCCAATCTTTGTAGGGCACGTTTGAAGCACTTTTTTTTTTTTCCTTTTTTCTAATTTTGCAATCAATTCTCAAGCTTCTGCCTAGAATGGGACTGAAATCCCAGCAGCTTCAAAACCTCTGCTAACCTGCAGGAAAGCCGCATGGGCAGCGCTAGCGTTGGCCATCCCAACCAGCTCCTGACATGTCCCCTGCCTCACCTGGCATCACATGCAACCCACAACAGATGGGTTTCAACTTGGTTGGTGATTTTCATCTTGGTCCTCTCCCGGCAGTGCCCATGAGCAGGCAAACAGCAATGACAGGTTTTCTGAGGTGACCCTGCTCTGTACCCATTGGCGTGTACTCGTCACTCATCGCACTTAGGCTACCACATAGCTACCCAAAAGTGAATGCCCAAACTCCACCTCAAGGTGACCCCTTCCCCTTGACATCCACAGCGTTCCCCAAAGACAAAAGGATCACCATGACATTTAATCACTTCGGACTGGGGCCAAATTCAAACCAGTAATCTCATCACTGGCTGCACGTCCCATTAACAGGTTTTAAACAAATAGTCCCAGTGGGTTTTATTTAAAATACCACTCCTGAACAGTGGTTTATTTAAAATACCACTACATAATTTTTGTGGGTTTTTTTTTTTTTTGCTTTTTACATACAATCACGTATCGCCTTACCATATGAAAACACAGTAATGTTTTTTTCTTCTTCTTTTTTTTTTTTTTTTTTAAGGGAAATAATATCCTTTTTTTCACAGGCGAGTCCAGGTTACAAATTCCTGAGTTTATACTGCACTTAACGCAGTCTCCCTTCTTGAATGTTGAGCTGTTTACAGCATGCTGGCAATATGTACCATTTCCCTTACCATCTGTAACGCCAGATGTAGTAAAACTTCATTTCAGTACAGTGAATTAGGGCCTCTATTGCATTGGTTTTGAATAGATGCAAAGACTTAGACCTGGAGGACTTGAAATAATAGCTTTCCTCCTGTGACTGGTCATTCATGCACCATCTTTTATATTTGCCATGTTAATTAAGGGAAAACATCTTTACCATCATTTTTCTTTTACCAAAAGCTCACTGGGAAACATCTGAAATGAGGAAATCCTAGTCTAAACACTTCAGTTTAAACTGAAAACTTTCTTAAAGAAACACTCCTTTGAAAGACATTGCTCTTTTAATAAGTCCAATATAATGTACGGTATATACAAAAGTCCCTACTTGAGATATATATATATGTATATGTATATATATATGTGGAATGCATTCACTTTTCTGTGTTCACAAATATTTTAATGGTGAAATGTTAAAGTCTTTAATCTGTTTCTGGCACCAAAATGTCTTTGTTCCTCATCCACTTTTGTCACTCAAAATGTATCTGTGAAGAGCTAGCAGGGAAAAAAGAAGAAGGTTTTTGCTTTTTGTTGAATGGTTCCCTATTGGGATTCTCAGCCAGCAATAGAAAGTTGCTAATGTGTTGGGCACAACTTTAAATCCTCGTTATAATCATGTGTTCCTTGGAGTAGGTAAGTCAATAACTATAGGTGGATTAAGTGGCTGGTAATTCACAGTGCACACAGATGCATTCACATAGGTAGTAGTTCCGTCAGCCATGACACCATAACCTACAAAGAAAGAAAAACTCTGGTTACTCTCATTAGTCTTTATTATCTTTGTCTTTTTTTTTTTTTTTTAATTATTCACCTTGATCACGCAACAGTAAGCGCCACATTTATTACTCAGAAGGAATTTCAAAATTCTCTTCATGCAAAACATAAAGGTCTCCTGAATTAATACCATCTTTGTCCTAGAGCAGGACTTTTAACCATCTTTTAAATTGTTAAGAAAAGCAAAATGGACCCTCACAAGGCAGTGGCTACAAACTCTGGCAGTCAGCTAGCCAAACCTCCTTAGAAAGACAGATATTCTTGTATGCAAAGCATTTTTCTTAAAACCTTCTTAGGTTTGGAAAGGTTGGGAAGATAGAGCTTAGACAATTGCAGCACTGAAAAAAACATGCTTCTGGTCATTTTGGTTTGCCATTGTCAGCAAAACCAGAGAAATTTTCACCTTTCTGCTTTTTTTTTTTTGTCCTGTCATGTACATCTTTTAAGCAATCAATGAAGAAACAGCATTGCCTGACTAAGGAGAGTACGTGTACATGTGCACCTGGGCAGGATTTGGCTGGTAGGAACTTCTTCTTCCCACGTGTTTGAACTTGTTGACCAATTTCAACTAAATTTGATGGATAGACACTAAAATGCCTGCCCAGGCAGAGAAAACATGGCTTCATTAATACATTCTCTGACAGACAAGGTGAATTCACACCCTAAGACGCCATAATGTTTCCACGGGAGAGAACACCCTTCTGTATGTCTCACCAGGGGCAAAAAAATCCTTAACTACATCTCATGTCTGACTAGACACCCAAGCCAAACAATTCCAGAGCTAAATCTGCAGAAAATCAAACTTCTAGCTCGAATGCCTGTAGAAATACAGTGAAATGCTGTTTCAGAAAGTAAAGAAAAAGCCCTTTTACTGCCCCGCCGGTATGAAAAAGTAGACACATCTCCATCGTCACAAATCTTTTCATTAAGGACTAAGAAAAAAACATAAGCTTGATTACACTAAAACTAAAAGCTTAATGTTGGAAACTCTCATTGAAATATTAAGATCGATATGAAGAAATATATTCACAATAAGAAATATATGATTTGGGGGAAATCACCTGGTAGAAAGCATTTCTACGAAGATTCAATCTCACCATTAATGAAGTTAATAGTGAAATATATTCGTTGCTACATACACCAAGTTTCACCTATTGAAATCCTAGGTACCCAGGATCCTATAGTTTCTCCGAGTGCAATTTCATGTCTTATAGAAGCATCGCTAGTTGCAGAATTTACAAACAAAGAAACAGTAGCCAAATTCCTCTCTTTTTTTTGTTCTTTAAAATACCCTGAATAATGCAGGGCCTCCTGGACTCCCCATGGAAAAACCACTCTCTAATTAGGGACTAGGGAGGGAAGAAAACTCTGTCAGGTTCCTGTCACAGACATTTCTTTAAATCATTTGCTGTTTGCCACAGAACAATTGTTCTGTGTAAAACACAAACTGCACGGAGGACAGTCAGCATTGCTGCTGGGACTTTCTGTCTCCTCGGCTACACGTTTGGAGAGAACAGAATCAGCTTGCTAATGTGCTCCTTTTGCTGGAAGATTCCTAACACTGGAGTTTTCAGTCTCACCCAACTGCCTACAGTTTCCTCGGCCATGACCTCAGCCAACCACTGGCTGTAATGGGCAAACTGGGATTTTAGCCATGCTCCTTGTCACTTCCACGGGTCTATCAGCAGCAAGTCCATGTGTAGAAGTGTTTTTTGGCAGAGACAGCAGTGCAGAGGGGGAATAGGGAAGAAACATCTCTTCTAAGCATCTCTTCCTCCCGGATGTTCAGTAAATGACTGCTGCAGATGTAGCTATGCTCAGTCAGGGGAAGAACTCATCTGTTCAAATCATGCATTCTCTCTACAAAGAGCAGCTTCGTTTGCACAGGCTGCCTGCAATGGGAATTCTCCTCTGCAGAGATTTAGCATCCCACTGCAAAACAGGCTATGCGGTTCCCCATTTGTTTTCTCTAAATTATGATAGTTAACAAGAAGAGTACCTTGTTTCTGTGTTCTGATACCTACTGTGCCAGCTGGATTAATTCGCGAGATTTACCATTCTGTGGAGGTGCCATTCTTTTCCCTTGGGAGCCAAAGCTGGGCTTGGTCTTAGCAGATGTGATTTTGTTTACCTGCCTGAAGCTTCATGGCTTGCTAAGTGTTTGCTTATATCCCCTGCAACCCACTTGGCTTACGGTTTCTGAAAAGACAATGAGTTTGAACCGCATTCACTAGCTCTCTTGTATGGAATCTCAAAGACTGGTATAACAGCAAAGGGTTAGGAAAAAAATACTGCCTGTGTGTTGTTTGTTTGTGATGTAAGAGCATCTTGGACATTAACTAGGCATTAACAGGTCAATGCGAATGAGACACGAGGAGAACGGACTTAATGGCTGAGCTGTAAAATAATGATCTGAGTGCTTTCTCCATCAATTTTAAACCAGCACCAATGTGACTCCTAACCTAGCGTGGTGAAAGCACCAAGCAGCAGGTCAGAGCAGGATTTCTTGGGAAGGGTAGTAGTTCTTCACAGCAACAGAAGTTATCTGAATGCCAGCTACTCCAGTTTTTGTGTTTGTTCATTTCTACCCTGGTGAGACCCACAGGTACCCTTCAAAGGCTGGAGCAGTCCCAGAAGCAGAAAACTGGCAGTTGTGAAGCACCTTTTCCCGCCAGTAAGTTAATACTGCCAAGAACTACGCAGCTGATAGTAGGTGCTTACATGCCAATGGTACACTTCTGCACAGCCCCAGGGTTTCTTTTGGTAGGGGCACTGCTTGAAGTCTTGCTGCCACGATATGTGAACAGGACAGATTTCTTTATAGCAGACAGCATCTACCTTTCCCTTTGCCTGGAGATGAATTCCTACTGTCATTGACTTCAGTGGAGCATATTTGTCACCACTTACTGACTTAAGTGAACTAATTTTTTTCTAGTTAAAAATCAAATAGTCAAGAGAACCACTTTATTTCATCTGGGTACAAAATGTTTCCCCTGCCAAAGCAAATAAATACATGAATAAATATCTTGAACATCTACACAAGTCAGTGGTGACCTCCCTCTTGATTTTAACTTCATATAGGCACTAATGGGGAGAGACAACCTTTATTGTACAATCTTGAAGATTAAGTCTTAGAAGCAACCCCCAACGCATTCTTACCCATTTTACAAACACAGAAACTGCGACAAAGAGAGCTTACATGAGTTATTTTAAGTCACAGAAATTCAGCAGAGGAAAACACAATCCATCAATCCTAATATTTAGTCACTTTCTATACCTACTGGACTCATGTTCTTATTTTAAAATTCACAGTAATACTTTCTGTGAAGGAGGCATCACCCTGTTTTATAGATGTAAAAACTGAAAGAGAAGTTGAAAACCAAATATTGAAATGTGGGTATCAACCAATTTCATCTCTATACATGCAGCCAAATAAGCATCTGAATTCCAGAAGTGCTTCAGTTCAGACATTCAAGTTTGAAAATTGCTAGTTAAACCAGACAACAGAAATGTGTTCTGACCTTCATGGATATGTCCAAAAACATGAAGCCTTGGCTGTATTCGTCTCTGGACTGTGTTCAGCAGCTCAACACATCCTACCCGTTGCATTTTCTTAGGAACCCAGTCTAGAAAACCTTTGGAAAAGAAAGGAAAGCTTTAAAAGAAGATAGGTCATCTGCAAAGCTGTTCTGCTATACAGTGCTTCTGAGATTTCATGTCTTGTGATTTCTCATAAGCAGCCATAGAAGAACTGACATGGAAAAAACAGTGTTTGCCTTGGTAAGTAGAAGAGGAAGGAAGGAAGGAAGGAAGGAAGGAAGGAAGGAAGGAAGGACAGTTATTTTAAGTCACAGAAATTCAGCAGAGGAAAACACAATCCATCAATCCTAATATTTAGTCACTTTCTATACCTACTGGACTCATGTTCTTATTTTAAAATTCACAGTAATACTTTCTGTGAAGGAGGCATCACCCTGTTTTATAGATGTAAAAACTGAAAGAGAAGTTGAAAACCAAATATTGAAATGTGGGTATCAACCAATTTCATCTCTATACATGCAGCCAAATAAGCATCTGAATTCCAGAAGTGCTTCAGTTCAGACATTCAAGTTTGAAAATTGCTAGTTAAACCAGACAACAGAAATGTGTTCTGACCTTCATGGATATGTCCAAAAACATGAAGCCTTGGCTGTATTCGTCTCTGGACTGTGTTCAGCAGCTCAACACATCCTACCCGTTGCATTTTCTTAGGAACCCAGTCTAGAAAACCTTTGGAAAAGAAAGGAAAGCTTTAAAAGAAGATAGGTCATCTGCAAAGCTGTTCTGCTATACAGTGCTTCTGAGATTTCATGTCTTGTGATTTCTCATAAGCAGCCATAGAAGAACTGACATGGAAAAAACAGTGTTTGCCTTGGTAAGTAGAAGAGGAAGGAAGGAAGGAAAAATACTTGAGGAAAACCATAAAAGCTCATCCAAAGTAAAAGGACTATGACAAATCTTGCCAGTTGTTTTTCAAGGAAAAAAACATCCTAACAATTAAAGCATTTTTGCACTGCTGTTAAAGGGAAAATTCAATGCCTTATCTGTTCTTCTTCCATTAAGAGAGCGAGGTATAAAAAGCAGTATGTCTAAAGAATCTCAATCAGCATTTAGCTATTTAAATCTAGTCCTGGGATCTAGATTTTAAAATTGAACGCTTTAACTGATGTAATGGAATCTGTGTTGCTAATAATAGAACTATATTGGTACCACATTGAATCTTACAGTAGTGGAACTCAGGTAAGGAACCCACAGCATGCCTAAAACCAACATCCTCAGGTAAAACTGGTCTAAGCACTTCACCATAGAGCAAGCCCCACTAGCCTAGATCTATGGACCTTTGACAGGAAGAATAACTCAGCCCTTCCACAGTAGATGTTTTTAAGTGCTACATTTACTTGCATGAAGGCTGTATAAAAATGCATTTTTCATGAACACGGACAAAAATGTACACCAACTTGCTTCTATGTCTAAAAACATACTGCCGGGGGATGCTTACTGCCAACTGAAGTCTCGTGTTTCCTTCAAAGGAGTAGTATAAGCAGTATGTTGTTGTATTAGAGGGTTTGCAATAACCAATCTTGTTTTCCTTCTATTGTTCTGCCACTTTCATCAGGCTCATATTTGGAAACCTAAAAGATATAATCATTCTGTTTTTCTTTAGTTGTTCTGGTGCTTTCCCTGTGTGCCTTTCATAGCTTTGTATCTCTGATTGCTGCGATAGCATGAGTAGACTGTGCCTTTGAGAAAGCAGTAGTCAGCCAGAGAGGTAGAGTCTGGACCCAGTTTTCATATGTTTACTTTTGAGATCCACTCAAGCATGGCTAAATAGCAGCTAACCAACTGACTTAAAAGACCAGAACTGTGGTATACGAGCTTTGGAAAAGCTCTCAGATTTGCTAGAGCTTCAGGGTAGGTTCACACACTGAGAAATACCTTTTCAGATGCCATAGTTGGAAAACTGAGCTCATTATACTGGGGGGTTTTATGAAAATAGTAAAAATTTGCCTTTGGATCATGGTTACTCATTCAGAAATGAGTCGGGAATTTGGAATCCTAAGTGTCAAATAAAAGGAAGTTCTGATAATGGCCACGAACTCCTAATTCAATCCTCTGCCTGTGAAGATGCTGCTTGACTCCTGTCGGGGGGAGGTACAAAGACAAAGCCCCACTGAACTACAGAGGGAGCAGAGCAATGCTCAGGTCTGGTAACTGATTTTTCCAGTCACTCTTGGTAGCCAACACAGGTCAAAATTCATTGTAGGAAATAGTAAGTATTTAAGATGTCAAAGTGCAGCCAGCAACTTCTCTGGAAACCGGTCATGCTTTTTTTTTTTTTTCAGAGCAAACATGTCATAACCATAGGGTTTGTTACTTCAGTGATTTGAAACAGTTAATTGTCAAAACGTCTGTGGTGAACATAAAGCCAAAAGTATTTCCACTTCAAAAACTTCACAAACAAAAATCCATAAAATTAACTTCTCCATTAAATTAAGCATTATTTATGTTGAACATGTTTTTGTTTACATGCATTATCACCCTTCTGAAGCTTTCCCATATGTTTGCAGCTTATTATGTACACCTGACTACACAAACTAAGAATAATTGATTACACCTAGCTAACAATTAGAGTTCATCTTAGGGTTTTTTTAATGTTTGGTTACTTGAAACAGGTTTCTGCAGCTGTCAGGAAAGTATAAATCTTTGTCACAGACAATCAAGCAGACAGCTACAAATGAAGACTTAAAGGTGAAATTAAATTAAACACAAAGAAAGAAAAGAATAGTGAACTTTTGGAAGAGAAATAAAAGAACCATAAATGCAGATCTTTAGGATCCAGGGAAAAGACTTAAAAATTTATACTATACCCATGCTATTAAATACATGGCATATCTTTATTTATAATAAAGTGGTGACTAATTACATTGTCAATAATAGCTGTTTTAACCTTTGTTTTCTCATCCCATGTGAACCTCCTGTGTATCCCTGCCCCGGTTTTGTCCCAAAGCACTACTCTAATACAGAAAAAAAAAAATCCTCACATTTTTGTTATGCGCCTAACTGACTTAGAAACACAAAGTCCATTAACTCTTAGTAGTGCTTCTGCACCTAAATCATGCAGGCAATTTTAAATCTATCTAATAATGTGGTATTAATTAGCTCAGGAGGATGTGCGCTCTTTTGAAGTGAGGGAATGAGAAAAAGCACAGAAAACAGATGATGGACACAATTTAGGCAGTCATGCTGGAGAAAAAAGAGGAATTTTCAAGAGCGCTGATTGCTATTTACGATCATTAGGAACAGCTCTAGTGATGCTGTCCAAGATCAGAACAACAGTAATCAGCTTTCTGGTTAAAATAATTGCCTGGGAGGGTCAAGGAAGATCCTGTCTCCCAAAATGTCTGTGGACAGAGCTACACAATAAGGAGGTTCTGTAAGTTAGGCAGAGTGCTCATTTCTTTTGAAGTGTCATATGTTTGTTGCCATGGGTGTCAGGGAGATCAACAGCTGATGCCCTCAGGCAGAGGGCTCTGTGTTTGGGCCATCTATTAGCGCCTCAATAAGAAAAAGACAAAGAAACAGGAACTTGTGAAAAAAGAAAATCCCTGGAGGATGGTAGGAGCTCAAAAATTCAAAAAAAAAGAGAACAAATAGTGAGACATGGGGATGGGGGGAATTCACATTACCCCATTACAGTCAGTGGAGATGAGCAGCTCTTCCTCAGAATTACTGCAATTATTAAATTACTTTTCAATTATTAAATCTATTATTAAATTTATTATTAAAGCATGTCTGTGGAGTGCCAGCTCTGCAGTGCTCACTAGAGGTTCGCCTCCCTCTTCTGATCTTCTGCTGCCTGGAGAGGCCTGGTGACTAAACTAGCAAAGGTGGCTGAAACTGGGTGGTGTGAACCCCTCTCTCCACCTTCCGACACTGGATTTCCAGTGCTACAAACAGGGATGTTCTTGGGATCAGCAGAAAGTTGGATTTCTTTACAGTTGATCAGCTGTTTTTTATAAGAGCTTTAGAAGTGCTGAAAAAAGCTTCTGAAAGAGTTTTAAATGCGACTTGTAACTAAAACTGTATCAAAGACCCAGTGTCGTGCCTTAGATCATAACATCAATTATCCCCGCTACTAACCATTTGGAGCTGATGTCTCAAGGTCTAAACAATTAATTTCTGCCATCCACTTTTACCATACAGGTCCATATTAAAATCAGCCCATGGCATGGCGTGAGGCTCCACTTAGGTGAAGTATCAAAACACACGCCCTTACTGTGAGAAACCATGCTCACAAAGAAGCCCTTTCCCCCCAGGATTAGTGACCAGTGGAATGCAAACACGTCTTTCTAAAGAAAACAACAAAACACAAACCCTTTAGATACTTCCTCCTCCAAGCTCTGAAAGAAGAGAAGAAAGGGTGGAAGACAAGAGGGTTTTAGCTTCAGGAAATTGGGGAATCTAAAGGTTTAAAGAAACCAACTGCCTCCATTTCACACAAATCACTCCTCTGCTGTAAGATTCAGCAGAACGCCTAAATACGTGCTTCACTTTCATGCCCATTTATTAAATCAGTGAGAGTAAAACACATAGTTACATTAAATATAGCTTCCTATATGTTAAATACTTTGAAAAACATGTTAAAAGCCTTAAGCCTTGATCGAATGTGGACAAGCTTCTGTGATTATACTACTTCCATAACACAGATAATTTCACTACTGTCTAGGAATACAAGAAATCTCTCCTGGCTTTTACATCACCTATAATAATATTTGTAAAACTCGAATGCAAAACTATTTCTTGTTGGTCTGTTAGTGTTGCCAGAATGTATTAAAGATAGGCAATTCACAAACACTGTCCAAAGAACAGGCAAGCAATGTTGGGTTTGTAAGGCAGAAGATGCACCAAGTCAGCATGATGAGGAAAAATACAGAGTGGGTACTTGGTGGTGGGGAAATGCTACTTCAAGTAAGGGAGATAGACAGTGCTAAAAAAGTAAGATCCTTATCCTGCATTTCTTTTCAAGCAGGCTCCATGCTTTAAATCTCCTAATTTCACCAGTGGCAGAGTGGACAGATGCACAGGAAATAGACTTTGCTTATTTATAAAACTCATTAAGGCTTTATGTGTTAAGGCTTTATTTTTTAAGCCATTATTTAATTCCCTATCATTAAGCATAGGTAATCATGAAACGAAACTGAGCTGAAGCCCTGGTGTTGCTGAAATCAGTACTGCTGTTACTTTTGACTTTTCTAAGTCAGGATTACACTCTTTGTCTAAGCAGAGCCATCAGTTGCTGTATAATCATCTGACATAGACAGCTAAGAGCACTAGTATTTTCTTACCGAGAGGTGGTCCATGTGTTATAAGAATATCTATTCCATCTGGAATAAGGTTCCATTTCTCTAATAGTGCTTGGCCTCGTGGAAGATTAAAGCCCCAGCCATAAAACCAAGGTTGCCTGCCAAGAGAGGAGGAGAATGTCTTCAGTGCTACTTCCATGTACTGGTTATCTAATTAAAATACGGAGACTGACTCTCTACTAGCATGGAATTTGGAGATACAAATAGCATTCATTTTCTTCTTTCTGTGCACAGTAAAACCTTCTTTCCATGCAACCAGTGTTGTTTAAATTGTGTGGCAAACCACTGCAGTCCTTACCACTTTCAGTAGGCAGCATACAGTAAAATATTCACAGTATTCCTCTAACTACGTGAAAAGTCACTTTAACAAGACCTGGGTACCAAGATCTCCATGTGTGGATTAGCATGCTGGACTCCCACAACATCTAGAAGGACATTTGTCTCAGACACTTTGGTATGGATATATGTTTCACATTGGCTCCCGTCACATTTGGCCCTTAGCCTATGACCAGCTGGGCAAGGACAGACCCTGGCACAATGACAGATCCCGCTCCAAAGTTGGAGACATCATCTATGCTGTTTTGTTTCCCTAATTGGAAGCATCCCATCAGAACAAGAATACTGCTTCTTTTCTTACATATAATTTTCTTCTGTCCTCTGGTGTGTTGACTTGCTTTTAAGTAAGACTTTCCATATTCAGGATTTCTTATCAGACAGGCATTTACATTTTTTAAAACATATTTACGGAGCAGCTCATCATGGAGCAGTGAGACTGTAACACAGCCAGTCAGAACACAATTTATCCATATCTTGCTGTCCCATTGATTAAAAAACTGTATTTTGTAGCAATCATATCACAGTGGTAAATTATGTCTTGCTGACTATGCTCTAATTCTAGGTCATAAAACTGATGGGTTAGTTTAAGGCCGGAATTTTTTCATAATTTTTTGAGTGACATGTTCTGGCCATATCCATATTTGGAGAACAACAAATAGGCTGCTATGATTTAATAAGGTCTATGATAATTGCAGCTTTAGTGTTTATAAATACATACACATCAACCAGAGCTCCCTTTGAGATGTTACTTTGTTGAGGAAAGCTTTACACTCCCTCACCACATCAAAAGACAGAAAGAATTCTTTCAAACAAATTCTCTGAATTCCACTTTACATCATGTATGGCAAAGACAAAAGAAAATACCCATAAAGCTATTATTCGTCCTCTTCTACTACTGATGCTTTACTAACATTTCAAAAATTAACATGTCTGCAATCTTCATGATGATACATTTCCCACTTTTCCTTTTGGAATGCTGTAAAGAGACACGTCTATTGAAAACAGCTTAAAAAATAGAGCTTGCTAAAATATAAAGGGATGTGGCTTACCCGAGGGAAGAAAAGAAAATTCTGCTACAAGGGAAGGGAAAAGGGGGCTTTACAGAATGTTTCCTGCCTTTCTTCCACAGATATAAGAAAGCCTCAACTTTTCTAGACAGATGACTGAAAGGCTTTCTGTGTCCATCGTTCAGAGCTCATTTCCTCGCTCTTCATCACACAGCGCCCTGGATAACCAGGGTCTGGATAAACAGGTGTCCCAGGGAAAAAAAAAAAAAAAAAAAAAGGAGAAACTTTTAACATCTCCCACGGGGCCAA
>NW_015090825.1:3752085-3753352 GCF_001431845.1 Calidris pugnax
CACAGCGCCCTGGATAACCAGGGTCTGGAAAAACAGGGGTCCCGGGGAAAAAAAAAAAAAAAAAAAAGGTGAAACTTTGTACATCTGCCACTGGGACCAGAAATACACCCCAGCCTCCAGAAGCTGTGATGAGGGAGGTGAGGAAGGTGTGTGAAGAAGAGATGCTAATAGCAGCAGCGATGAAGCGGGAACCTTTTTCTGAGTGAGGCTGCTCAGACCAGGGCAGCTGGCTGAGAAAAAGACATATCCTTATATCAGGGACACAAAATGCTTTTCTGGTTACCTGTTCATCTCCTAGCAGCCTTTTCTAATAGGAAGAACAGCACCTGGCTCAAAGGTACGTGTCTTCTCACCTTCCTTCTGCTGGGGTGGTAAACGGCTCGTTTCGCAGCAAGCCACCAGCGATGTTCTTGTATAACACTGTTCCACAGAACCAAACCACAGCCTGTGGAATTTGATCGGCCTGCCTTTACGGTCAGCTCACCATTGACAGAACATTTTTATCTCACGGGAACGGCCTGAAAATAAATTAACTGAAGTCTGAGAGGTGCTCAGACATTACAGAAGTGGGAGGCTTTATAAGAATGCACAGAGGTTAGGCCTTTTCTAAACTCTCATTCCATCCTTGCCTTGGGATTGCATTCCACACCTTATGTGCCAAGGATCTTTCTTCACCAAGATGAAAACAGTCAATTGTTTGGCAAATTGTCTTTAGGCCCAGAGCAAGTTTTCCAGGAGGAAGATCTCATCGGCGGGAAATATTGGCAAGGGCAAAAAGGAGGCAAACGAAGTGTAGGCATAGCAAATCACACTTTTAAAGGCACTGACAGATTCGGTGAACACAGGCCACCTGTCACTTGCCCTGGTGCTGCTGGGCATGGACAGAATTCCCTTGGTGGGAAGCAAGGCGAGGTGTCCTCCTGCACCCCACAGGTGTGCCAGACACAGCAGAACGGGCCGTGGCCACTCCACACCCCAAGAAAGAAACCATGGGGAAAGATCAATGTTTGCCCAAGAAGAAAAAGGCCAAAACCCTGTGGAATAATTATTTTAAGGATACAATTACACACTTGTAAAAAGAAATAAACACGACTGTCACAGGTCTCACCAGAAGTCTCCTGCTGAAATCCAAATGACCACGAATGGCATATGCAGCTGTGAGAGTCTCTGCCTGCCTCTAGTAGGGCTGGCCACTTCTTAAAAAGCCCGTTTCCCCTTATGAATAAGCATGATCTGCTTATTAAGACAAGAAGCACTTTCCCCCCCC
>NW_015090825.1:3753418-3804593 GCF_001431845.1 Calidris pugnax
TCCCCCCCCCCCCGTCCCTCCCTCCCTCCTTCCCTCTTTTGTGGTGACTGCAGCGCGGAGCCGCCTGAGCGCAGGGCTGGTAAGTTATGCATGCTGGAGCTGTTCTTTTGTGAAGGGGAGATGTTACAACTTGTGTGATTTGCCATTATGCTGTCTTTTGTGACAATCCCGAGATCGAAAGAAATGTCTGGAATATTTCTGGCAGGAAAAAAAAAATAAAATATATATATATATAAAAAAAAAATATCTGAAGTCCAAGAAAGGATTCAGCGGAGGATGTTGGTGTGCTTTACATCTGAGAGAAGAAAGACAAATCATACACTTCAGTGCCCCCACCCCCAAAGCAAAACCATCTTTATACGCACACAGGGATTTTACAAATCCCCAAGCCCCTTGTTCTGAAAATTTATTGCAAAACAGCCATCAAAGTTTCCAAGTAGGGGAAAAAAAAAATCTCCTCTAATACCGAGTAACAAGTCTGTGCCCTGGATATCATGCAAACACAACTTTGTCTAAAATTTCCATTTATGATGGAACCTGAAAGCAAAGTTAAAGTCTTCATATCAAGCATCGAATTTCTAGATCCCCAGTTACTGCTTGTTCAGGAAAGTGTAATTTTTTACAAACTACTTTTCAATAATGTTTTACATTTTACAAAGAAAATACTGCCATATATGTTCTATAAGAGAAAAACCTGCTCTTCTCAAATTACCCCAATAAAAACGTATTTGGCAATTAAAGACATACATCATGAATGTATTTCACCTCTGAAGAGAAGCGCTCATGTGTAGAAATGTACTTTGATTTAGGTCTTATCTTCTTAAAGCGAACAGTTTCAGTGTCTCCACATACTACTGAAATTCAACGGTATTATTATGATAAGAATAATGATTGTCCAAATATAAAACTCTGGGGGAAAATATATTGGAAGTGAATTTGTTTACAGCACAATTAACCTTATGTTAAAAACATATGAACAAGTTTTGCAGGTCAAATAATCTGCCACACAAAAAGGGCTAAATTATCAGAATTTGTGCTAGCAATCGGATGTTGCTTTATGTACTGAATTTCTATCTTTCTGTTCTAAAGTAACCATTGGAATAATTTTCTTACAGAATGATAGTTGCTATGACAACCATAGCAAATTTTCCTTTTCTGAAACAGATGTCTCATTTAGTTGAAAATTAGAATGTGAAAAACCCATGGGAAAAATTAATTCAAACTTTAACAGAACACTGACTACAATGTAATCTCTTATAGGTTAACCCCTTAACATCTTTCTGCACTCTTATAGTAACCTTCTCATAAATTCTAATTAAACCAGTTTAACCTCCTAGGAATGACCTTCTTAGCTATCATTAGTGCTTTAGTTGTCTTTGAAAGGAGCATTTCTGTTATAATAATAACAGAAAAAAGTCATACTAAAAAAAAAAGTGGTCAAACATATTACAACCTTAATTATTTATTAGTTTTTCTTCTTCTATTCAGCTGCTACTGGAAAGAGCTACCACGTAGTCCAAGAATTCTTTTGTCATTCAAATGAGGCATAACTTAGTTTTACATGTGATTTACTGTAAAGGGCGGTGACACACTACACAGATTTGACCTGTAATTTATGTGAAAATTGAAGGTTTTCAATTTTCCAACCCCTGGTACCCGACTCAATCTGCTCAGCAGACAGACAAAAAGGGGACACAAAAAAGGACACTTGACTGGGGAAAACTATCAATGTGGATGGATTTTCCTACTACTGGCAATGGAAGAGTGAAATCTGATTCTCCATTACCTTGATTCAATTTAAACATTTTAAGTTAAAGAATGGATTCCTTCCTCTCTGTACACTTACCAGCTCAAGGGGACCCTCCCCAGTACTTGGTCATGGGCAACAGATGAACGCGGCAGGCAGCCAGCAGGCAGGCAAAGAAATATGCCCACCACAGCGCTGCCCCAAGTTCTTGCTGGGTGTCAGCTACCACAAGAACTTCAGGACTGCAAGATTTACTGCATCAGCTGCATCTAGGTTGTCCCGTTGAATAAGGCAACTCCTGCCACCAGTAGGCACGCAATTATTCCCATTGACTTGAAGGGGAAACTCCCTTGGATAGTCCAATACCTGCAGAGAGCTAGGGATGGTAACTGGCTGAATATCAAAGGGATGGGTGGGCAGCACCTTGCCAACACCTTGGTACCAAAAAATACAGAACCAAAACACAATGCACAGATCATTGTACCTCCTCATTTCTATCAAGTCTCCCACAGAAATCATTTTTGCAGCTGAAAGGCAAGTCCTCTCGCTAGAATTCCTTTGCTTACAAAATAAATTTCAAAGGTTCACAAACACATGTAACGTGCTCCAGTCTTTCTTCCACGACAGTTGTCATTTTTCTGCGATGATTGGAAAATAAACAGATACCGTCTGGTGACTGTAAAGAACCTCAGTGGGAAAAGAATGGTTCTAATCAGTCCTCTCATTTCTGCTCCCGTTCATGACAATTACAGGGTCACATATATTCAGTGTTTGGAAGACTGGACTATGTATGCTGAAAGTCATACTGGTATACGTGACCAGTCACAGACCACCAAAAAGCAGTTAGATTCAGCAGTAGCAATCACAGGTAAAATTCCAGCACATCCCGATTGCTAGCCCAAGAAATCTGACTTTTGGACATTCAAGTCTAATTTTTCCTGGTTTGATTTAATCTTACTATTATAACTAGTTACAGTCCTGTGAACACGTGTACACTACTATATACACTGTATACCTTCCTTGTCTGCCTTGTGTTCACATCCTTCAGGTGTTCACATTTTTACTTTTCCCATCACTGTGTTAGTTAAATTTACCCAATCTCTGTAATTGCCTTTTCAGCCTTTCCACAGTAACTGACCAACCAGTTTACTGAGGATTTCTACTGCTTTTTACTCAATTTTCTCTCCAAGAAAGGTTTCACAGAAGTTCAGGGTTGGTGTTTTTTTTTTTTCTGTGGGGTATTATCTGTTTCTACATCTAAATTAGTTGTGAAGTAACACTCATCTCTCTGTCTTTTCCTCCTCACATTCAAGAGGACCATCCAAAGCAGGCAGGAAACTAGC
The DNA here is from genome assembly GCF_001431845.1 of Calidris pugnax. Classification (NCBI taxonomy): domain Eukaryota; kingdom Metazoa; phylum Chordata; class Aves; order Charadriiformes; family Scolopacidae; genus Calidris; species Calidris pugnax. The sequence goes on from NW_015090825.1 coordinate 3,756,509, forward strand.
TATTAGGCCATTAGTGCCAAAAAAGACTGGCAGGGCACTGTCTGTTTAGAGGCTTTGAAATACTGTTCAACATCTTGGCTTTTAAGCATTTTAAGAGCATAACTAAGATTTCTAGAAAAAAGTTTTGAGGCGTATGAGGAGGCATATTATGACTGGCTTCACTGTGAGAGAGACAAGGGTAGTATGATTTTAGAGAAGAGGTACAAAAGCAGCGTACAAAAGAATTCAATTACGCAAAACAAGAAACTTAGGTTCACTCGTTCATAATATTGGAACCAGGGCTTTTTTTTTAATGGAAGCTAAGACCTTATACTTAAAATTAATAAATGCAAATGATGGTTAATCTCATAGAAGATTATCCCCTGGAACACATGGCCACGAAGTACAGCTCAGCAGGTGGAAAGGAGAAAACAGAAGGGAGGGGAATATAGGTGCTAAGACACTGGAAGGCTTGCACAGCATTATTTGGGAGGCTGTAGTGAGCAGCAAATTGAACTCAGATCTTCCATCAGTCTGCTGGCCTCAAGAGACAACATTTCTTCCGTGGGGAAGTTTGCTATGTTCTTGCTTTCTTGCCTTGCTTGCTTTGCATCCCAGGTTGTCATTCTTGGAAGACTGAATCAAATTAAATCATTGTTTTCACAAAAGAAAAGGAGGGTAAAAAACAGAATATGGCCTTTTGTCAGTAATTATTTCTTTTGCAATTTGAGTTACACAAGAAATCATTCATCTTTTATTTAGTAAAGGATTTCATACATCTCTGACTGGAGAGAAGAAAGGATGAGCTGTGACTAATAGGAACTGATCATTTCTACACATTAATCTGTTAGAAAACAATGAAAAATAAAATGAAATCTACTTTATCTTCATAACAAGAAAACAGAAGATAACAGGTAAGGAGAAAAGCTAATGAAAGACTGCATTTAAAACATGCCAACACCAAATGCAAATAGTTTATTTAATTCTACTGGAAGCCAACTGATAATATCCCATCTGATATTTTTTAAAAATAATAAAATAAACCCAACAAACAAACTTAAAAGCTATTTTGGAATAATTAACCAAGAGATTCAGTGCTGAGAGTACAGATGTAGAGCTGTACTTAGGGGTTTAATGCAGGGCTACGTTGTTGAGCTCCTGATGTTTCGGGGTCTGTTCCCTCAGTCTCTCTGATTGTCATAAAAATCTAGGTACAGCCAGGATATGCAGACTGTACTTCAGATGCTAATAGCTGGTAGTCAGAGAAAGAAGAAGGGCTAAGAGAGAGAAGGAGTTAACAGCCCCTCTGTCAACATTACAGTCACCATCTCATTTTTGATGTAAAACTTGCCGTGAACAGGCCAATCAGTAAGGAAAAGTAATATGAGGCCCATCTACGTGTGGCATCTTTACAGTTTCTCACTATCAAATGACCAGACAGCTAAAGAAAAAGATTGTCCTTCCACACATCCAGCTAGTTAGTGCTTATTGTAGTCCTCTAAGACTTCACAGAAGTTTGCTAAGTGAGGAGATGGAATATCCCTTCAAATGGAGACGCTACATTTGTGGGGGTTTTTACGATGCAGCTCCTGGAGGGACTCTTCTAGATGAAGCATCACTAAAATAGGTAGGATGTGTAATAGGTGCACTGAGAATTGATAAAAATGGCCCTCACAGTAGCCACTTCTCAGTTTAGTAACTCACCAGGTTTACATTCTTCTCTCAAAATATCAGGAGTAATTAGGCCATATGGACTAACTGTCTGCCAGTTCTTTTTTTCCTTCCTTTTTGTTTTTTTACCTTCTTTTCCTTAGAAAATTCAAAGCCACTTTGAGTTAAAGAAGCATGAAAATGCTTCCAAAACTAATAAATTAATACAGCACGTGTGTGTATATGCATAAAGTGTATTATTTTTAACATTTTCAATTTAGCAACAGATGAACTTACTTCTTGTTTAAAAAAGCACATACTGGTACTTCGTATGTCATGTTCCTACCTGAAATGAACAACACCCAAGCAATCCTAAATTCCAAATTCATGTTTGCTGCAGCCCTACATTCCCCCCACAGTACAGTGGTGGAAATCAACTGCTGCAATCAACTTTCTATACCAAAAAGGTACAGCTTTAACACCTGGATGCTCCAACTGCTGCAACACAACTTTCTATAGCAAAAAGGTACAGCTTTAACACCTGGATGCTCATTCAGCTAGCTAGGAATTCTGAGATGATATTAAAAAAATCATATACTTATTTGATGTAAATTATGTGATTAGAAAGATCTGACAAACACAGGTGCAGCCCTCTGTTTTAATATTGGTTCCAATTTATTCTGATTTCTTTCTGGGGAAGAAAATCCTCATATTAAACAATGCTAATTTATTAAATAAAATTAATTTATGAACAACAAATCCAAAGGAAGTGTTCTGATGTTAAACGGCTTCACAACAAGTGGTAAATTACTCCTTCCCTTAAAATCTGGTCAGGGAAAAGAAAAAGAACTCAGATAACTGTGCTAGAATTAGTTCTTGTGATGGTGGCTCTATTTACAGTTCTTCACAGAGAGCACAATGGAAAGTCACCATCTACTTCTTGATGTAATAACGCATCTACTGTGTAAAAACCTAAGGAAAATGCATATACACAAGCCACAGTGAAGCAGGGAAGCTGATTCTCACCAGGTGTAAACAGCTCGAAAACTGGTGGAGCTCTGCCAATTTACTCCAGCTGAGAATCAGCTCCATGTAGATCCGCTCCAAACTAGTTAGCTATTTGTGTTTCTCTTGGAATATCGCCAAAGGGCTCATCACAGTACCCAACTGTGTTTACATCTTTGAAACATCCTGAAATTGCTGCTGTCTGAGACTACAGCCCAGACTACAGATAGAGCTGGTAGTCCTTTTGTTCGAGAAAAAATGGGGAAAAAAGCACCAAAACAACAACAAAAAAAGCACTTTAAACTTTAAAATCAGCTCTGTCTCATAAAATTAAACTTTCAAGCAAATGTGAAAAATAAAGAGAAAACTGCTGTGGGGGATTGCAATTTCACTCTTGTGGTTTATGAACTGCAGGAAAGTGAAGCCAATTCCCTGTAGTGAGATTACAGGTCTCCTCTTCTATAGGTCTTAAATTAAAAACGAGCTGAATCCAAAGTGAGCTAGTTTACTGGATCAGAAGATTCAATTATTTCTGCTAAGTAACTGAATGTGAACTACTTCCTTTTAATAATATACAACTAATAATTATTGCCCAAGAAAGGACTTCTTTTCTACCGAGCTAATTAAACTGAAGCAATATATTCTTTGCCTGCTCTCAAATTTAACTAAAGCTAGAAGCATTGCAACAAAACAAGTAAATTCAAATCCCCAATCACATAGAGAAATATAAAGCCACACAATGTGTTCAGACGTTACAAGAAACAGGACCTGCCCCAAAATGTTAGGCTGAAATCACTATAATTTCTGGTCTATACTCAGCCCACGTGCCCACAAGGGCAGTGTAACATCCTGCACACGTGCACAGACACAGTGGAGAAACACAACTGCAAAGTGGATGCCAAGCATCTTTGGCTTCAGTAACTGGTTAAGGTCACTCTGCAAGAGGTCACCGTGAAAGGTGTTAAGAGATTTGATCCACACCCCTAATACAGAAACACGTACACGTAAGCAGCGTGCACAGGTGTTTGACTTGCTGGTTTTCCTCTATTGTGACTATTCTAGGATTGAACTGTTCCAGACTCCTCAGCCCTGGACAATGTTGGGAAGAAATTTTAATTGAGAGAAAACATTTCCGGAACTACCATTAACAAGGAATGCGAAAACGGATATTCTAAACTGCTATGACTTTAAAAAAATCTTGTGGGAAACCAAAAAATAAAATTTTGCAGGAGTAGGTAACAGCTAGGATTTACCACACCGGTCTGACTTTGATGATATTTAGGGGCCATAGGTGTAGTTTAGTTTAAATTTTCATTTGCTCACATAACTATTGCAGAGTTTAACTGGTTAATAATAACTGTGTTCCTTTAACATGCTATAGAAAATTCACTTGGAATCTCAGAAATTTTTATTGTGTTCCATACACATTTTTCTTCAGGAATGTTAATGATTCTCCCTAATTCATTTCAGACACTTAATTTGTACTGCAGTGTTCGTGATTGCTCACACGAGCAATAGCACCTGTACACCTAGTACCTACTGAATGAGACTCAAATTTCCAAATCATGTAAAAAACCACTTTCCAAGACATGTTTATCACATGAAATGCACCGATTTTAGCAAAGTGCCATTAGTAAAAAAAAAAAGAAAAGAAAAAAATAAGGAGAAAAACAATCCAGTGATCTGTTTCTAATGTTGAAACAGCCAGAATGCACTTCTAAGTCTCACTTTCTGCCACTGGAAAACCTTTCACACTTCAGGAGTTCAATATCTTACATTTCTCTCTACTACCTTCCCTGAGCAGTTGAATTTAATAGATCAAAATCATTTTGCAGGAAAAGCCATTTATGATCTTCCATATGCTGCAAACTAAACTACAGTGTATTGTGGTTTTAAGTGTTTTTAGAAGTAGTACTTTCCAAAATGGAAAATGGTTTCTGGTAAGTATGGAAGAGGAAATAAAAATATCACTGCAGCATTCTATTAAAATACAATTAAACCTGTATCTATGTGCCTCAGACTGTTAATTAATGTGTTTCAACAGGATGATGAATTTTGCTTTCTCTCTTCTAAACACATTGCTATTTCTTACACATCTGTCACATCTCACCTACCTTTTACTGAATGTCTGAAATAAAACATTTTCAGCATTCTAACCATAGTAATTCAGCCACATCAGGCAGGCTCAGATGCCAACCTTCTCCCCAAAATTTCTGAAACTTGAAATGCCCCAGTCCTAAATAATGAGTGGAGTCTATTATTCCCACTCATGATTTTCGTTTTCTTCTAGTACCATGTCAGTCTACATAAATTACTCACTTATATTGATTGTCTATCTCTAAGTCACTAATTTAAAAAAACTCCAAATATTTCCCAACTTTAAAAATCAGGGAACATCTACAATTTTAAAAACATATTTCTGAGCAAACAAAACCCAGCACTCTGTAATATGTCCTCATCCAACATTTCAACATCCATCCCTACAAAACTGTAGCACTGACAGAGCTGGACATGAAAACAAGCCACCTGCTCAAAAATCTACTTAATCTGAGGTTTGCAAGAATTTTAGAGTTGGATTTTATTGCTTTAGGAAACAGTACAGAAGTAATTCCACTTCAGTTAATTGTATTTGGGTCTTTTGACCAAGTGAGGGTGCAGAAAGAACATAAGAGGATCAGCTATTTTACTTACGAAAACTTCTAGTATGGTTTTGTCCAGTAACACAAATTTTTGAGTGCCTTTTAGTCATGTGCAAGGTACTGAATAGGTTTTTTGCAGATTTGAAAAGGAGCATAAGAACTGAGAATCAGGGGGGTCACTTTGAGGCAGAAGTTACTCTTTCCTGTGAATTTTACAGGGAATGAAACCCGCAGTATGACATCTTGCACTGCTGCTGCTGCTGCTGCTCTATCTGGAAGCCACACTCCCAGCTTGGGAGGTATATTACATTAAATGAAGTCAATATTTTATTTTAATACAGTTTCATTTTAATTGATGTTCACCTCAATGACTGTAAAGATTTGTACAAGGTCTGGGAAAGTAAACATTAGATGATTCATCACTGGCAAAATGAAAGCGTGTCCCTCTCATGAAATGAATCTATAAATCTTTGCTACATTATTTTACTGATGGAAACTGAGTTCAGTGAGGAATGAAAGAGACTATTATAGCTGTTCTTGAAAAGATGGAGGAGGAAGGCACTGAAACGGAGGCCTAGAGTATGGGTGACCTGGAGTCTGTGTGGAACAAAAATAAGTCTGCCTCGTTTTGCACGCGCGCGCACATACACTCACAGAGAAAACATTTGAGGAGCGTAACAAAGTCACCTACTTAGTGATGAAAAAACAAATCAGACAAGAAAGTAACAGATCAGATGAGAGTTACACACCCACAGCTAAGCACGATGATCATACTGGACTGTACAGCTTGAGCGAAGACACCGGGCTGCACACTGGAATAGCACAGATAGCTGCGGTGCACCAAGAAAAGGGCCAACAGGGTGGAAGTGGGATGGTGATTTGGAGCATAAACCCCCTGTCAAGGTTGCTTTGGGCTGAGCTGGTGGCTCCTACTCACTAATGCAACCTCCAGGCTGACGTCTTTTACACTGGAAGGAGTTCGGTCTTCTTCTCTTCCATACCCAGACTTCACTGAATGGCCCTGACCCAGAATGCTAAGCTTAGTAAAAACAATACTTAAACAGAATAAAAACCCACTGCCCGCATACACGCCCCTAACTTTCTTCACTCAGTTCCCATTATCTGAACAACGATGTTGTAGGAGAGCTGCTGGCCTGTGTGTCAACACGCAAGGGCCATATCTAATCAACGTTCCATTGGAGAGAAGCTACAAAAACCCAGGAGTCCAGCCTGGGAGTCTGTCACTTCAGGACAAATGGTCACAAATGTCTTTCTAGGCTGATATTAATCTTTGCTCTCCCATCTTCCCTGACTGGGAAATGAGAGTTTCTGAAGTTCCAGATGGCCTATAACAAAAGAATGAAGGAGGAAATGAGAATACATAGACACTAGAAAAAACTAATTCTGCAAAAAAGAAAAATGAGGTTCTGTTTCACAGGAATAGATCCCTCCAGATAATCAAAGTCAAGCAAAAATCCACTCTCTGGATAATGAGTCTGGAGGCAATCTCATCCTAAAGGGCTTCTTTAAGCTATCCAGGCCAATATGTCATTTAGAGTAATGAAATTGTCATGTGTTTGGCAAGAGGGCTTTGATTATCCCTTCCTTTCCCACATTGTGGAAAATTAAAAAAAAAAAAAAAACACTGAAAGAGATAAAATGGTCTCCTGCCACCTTGTATGTCTGTTTGAAAGCAGGAGGACCAAAGTTTCTCCTGCATTTGTGTACAGTTGCTTAGAAGCATTATGGAAATTCAGTGGCTAGGAAGATGTTTTCTTTCTGCCACTTGCATTTCTTTTCCTATGGCAAGTAAAATGTATACTCTTACCCTGCATTAAGTATACATTAAGGTATACTCTTACCTTCTATGCATACCGTGCATAGAAGAAGAACACCTCTTCTGCAAATGGACAGCTTTTCTAGAAATTTGAGTCAAGGGTGCAATATTAGACAGAATATTGGCAGAACAGCCAGTATAACTCTGCCAGGCACAAACAGCTTCTGATTACTGATCAGGGATAAATTCACTAGTCTTCAGGTCTTACATAGTTATTGCATGTCTTCTGTAGTTATTGCATGCAACAGAACAGAGAGGCAAGTTACTTACTCATTGAGTTGTAAAAAACTCAATGAAAACAACATGCAGTAGGACAAGAGTCCATTATTGGAACCTTGCACAGCAGAGAAGCAGATGTAACAACACTCAGGATCACACATTCAAGAATGAACCTCAGAGAGGTGCTCTCACATTGAGACAAAAATGCACTTTTACAGGCATTTATTTTTACGTGGCAATTCTGAATAATGACTATAAAAGGAATAATATATAGTTGACTCATTCAGCAAGCACAGCAGATCTTGTGCACTGAATGCATCAGGGGTTTTTGTGCAAAAACGGTGTGTAATTGCTCAATTAAAATCTTCAGCAATGCAGAGGCACAAGTGGATTGCATAGCCTATCTTCAACCCAGCTACATTTAACACTAAAATTCTTACCTGCAAAATAATAACACATTGTGGGGGTAATGAACTATAATAGAAGGCTGAAATCTATAACTGAAATACTCACTAATTATTTATTAATATGATTCCATGAATGACATCTGATGACACAGAAAAGACCTTCCACTTCACATCCCATTTCATATTTCCACGATTATTTCAGCTTCCTGACTTCCAAACCACCTGTTGGGACTATCTACTGCTTGTACAGAATTTGATATTAACAGCAAAGCTCCCTACTATATAAGGACTTTGTTGATACCTGTTCATTTCAGGTACCAACACTGACACCTAGCTTAAGCTCCATAGTGGGACTGAGGGAATCAAAGAAACATTGCTCAAAAAAGACCAGTGGAGATTTTTATTTACAGAATCACAGAATCATCATGGTTGGAAGGGACCTCTGAGATCCTACCACAAACCACCACTAGATCTGGTCAGCCATGACTGTCTCCCCAAGTATTGAAAACACCTAAGAATGGATTCTCTGTCACCTCTCTGGTGTTCCTTCTCGCTGTATTTTTATTTCTATATTATGGTTTTGTACATTACTGAAAAACAAATTAAACCCCTCTGGAAGATGGCTTAATCTTTGGGAAGGCTCAGCAGTCAAAAATACATTACATAGAATTATTATGTAGAATTATTTGGATTATTCTATCTGCCAATTTGACTTTTCTCATAGCAGGCCAGAATAAGTGAGGGTGTTTAAAAGTACGTTCCAATTTACAATAAGTGCTTTACCTTCATAGCAACTATGGCTATTCTCTACACAAGATTGCTTCCAGGTCTGTGAATATGTTCTGGCCACATCCTGGGTTTTGCTGGGAAGAAACCAGAGTGCATCTTCCTGTGCCTAACTTTTTATGAAAAAAAATATTCATGGTGTCAGGGTTTGTATTGGTAAAAAACACAATGGCTCCCAGTGTCTGGGCTACACTATAAAGTAGTAGTGCTACACTATAAGTAATAGTGCACTCTAATGCTCATTCAGATCTGGCAACCAAGACTGGGTGGTGCACTCCCAAAAACATCAGCCCCCTACGGCCAAACATAGCCCCCCTTAAAATCGAGGATTGCTCTGGACACATTTAACATCTTGGTATTCCCAAGTTTCTCATTAAGCATCCAATGTTTTATACTCCTCTCTCCCTCAACATCTATACTGATAATCTGTGGTTCAAGATGCTGCTGTTGCAAATACTAATTCCTAAATAGCAGCTTTTGTGCTTTGCAGCTTGCATTTCAAAATGGCTGCTCTCTACTTGATGATAATACTAGTGTAATTAACATTTAAGGCAGTTAATTTTTTGCTAGTGAGTAGAGGCTCAATCTGGCACTTGAAGTCTTGTCCTTGGAGCCCCAGAGAGCTAGAGCATGGGTTTCTGACATGAAACATTACTTCTGTGCAATTAAATATAACCATTGAGGTTTAGATAATAATAGAGGTCAAAATACCCAAGTGCTATTGAAAATATTTAACCACACACAAATGGTAAATATTTAGAAGGCCTTTGAGACTGGCATGTTACACAAACCAATCAAGCTCTCATGGTTTATTTTGCAACTAAAACATCTTAAGCACTAAGTAATTGTGTACAGGCCATATATAAAAATGCAGATGGCTACAGGTAAACACACTAAGTTAATGCTGATTAGCACTCACCCAGACCTTACCCCAGTGTTCTCAAGGTACTTTGCAACTATTAATTAACCTGTTTTATAAAGGAGGGATATCTCTAGCTTGTACTTATTTTTACAAATGGTGAAGTAAGACAGAAGGTCAGGGCTGTAACTAGAAATGGAAAGACAGGATGCAGTCTTTTGATTTCTAGATAGCTCACCTTATCATTAAGTAGAGTCATGTATGGACAACAAACATAAACTATAATTGGGAGTTCTCCAACTAAACAAACCCATTCAAAAAGCTAGATGAGTATTTTCAAGGCTGGAGAAGAAAATTATTTTAGGATACTAAAATAGCAACCGCATGAAGTTTAGCATTCTTATTGAGTTCTGAGATCTTGAAGAACTCTAAATTTTGAAGTCTTGACTAGCTTCATAAGCATTTTCTAAAGGACTGGCTCCATGATTCAAGGGCAAAAAAAGGTTTGCCATGGAAAGTTCAGCAAAGTTCTGTAGTTCTTTAGAGATTACATTACTGTGACGTAGAAAGAAACTGAGATTGATTTCCCAGAGAGGCTATGACAAACCTCAGGGTGAATGAAGTACAGAAACAAAAAGAAATGCTAAAGAACAGTAGTGATCAGTAGGCACAGACTTGTACTACTGCCTTCAATCTAGCAGGCAGCTAGTTTAACCCACACAGAATAGCTGTTTCTCTTCCTAAGTTTTCTGACTGGTGGGCTGGCTGACATGACTTGGTTACTTCTGCATCTGCTGTTCTCATAGACAAGAAGAACAACTTATTAATGCTATTGTTGTTGCTGCTGCTGTTTCCACTGGACATGATATCAATTAGCATGGAAACTTCATTCAGCATTGCGTAATAACAAGCAAAAAAAAAAAACCCAACAGTTTGGCTGGAAGACTTTCATCAAGACTTTCTCCCATATGGAGTAAGCAAAGATCTTCAAAAGACCTTACAACACTCATCTTCCAGGACCATAAGGGGGTGGGAGATGAGTTAGCAACACTGTGAAACATGTAGTGCGGAAACTTAGATATAACCTGAAGATGCATAAAAGATGGAAAGCAATCTTTTTTCATGAAGAATAGGTCATGCCAGATAGCTTAGAAAACTTGTGCAAAATGACAGGATTAGCGCACAAAGGGAATGCGGCAGATCTGATTTTATAGAAACATTATTTATGGGTTAGTGGGTGGACAAAAGTTTTCTCAACAGATTTTTACAGATCTAATCATACACAGAAAGTTCAAATGGTTTCCTTTAGTTTCTACTCAGTGCTACTTTATAGATAGTGTTTTGCTTTAATTTAATTTATCTAGACTTTAATGAGACTTTTGGTACTTTACTGCCTGGAAAATTATTACTGACACTGGAAATATGGTGCCTGGTTACGAATATTGCAATGAAGATATGAAGTTGCCAGACATATTGTAAACAGAGCATAATTACAGTATTTACAGTTGAACATCAAAATGGGAAGAGATGCCAAGTGGCATTTCTCAGAAGTTAATATTGGGACTGATACCATCTAATATCTTCCCTAATAATTTGGAAAATTAAGTAAATTGTACATTGATTGAATACACAGTAGACACAAGAGGAAGACGAACTACAACACAGCAGGTGGGTAGGTTGAAAAAACCCAGAAAGATCTGGAGATCTAAGAGGGAGAGAGAGAAGGGTGCATTTAAGAGGGAAGCTATTTAATGTAGACAAATGTAGAATAATAAGCTAAGAGAAAATTAACACCCATCTCAAGTAACCAAATGGGAAAATGCCAATTTTCATTAAAAAAAAAAATCCCAGAGATTTCACAGTTTATTCACACTGAAAATTCACATTGGGGTATATGCATCAGGTTTGACAACTTGTTTGCTACATTCCAGCCTGATGTGATTTTAAAAGAAAGAATAACAGATTCCCTTGAAAACCTGCCTTTTAAAAAAAATTTTTACTTACTTTAAATGTATACCAAATGCTCATGAAAGACCCAATTTACAGTTCTGTTGGCAGAAATAACATTGTAGTAATGCGACATAAGTAAGAGATGCAGAAGCAGCACATACGAGGTCCAAGGTGGAGGTCAGAAAGCCAAAGCCCATCTGTCTCCGATACCGTCAAGGAGTTCTAAGTGTTCACTCTATGCAGCAGAGCAAAATCTATGACATACTGATTTTTTCACTTTAGTTCAGATGCACAACTATACCTTGAGGAAAGCTATTACTGTATAAAAAAAAGGTAAGATTCTGAGGGACATTAAAAAGAAAAAAAAATCCTAAACAAATAGCAAAATGAGCTTGCTGCGTTAAACGGCTACCGTATACACTAATGAACCTTATATATTATCTGTAGGATGGAAATTGTCAAAAGAATGTACCTTTGCAATAAAATTAACCTGTAATTATATAAACTCACTAAGTATAGAAAACATATTTTATGACACAAACCCCCCCTACGTGGACTATGTTAGAGACCTGCTCCTGGCAGAGAGTTTAAAAAGCACGCTATGTTTTTCCCATCGTTATTTGGTTAACAATACCCACAGTACAAGTACATTATTTTGTCACAGGAATGATTCATGATAAGAAAACATAAAAACTTTATCAAACCGAGTATTACTTTTCCTAACACAGCAACCCAAATACAGCTGATGCACACAAAATGGCTGATGTGATAGCAATCAACAATATTTTTTTTTACGTATGCTTAAAAACCTGCTTACCAAGGGGAGCCATATATTCTGAATCCCCTCACCGTCACTTCAGAGTCTTGAAGATAGATGCAGTTTGTTAGGAGAGACTGTACATTTTCATAGCTCTCTGGCTTCAGCTTAGAAACAGAGGGGAAATAGTAAAAGTCCTGCTTGATTAAGTCAGCCATGAATTCCTGGTCAAAGGTCAATTCATGATTTCCTGCTATCACAATCTTGTATTCATAGGGCAGGCTACCTAAAACAGTGAAAAACAAACAAATTACTCGTTTTATGGAAAATCTGATAAAAGAAAACAGACAGACTCACAAACTGTTATTGATTCCTGTAATATGCTCACCTATTTGAAACAGTCGAGCATATCCCTACTACGTGTGACTGTAATTCCTGGTGATTTCAGGTAAATGACATTACTGTCTTTTTCAGGGCACACTATGATTTAGCATGCTTAGCATTAATGTGTTGAAACTACTTTCAACTCATCAACCTTAAAAACCAGTCTGCAGACTTCTGCTCTACTATTTACTTCTAGCTAATTGCCATTTGTGCTGAAAGTATCACTTACTGTGACAGTGATGATAACTCTTTGACAGAAATTAGGGTTCAAAGAAGATGGGCCGTAACACTTCATAAAATAACATCAGTTCTCTTCTCCCAGAGCTGTGGTCTTTATCAGCTACTGCTGAGGAAGTCTTAGACTCAGAACTTGGGTCAGCCAAAGGGGTCTGCTGCCTTCTTTGCCCTAACATTAAGATCAAGCCTTCGAGCAAGACAGGGATTGGCTTTAGCTGTCAAACTTCCACATCCCACAGGGAAGTCTCACAGTTTGCCTCTATCCCATGTTTTTTGCTGCTTCATTTTCTCAGTGACTTCCTTAGATCCGTGGACTATAATTTAAAATGACTCATGTTCAAGAATATTTTACAACCCGTATTTAGTGAAAAACCTTACAACAACCTCCTGCTGAAGGCAAGAATATATATGCCCACACATGAGGGTTCTTCCTGAGAGCAGTACTGCAACAGAAACTTTCCACCTGACTCCACATTTAGTTATCAACTGGATTCTGCCCTTGAGAGCAGGCAACACCTGTCTCAAAAAGCTCAACAGAAACCTTCTAAGTGTATCCGAGAGGAAACAAAGGCAGAAACTGTGCAAAGCTGCATTCATTAGCTTTGCTTCAGCACCGTTAATTTGCATCAGGATGAAGACAGTCAGAACAGGAGACTGGGAGCAGAAAGAAATATTGTATTGAAAATGAGACCCACCTTGCACAGCTGCAGTCTTGTCATTTTTTTAATTTTAAAAATGTGTTGTTGATAAACATAGAAACCTTTAGTGATGACCCTGAGCCTACCCCAGAAGTAGGATATTTAAAGACTGTAAACCACCCATCAATATGCACTGGCAAAAGTTGGCAGGAGTAGGACTTAAGAATAAAATGCAACAGCGTGATCCAGAGTTACGGAAACGGAAGACAGAGAACAGTGATGGCCCAGAGGAGATGCCACGTGGCTGAACTCATTATTTGCCAAATGAAAAGATATGGGGAACTCTGAAGTATTATTTTCAGACACTTCTAACACCTGTATTAGGAAATCGGTTGTACAGGTTCCAGTTTTACCTACGGACCCAACACGTAAGTGTACTTAGAATATTTATTAACAGAAACTCTTTTCAGATCTTTATAATTACAAGTTAAATGCTGAGATTCAATTATTTACCTGAAAGACTACTTGAGATGTAAATTTTGTCATTTTTGCTTCTGAAATGCTTAGCATTTTGCAGATGTGTACACCATACCTACAAGTTTTCTGGGTGTTTGCACGCATACACACACAAGTTGAAAACCTTACATGCTACAACATGCATGGGCATCTAGAGGGCTTAAAGAATTCTTGGGAAATAGAAAAATAAAGAAATCCTCTATGCCGCAATATTGTTAGCAATTCCATTTCTATTCTGTTTTGTAAATCTTTTCCAGCTCATCTGATCCATCCATCTAGCAGCCAAGAACCTGTACGAGCTGGTTATAGTTGTTGCTTCCACTAATGTATTTATGTCATGTTGCTGTCTGTGGGTGTTACTTAGGCAAATTAGCAAATTACTCTAAATGTACAGTTACATTTATTATAGTGGCGGCCAGAAGCACTGCTGTAGTTACAGGTCTGTCAGCTTTTCAATTAACAACTGTGTTTTTGATGAGTTTGCAGCTCAGGTTTTTTCCTTTCATTCCATACTAGGCGGCAACTTGCTAAACCTCTCTTTGTCTCCACAAGCCCTCTTTACCCTTTGAATCTTTTTTTTTTTTTTTTGTCTAAGGGGGATTTTTGGCTGCTTACATATAATTTTAACAATATTTTGCTTAAACTTTGTTCCTTAGAAGGCTTTAGAACATGAAATAACTCTTTAGTCCAAGCGTTCTTGAAGTGCAAAGTCAACCTTAGGTATAAATCTTTGAAACCCTGTTCTTGGCTGGGCACCGCTGTCATGAACTATGTGTATAAGATGCCAGTTGAGTGGCTGCAGTCAAAGACCCTCAGCTATCAGACGGCAATACTGATTACACATTTCCCATCTTCCCTGCTTCCACTGTGATCCATACTCACCAAGGCTCACTCTAGCCCACATGCCAAAATCAACACCGAATGCTAAATCTCTTTGCACTAAAGCATGGTCCTCCCACCACTGGCCTCAGAAGGACTAACCCCACCTTACTGCAGCAGGACCACAGTCCAACATGGCGTGTCAGCACAATACTGAGAAACGCTCAATGTTTCAAGTGCCTTTTGGAGCAGTAAGATCCACTAAACGTTAGCAATATCTGATCAGTATTTACCTGAAGACTACCTCAAAGCAGCAACTCTTTCCTACTTCTGACCTACAACTTCTTACTTCTCCTTTTTATATGTTATGATTTAAACTGTTCTGTATGTTCTATTTCATTGTGTCCTTCCAACACAAATACATGTTTTTCCATCCCTCGGCATAGACTACTGCACAACTTGTAGCCTTGGTTCAGTCCTTGGCTAGGACCAAAACCTCCCTAAGAACACATAGCCCGATAGCTATGTTTCTACATGTGTCCGTAGTTTTAGAACAACCACTGGTGCTACAAGCAGGGCTCCGGCTGCCCAGGGAGGTGAGTAGCTTTAGAACAACCACTTTCCCATCTATTATTTTTTGTGCCACCAGCTCTTGATCAGAGATAATTCAAACACTTCCAGGTTCACCAGTTTATTCCCACACCTGCTAGTGGGTGCTAATGATAAGCTTAGAAAGGACGCTGGGCACATTTCTTGTCCCTTGGTAAGCAAACTGAGCTGAGACCATCGAATTCCCACTCATGCGGGTTTCCATGGCTTCTTATAACAATTGCATTTTGCCAAGAAAGATTCCTACCAAAGACAGCAGTGGCTACAATGTACCCATTGCAGTGGGTTCCTTTTGTCTCCCATTTACAAACTCCACAAAAACAAGCCTTTGTAAAGGCACTGGCTAATACTTTCATTTGCTAAGAAGTTTTCCTCTTTTTTTTTTAACTTCTTCTCCAAAATAGCCATATGCTAAACATTAAGTTCCCTGACTGCTCATCCATATGGGCACCAATGGCACCACTAGAGTGACCTTGAGCGTATCAAGGGTGACTGACAGCCCTGAGATAACAGTGAGGGGGATGAGGTCCTGGTGGCACCTCCTCAGTCCTCCCAGTGAGGGGGCTCACTGCTCAGGTAGGAGTGGATACATCCCATGGTCAACACGACACTGCACAGCTGGTGCTACAAGCACGGCTCCGGCTGCCCAGGGAGGTGGTTGAGTCACCGTCCCTGGATGTGTTTAAGGGACGTTTAGATGCGGTACTGAGGGATATGGTGTAGGGGAGGACTTTGTAGAGTAGGGTAGATGGTTGGACTCGATGATCCCAAGGGTCTCTTCCAACCTCAATGATTCTATGATTCTTCCAGTACCACAGGACCCTTTCTGAAGAATGAAGACTGCCACACAGGGATGGCATTCCCCTGGCACACTGGGGCAAGAGTGACCTTGTCAACAGGTTTGCTAATATAGTGGGAAGAGTTTTAAATTAGGCGTGTTGGGAAAGGGTTGTCATGCTGTGAAGAGAAGTGAAGGTATGGAGGCAGTGAGAAAGCATCTGGGGGACAACAGGATGACAAAGGCTCTTGTATTACCCATGTAAAAGGAGCCCCGATGGGTCACTTCTCAGGCACAGCATGGGGTACAACCAGGAGGAAGGAGAATTACATGCACAGTGGACAACTATGACATCTCTGATATTATGGAGACGTGGTAAGATAGCTCACCTGATTGGAGTGCTGCAATGGATGGACACAGGCCTATCACGCGCCTATCACAGGTCTATCACCTTTGAAAAGGATAGGAGAAGTTCCCAATAGCTGGGAAAAGCCAAATGTCCCACCCATCCTCAAGAAAGGCAAGAAGTGGAATCTGGGGAACTACAGACTACCAAGCCGTTCACCAGATCTGGGAAAATTCCAGAACAAATCTCCCACAAAGCAATTTTCCAAGTACAAGAAGGTCAGAAAAGTGATTTGGAACAGCCACCATTGGTTTAACATGGGTAAATCATACCTGACTAACGTAATCACCTTCTATGAGAAGATGACTGGCTCTGTGGATAAGGGAGAGTGCTGGATGTTGTTCGCCTTGATTTTAGCCTTTGATACCATCTCCCACAGAATCCTTATAGCCAAATTGGTGAGGCAATAATGGATGATAAGCTGGGTCGAATATCACTTGGAACACTGGGCTCAAAGGCCTAGTGGTACAAAGCCCACCTGGCAGTCAGTCACTAGAGGTATCCCTCAGCTAGTGATGTTGAGGCCAATATTGCTTCCCATATTTACCAACAGCCTGGATGATCTGATGGAGTACATCTTCAGCAAACTGGCAGACAACGGCAAATTAGGGGTGGGGATCTGCCAGCCATCTAAGGAGGGCACCTGCTGTTTGGAGGAACCTCCAAAGGCTGGAAAAATAGGCTGACAGGAACCTCATAAACTTCATCAAATGCAAATGCAAACTCCTGCATCTAGAAGTCAACAAGTCAACAAGACTTAGCAGTGTGTCTGTGTGGTAAAGACAGCAAACCACATTCTGGCTTGTATTGGTAACAATGAAACCAACTGAACAAGGGGAGTGATGCTTCTTGTCTATGCAGTGCTTATGGGACCACATCTGGAGTGTGGTGTCCAATTATGGGTTCCTCAGTAAAAGAAAAATACTTACAACCTGAAGCAAGTCCAGCAGAGGGACACCAAGATGGTTGGGGAATGTGGCATATGAGGGGAGGCTGACCTCTGAGTCTGTTCAGCCCAGGGAAGATGAAGGGAAGACCTTACTGCTGTCTGCAACTACTTGATCTCAGGATAAAGAGAAGGCAGAGCTAGGTTCTGCTCAGAAGTACACACAGATATGACAAGAGGCAAGAGACAGAAGTAGGAACGTGGTATAAGGAAATAATTTTGCCATGAAGATGATGAAAAAGTGCAGTAGGTGCCCATAGCAGCTGTAACATCTCCATCCTTGGAGATATTCAGAATTCAACTGGGCAAGGTTCTGAGCAGCCTGCCCTAAATAGACCTGCTTTGAAGAGGAGCAAAACGACCTCCAGAAGTCCTCTTCACCCTGTGTGATTCTAGGTTTCTGTAAGTTTCCAGTGGAAAACAAACAAGAATTTTAAACTGCCTGCAATGCTGAAAGAAATTAAAAACTCATTTTGTGTTGTGATTCTAATGGAACAAATCTATGGTAGGCAAGCAATTTAACAGGACTAGAGATTATGTTCCATTAACTTTGGTATAAGTTTCTCGTACTATCCATTTAGCAGATGAGTAGGACTAAATACCCAACTGATAGCCAATTAACATTTGATGCTAGCATATGGCTTTGCTGGTGGGCAGGTAGCAAACTTGGTATTAATACAGAATCTCCATGTATACAAAGATATTAAAGAAAATTTATGGCTGTCACAGGAATTCTGCACACGCACCCAGGACAAAATTCATTCCCCAGTAAAATTAAGGCAGCGAGCATGTGAGAAATAGATCTGCCCTTCAGGAGTGCCAAGAAACACATGCAAGAACATATGCTATGGGAATCAAAGATGTATTTTCAAACAAAAAAAAATAAATGGAAAAGTTATGAATTTGGGGGAAAGCTACATTTTTTTCTGAACTTTTATTTTGATTAGCCAAAACAAGATAAGTTGTTTTGCCCAAAGACCAGGGATCCCCCTGCTCTTGGCATCTGAGAAGTTTCTGCTAAAATATCCCTATAACCTGGAGGCGAGCTAGAACTAGAATTGGTTGGAAAAATTTTACCTAAACAGTTTTCTGCATTAAAATTATTAAAATACCACTTGGATGGAATGGGATATATTTGGAAATTCATGTAGTGATTCTGACATTACCAAGGAAACAAAATGAAGCAAAATGTCAGTTTAAAATATTTTGGGGGGAATAAAAATTTCATTTCTAAGCAAAATTTCACATTTTTTTTTCTAAAATAAGTGGGGCTTTTTTCCTCCCACAATGTCTAACTTGCAAGAAATTAAAATTATTTTCATCCATAACCAACCTCTAGCCACTTCATCCTATTTGGATGTGGAATCAACAGAAATGTTCACGGATCAAAATTCTGTCAGAAGCACACTGGCTCCAGTTCTGTCCTGTGCTTCAGGGCTTTCTCATTCAGGCCACATCCAATTTTTGCCTTCTGCCACTTTGGAATGGGGCTCCAAGCCACCATCCATTCTTTCAGCCTCTACCTTAACATGGGATGAGAGATTTTTCCTTTCCTTCTCCTTCTTCTCTGCTACATCGTTGATCTTTTTTGCCACATTTTTCCTTCTCCTTTCCTTTTTGTAATCTCCCCCTGTATGCAGAAAGTGCTGGAGACACGTTATCTTGCACTCTAATTTAGCAGTTTTACCCAAGGGTATCTTTTTCTTACAGAAACAAAATGTAGAAGTATGATGCTTTACACTTCTGTATGCCTGTCGCTCAACATCCCTCTGAAAATGACCAACAGATTCAAAAGTCAATTACTATATTCAGCAGAGGAGTAAACACCCCAAAGATAATTATGTTCCCTTGAGTTTCCTGAAAGCATCTAAGCAGACTAACGCCCAGTCTGAAGGACAGGCTTCAAAGGAATGAGACAGCTTAGGTCTCATCCTGTGAGACACCTAAGAACCCAGAGAAGGTCTATAAGACAAAATCCAAGAAGTCAAGCAGCAGTGGTTCTGTTCCCAAAACAACTCATCACACAAAAAATTCTGCCCTAGGTCTCCTAACTCAATGTAACTTATTATTCTTTGAGATCATTTTACTATCAAAAAGCCTGGGATATCACATTTAGTTTATATATAGCCAGATGGTATTATAGAATCATAGAATGTGTTGGGTTGGAAGGGACCTTTAAAGGTCATCTAGTCCAAGCCCCCTGCAGTAAGCAGGGACATCTTTAACTAGATCTGATTGCTCAGAGCCTCATCAAGCCTGACCTTGAATATCTCCAGGGTAAGATTATCAACTTAGTAACTTCTTAACTAGATACACGTAGTTTTTGTCAGTTGTGCCAAGCCCTCCTCAGAAAGCACTATCAGATTCTTACACTAAGCAAACAAAGGCTAAGAAGATTTGTTTTCTTAGTATAAGAATCTGATAGTAGTTCTGGTAACATAATGTTTCTAAAAGTATATATATTGTTTAGCTAGTAACAGCTTTGTTTATTCCTTTCATTACTGTAGATTACTAATTAAGAAAATCAACTGAACATCTAATTTTTTGCATGTTTATGCACCAATTACAAAATTATTACAGCAATTCTTAACTTCTAAACTACAGTAGGTCCTTTTTATGGTGAACATAATTTTTACAAAATAACTTGAAATGCTGGGGAACCATTACTTCAACTACAAACTGCAGAATGCAAAGCACTGAACAATGTGCCTTTGTTTGCTATTTCTCTGCATCTGAGTTTGTTCAAAGTAGAATTCTGTGTGCTTAAATGTTCACCCAGTTCCATCAGCAAGTCTTCTTCTCTGTAAATTAGATCAACGCTGCAAATAATTCAAAGGCAAATGCATGATGTTTATACTCCAGGCTCCTCTTGTACTAAGAGGTTAGGCATCTTTATCAATCAGTGACCTCCTCTGCAGCTTACAATTGTTACCAACTTGCAACCTCACCAAGATAAATGCAAACTTGTACCAGCAGATGTGCTTTGCTTCTTTCCTGGTATTGTACTGAGCAGAATTTTTAGTATTCATTAAAAGCAGTGGCAATCATGTAAGTGCCCACTTAATGCTTTTTCCCTCTCATTTCAACCTTTTAGAATAAGGCAGTGAGTGATATAGTAAAAAGACTGCATAACTGTCTCAGATTGCTTTTTTAGCATCTCTTTGACAGTTCTGTGTTTAAACACTGGGGCTGATGTCTGGGAAATTCACATTAACATACTTTTTGTATGGTGTGTAATCTGGAATAACATTGTAAATGAACACTCCCTCCTAAGTCATCTGTAACCTGCTCGCTCTAGACATTCGTGCCTTATAAAAGCCAGCAATTGTATCAAACACTAAAAGAGCAAACATATACAATACTGCTCACACTTGCAAAACATGATTTCTTAAAATAAATAAAGGCAATTCAAACTAAAAAATAACTGATAACAGTCCAACTTAGGCTCTTTGATATACCATGTTTTATACGCATCCACACACATGTATAATAATTGGCCCAAATTACTTCTAAAGGAAAAGTGTTTTCCTTTTACCCTGGTTTATTTAATTACCCTGTAATTATGCAGAACCAACCCAATGCATGCTGCAAACTAGACCATTAGAGTAGCTGTAGTGAGTCAAACCAAAGGTTATGTAGCTCTTCTGTCCACTCGTGGTAACAGACGCCTAGAAAATCATACAACTGCACGGTTTGCCCAGACTTAGCCTTCCTTTGATATGTCCCCTTAGATTACAGCAATTAAAGGTTTGAAAATCCCCAACTGCCTAAGCCACAGGGTCCATTTTCATAAATATTTTTTCTTTTTTACTTCCTGGAATAGTTATAGAATAATATACCTTTCTGAGGACATAAATTTCTACAACAGCTTTTCTGCCCTTTAGAATATTCTAGTTTTGGTTTACAACAGGTATCTGGGGGCAATGAAAGCAAAGGACATAGAGAACTGCGTTAAAAAGTAACAATTAAAAAATACTTCAGACTTCCTACACGGATCCCTCTGCACACTGACACAGATTCCTATCCAGATCTTCAGATCGCACAAAGGTACTTTTAGTCCCTCCCAGTTGTCACCTTCTGGAAGGGAAGACTACAAAGAGCTGCGTGCCATGTCACCGTACGAGGTGCACAGCACTAATAACGTTTAATGTTTGTGTATAGTGCTTTGCAACAGGTGTTCAAAGCGCTGTGCTGAGAAGAATTAATCCTCCAACACATTCATGTGGTAGGTGGATCAAGTATCATTTTCATAATTTTACAAAGGGGGAAAGAATAAAGAGGCTGTCAAATCTGAAGAGAACCAACTAGAATTTGGTTGCCTGTCTTCCTCAGGCTTTTTCAAGCATCTCCACCAGAGGCAATGACAGTTCACAGAATCATATTCCAGATCTTTCAGTTCCCTGGTTGCTCTTTGCACTTCTGGGCTGCACTGCCTTCCTAAAGCTATGCTCATCTGTTAGTCTGGAATAAGTCTGGGTATTTCTCCTTATTTTGTGGGTCAGGGATCTCAATATTTATGGAAATATTGAGAGAATATTTCCAGAGACTCAGAATCTTCATGTTTGGCTACTTTCCACTCTATCAGTGGAAAAAAGCAACCTCGGTGTTTGTCCAAAGTGCAAGAAATCCCCCCAAAGCATCCATGTGTTTGGAAGGAGGGAATGAAGGAAAAATCCTTTAGCACCTACCACTCCTATAGCTTCCACAACTTCTCATCACTAGCGTGGGAGGCATATCTGGAAACCAGATGTTCTGGGTCATCTTCCCAGTACAGGGATGCAGCTTAAAAATTCCTTGAGGCTCTAGGCAGCCAGTTAACATTCAGAAGTCTTCAGGACACACTAACTCCCCAGAACTGGAGAAATACCAGAAGAGTGTGTTGCAGTGCACTGTTCTGTGCTGTATGGTCTGAGCCTTAGATGTAACAAATGGATCTGAGCCATCACACATTTAAGAAATGCAATAAAAACCAACTTTTTTTTTTTAATATGCCCAGTCTTTTAAAAATGACATCTGTTCTAAATCCCTACACAGCTCAATGTTTTTCACTGCATTTCCAAAGCCATTCTTTTGTAAATAGATAATTAGTGCTTAAATACTTCTTTCAAGGGGGTTCTACATTAACATAAAAATAGTGTAATTACCGATGGTCAAAATGGCATGACTACAATTTATAAATTCTAATTTCTTTTGCTGCTCTGAAGCTGATTTTCTTTCTTCAACACAATTTTAATCTGATTTAAATGTGAGTACTATTGAACCTAAAAAATATAGAATACCTGTTAAGAGAGGAAGAAAAGTAACTACCCCCGATTTTTTTGAACAGGAAAGCAAAAGTAAAGCTAAGCCTAGTGCTTCAGTATTTTCTCAAGATCGTTTATTCTTCAATAAGAACTTTAAAGTAGGAATGATGTTCACTGAGCAAAATTAGCTGATTTTTTTCTACAATCTAATACTAGAAACAGGTGATTTTAGTAGTGTTAGTTACAATCGCTGGGAAGGCATCTTCATTCTAAAATATTTTTTGTCTGAAATACAAATTTTATCTTCTGAGCTCAATCTGCCCATGTCAATTCCTGAAGTGCATGGCAAATTATTTAACCCATTTTGTTTGTGTGTGTGTGTACAATATGCAAGTAAGATTAATATTTTCAGGCAAGTGCTCTAAAGAGCTAATTTTTGTTCTCCACTACAATGCAAAGCCACCTTCTATATTTTTTTTTTTATTTCAACTTTAGCTTGAACTTGAATTTTCAATAGGAAGACCGTCTTTGACATTGGAAAATCTCAAGCAAACACATATAACAACGGATATTATAAAATGGATTAGTTTAAGTAATCTTTCCAATCCACGCACAGAAGATAATTCTCAGAGAGAATATTGGAAAGACGTGTTGCAACTTTTATGACAGATCGGCTATTTAGTTAAATTTCCAGGAAAGTAACCCAGAAGCTCAAAGTAACAGTGGATCCTGGAGCATACACAATTTGGAAACAATGTTACAGACTTGAGCAAAGGCAATTACAAGAGCAACTGAGCCAAGCAGGCAATTTCCAGTGCCAACAATATGGGAGATAAAAAACAGAAATGGTTTTGGAGTCATTTGATGAATGCATTAAAGCAGGACATGTGTCTTTGCGTTTGTCCTACAACACATTTGATTTATAGGCAGGTAGGGAGTAAATAACAAAAACAAAAATAATGAAATAGCCGAGGACGAGGATAACTAGAGTGCATAGTGAGCTTGATGTATCTTATGATATAATCTACCTTATCTAGCCTTGATTACATAGAACCCTAGAATGGTTTGGGTTGGAAGGGACCTGTAAAGATCATGTAGTCCCCTTGCCATGGGCAGCAAAATTTTTCACTAAATCAGATAACTCAAAGCCCTACCCAACCTGACTTTGAACATTTTCAGTGATGGAGCATCCACAACCTCTCCGGGCAATCTATTCCAGTGTCTCACCACCCTCATTGTAAAAAACTATTTCCTTATATCTAATTGAAAACTACCCTCTCTCAGTTAAAAACGGCTGCCCCTTGTCCTGTCATTACAGGCCCTGGTCAAAAGTCTTTCTTCATCTTTTTTATAAGCCCTCTTTATATATTAAAAGGCCACAATAAGGTCTCCCCAGAGCCTCCTCCCCTCCAGGCTGAACAACCCCAACTCTCTCAGCATTTCTTCACAGGGGAAGAGCTCCAGCCCTCTGATCATTTTCATGGCCCTCCTCTGGACCCGCTCCAACAGGCCCACGTATTTTGAAACAATTTCCCCAAGTTATTTCCAGATGGTTAAAGTGATCCCTTAAAATCTCCTGGACATACTGGAAAATTAGCATATGTTCAAAGCTGTCATACCATGCATCCTTATAATGTCATTAGAAAGCTTCACTGGCCTCATGGCCTTCCATTTGACCTTACTGTAATATGTATTTTGTATATATTTTTTCTGATTCACCAAAATTTTCAAATTTGGAAGAAAATTACAGTCAGAGAAGAAACTAGGTAAAAAACCCACAAAGTCAAAATATAAAAAGAGGAGAAGGGTTGATTTGGGACAAGAAAGGAGGGAAGTGACCAGGTTGGCACCACTGGAAAGCTTTGTAAACTGACTATTCATCCCTTTTTCCCTTCTTTTCCAAAGCTATCCTGACTAAAGGTAGCAAAGTAGAAATCTGACTTGCAAAGTACATCGTGATACTGCATGACTGGGCAATAAGAGGACAGATGAAACTGAATATATATTTATGCAGAATAATTCAAGTGCTGGAAAAAATATACCAACTATAGATACACACTGATGAGTTCTGAACTAGATATTACCATTCAGGAAAAGAATTCATAGAGTTATAATCGGCAACTTTATGAAAATGCCATCTCATTTTTCAGTCAAAGTCAAAAATAAAAACAGAATAATCCACAACACTAGAAAGGAAAAGAGACCAAACTAGGAGATTTCATCATGCCAGGGGATAAATCTGTGGTGTGCTCAGATCATGTGCAGTTCCGGTCTCACCATTTTTAAAATCATATAGAACAAAGAGGTACAAAGAGTGACACAGATGATCAAAGGCATCTAAGGCATTCTAAACAGTCTTCAGCCTGAAAAATATCCTAAGGGAAGATACGGGAAGAGTCTGTAAATTCTTATGCAGAATTAAGAATGAAATTGTTCACTTGCCTCTGCCAGTATTAGGAAATACCAAATGAAACTAGTAGATGACAGGTTCAAAATAAGCGAAGTTCTTCACACAATCCCTATCACATTGTGGAACTGTGATGCAAGATTGTGTTGGCGCTCAAAATTTGCATAGACCCAAAAGGCAATAAAAAACCCTCAGAGAAGAAAAATGTATATATTAAATTTAAATTAATGCTGTGGCTCAAGAAGTCCGTGGACTGCCTACCAGAGAAAGCTGAGAAAATATGCACATCCAGTTATCACCAGCGCGTAATCTCCATAGAGTCAGGCATCAACACAGCCCTAGTAAAACCTCAAATTCCTCCTTGAGAAGCAGGGTGATGGCTTTGAGAAAAAGAAAAGTGAAAGTAAACAACTCATTACCAAAAAGAACTAAGTGAAATGAAATTAAGTGGAGGGCTTTAGGGGTCGGAGGATAAAAAGTATAAAACTAGGTGACTAAAGGGGCAGAACAAAGCAGAGCACCTTGGGCTGCTAGCCAGACTCAAAGACAATACTGGGCTAGAGAGATGTCTTATCTGAGCTGGTACAGGCCTTCCTGTGTACCCACATAGAGTTAGCCCAAAAAAGAGAGAACATATTTTAGGGTATGACTCAGCAAGCCAACATGCCTCTATTAGCACCACACTTGAGCATGTGCTCAATAGAACCATAAGGTCCATGGAAGTTAATGATGTTAATGTAAAATATACTGTGCATCAGACAGGCACAGAAATTTTATGTAGAACAGAAGATAAAAATTAAACTTGCCCCTTGAAAAGGCAAAATAGGCAGATAGACCACAGTGGTGCAGACTCAAGAGGGTATGACACAACAGAAAGCTATAAGGTAGGAATGGATGCTACACATAAATATACGGTGCAAAAGCAGGAGTAGGACATGGATCCAGTGCCCAAGAGGAAGCTGAGATCAAGGGAAGGTGTAACAAACAAACATTCTAGTGTTTCTTCCAAAATATAAACAAAGTTATCGTCTAATCATGACAGACGACACAGATGTGACACAGAGCAAAATAAGTAAGTTGGAAGATGAGCCCTGAGCTGTGGGATGAAGAAACGGACAGGGAAATTTGGTGGCAGCAGGTAAGAATGACAGTGGAGGTAAAAGTCCAGAGTCTGTCAATTACTTACTAAAGAAACTAATAAGAAGTTAAGACAAGGAAGGAGGAGAAGGTTGGGCAGGCTGTGGGAGTTGCAAAATCATGGCAGGTATTGGAAGCAGCTAGACAGAAAAATCAAAGCTGCTAGAGAAATGTGCCTTTCACAACAAAACGGACAACCATCAAAAACTACTGAAATTTCTTCTTCTCAAGGAGAAGACTTAGAACTATTCTACCATTTACTATAGATTTTGCAAACACTCAACGTATTCAAAAGCTGATAAATCATTCATTTAAAACAACAAAAAAAAAAGCTTTCAAAGAAAGCTAAAGTGTCCATTTTGAAATCTCACTGACGGTAATTTAAAAAAAAAAAGCTTACAATTTTGAACTGGAACAAAACTTTAAATGCTAGTGGAATGAACCCTTTATAGTGACCCCAAATTATTTTTCTGTTGGATTTTCCAGAAAAAAAATAATTTAAATTTTGCATTTTTTCACGTTGCCAAGTAACTAGAAAAAAAAAATCTTTAACTTGCTAAATTTGCATATCTCAAAGATGCTTTTGCAAAAATATAACTCAAATCACAAAGATCACCTTTTCCCAAACCACACACGACCATGAAATTGGACGCATGCCTGAAAATTTGGAAAATTAAGCCTTCTTTTGGAATAAAAATGATGAAAAGACCATCACAGAAATGCCCTGGGAAATCTCCCTACCATACTGAGAGGATTTCAGCTTAAAGACTTCTTCAGAACACTGTACAGCTGTGGCCAGCAGGGAGGCAGATGGAGAACTAGGGAGACAAAAACTGTGCAGGCAAGTAATGTGTGCAGCCCCCATCCTTGCTCGCTAGCAATATCCCAAAGCACTTTTCTTCCTTCAATAGGAGATAAATAAAATGGGTATTATTTAGAAGGGATAACCATATGGTTTCTATAATCTTTACATGCTATTTTCACTACATAATTATAATACATGGTAAAGACCTACAAAATAGGATTAAAATTTGCTTTCTGTTTTACAACCAACCTGTTCCATTTGGGTACAGAGACAGAGGTGAGGGCACAATAAGAGAGTATGTGATGTCCACTTTTTGTCCCCACCTTAACACTCACAGAACAATGCAATTGTTCCATGTGGGACACTCTATTGGGTTCTCAAGCTCAAATAAATATTTAACAGCCTTGCTGATAATTATTTGCTAGTAAATATTTGTTTAAATCTTGAAGTCCTGGCTTTTTTTTATATTCCATTTCAGCCTACATGCATCTGTCTGCTTTGTGCCTTCCCAGCGTGGAATGCTGTCATATGTAGCAAAAAAGACATGAAAAGATGCAAAAATATCAACCACAGGAAAGAAAATCAACTTAAAAAAGTGAAATCCATTACCCTTAAACTGTGTCCTTTCTCTCTTCAACTCCTTCATTTCCTTTCTTTTTTTTTGCTAATGAAGTATCAGAATCCAGAATCTGTTTTTATTCCAAACTAAGGTATCCACACTGCTGCAGGAACAATGCCGACCGGGGTTTTGTCTGGATACAGTGTATGCTTTCCAATTTTCACTGTCATATTTTTTTTTAGCATATACAAAACATTGCAGAAGCACATGTAAATCACCACTCTCTTGCCCAGTGGAACAGAATTTCAGTTACCAATGCCAACAGTTGCCTACAGAAGGCATCTACATCTGGTCTGCTACATCCAAGACAGCAACCACAGGCACACGTTTCGCTTTGTTTGGAATTCATCACTGTGGTGCAGCTGAGCCTCAGATAAAAAAAACTATGAGCCTCCAGGGTTAAACAGACAAATGTTTTCAGTCACAACAACTTTTTTTTTTTTTTTTTTTTTTGCGGGGAAGCAAAGCCATAACAATGTATGTAAGAGGTTTTATGTAAATCATTAAAGGCCTACTGACTTAAATTGTTGCTAACACCAAGAAGTTGCTTAATGTACACTTGAGAGTGTGAAGGCAGAACAGATGAATAGTCTCACAAATCTTACTTGCTCAGTTGGAAAAATGCAAAAATATTTGTAAAAAAGAAAAAAAAAAAATCTGATTCCTGCTCATTGCCATTCAAATTTAAAAGCTAAATTAATATTCATCATTTCTGAGTGCATGATGGTTTTTACTGGGAGGCAGAAGGGGCAGATACAATCGGTAAACAAATTTACTTTCAAATCCACACAGAATTCAATACCTACCTAGCCACTCGTTGAATTTTTTTACTTCACTAGGAAGTCCCAGCTCAGTAAAATCACCAGCATGTATTAACACATCTCCATATGGCATTTGAATAGGATCAGTTCTTGAGTGAGTATCAGAAATACAGACAAATCGTGTATATCCTGGAGGTTTGGGAGCATCATGGGGCACCGGATCAACCCTGTAGGAAATGCATCATAACAAGGTTACAAAGCACTTCTGTACTTCTTTGTGTCTGTTTTGCAATTCTAATACTAATTTTTACCTTTACAGAAGACTACACAGACTTCTAGATCTGTCTGATGGAAGGGATTTATTAAAACAGAACTAACACTAATGGGAGGTGTAAAAATTCTTGATGTTCACATCACAACATTTTTGGTATTTGTTGGGGAGATGGATTAATTTAAAGAGATTAAGGAAAAGAGATTGAACTATGGCAGTAACTCTGAAACAAATACTTACAAATAAATCAAAGGCATCGCCACTTTCAAAGGAACAGTACTATCCCGTTTCATTGTTTAAATATGATTACACGGTACACAGGGAAAAGATTTATTTTAGATACATAAATACATTTAAATGCATTTTTTCTAATTATAACTTTTTTTCTGCAAGTTATATAATTCCAGCAAATTTAATTAACACATTTTGGAGATATGTTTCAGTGTGTTAATGCAAAGCAAGATAAGAACTCTCCTGACAACAGCTGTAAATGTACGTTCAAGCCTGACTATTGTCAGGACAAATGTGGCAACTTTCTGGGCTTAATTATACTAAATGAAATCAGATGCTGTGAGGGGTGAGGCTGCATTGTTCAGAGCCCAATCTCAATATTCAAAACTGAGGAAACGAAAAGATTTGACCCAGTTTGATGAGACTTACAATTTAGAAGAGGAAAGCAGAGAACACCTCTCTGCTACATGAGGAATACTTATTTTCAACTCAATCTTTTTACCCTCAATCCATATTTTGTTCAAATATATAGATGCAAATGTACCTATATTCAGCTATACCCTATCTGCTATTCCAGTTAGGGAATTCTGCTGGAATAAAATCAAAGAGCCAGAGATGCAAGAGTTATATTTATGTCACTAGAAACCAGAGATATATACAGAATTGTTAAAAATTATTTTCCTTTTACAACGCTTATTTTGAAAGGACAAATAAAATTAGTTTTGTTCACTGTTGCAGTATGTAATACATATTCCTAAGCTTTGTTGGCTGTGCTTCAATTCAGGAGCTTACTTTTATATAAGCTCAGGAAAAAAGTTAGATGTCTTTGCTATTAATAATACTACCCCTGTTTACTGGGTAAATTTTCAGAAGACATTTTATTGCTTGAAACATACATGATAATAATCTTTAATCTCACAATCTTTTCCCTAAGAAGAATCCTATGAAATTTATAGGCAGGTAAACTGAGGTGTTTTTAAGAACTTCAGAAGATCAGTGAGAGTGAGGAATAAATCCAAAAAATTCACATCTTGTTAAATATAGAAAAAGTTCTTAGCATTTTCTAAAACACACGATGTAACTACAGAACTAGAGTATGAACAAATTATTTTTTTACCCATCTTTCCTATACTTTTTTAGGAAGAAGAAGTGTTGGGGGTTTTACAGCAGTGCTGGAGCGACAGCCTTTTAGTACAAGTACCTTGTAGTCGTCTTTCTGAAGTTCCAGTTTTTGAGCAGAAAGTAACCAAACAAGAGGTAAGGAGTAAAATCAGCTGTGATCAAATCATATGTCATGAATACCCAGCAGTATGTACGTGCTAGTGGGATATGTAAGCACGCACGTACTGGAAATTGTAAAATTTGGCTGACAAAGAGCGGAACGTTTGGACACTGAGGGAGAGCAGCTGCAAACACTGAGTGCAGGGCTGAGGGAGCGTGCGTGTTGGGGGGGGACCACAGGCACATGTAGAAGATGACAAAATAAGAGATAGATGGAGAGGTAATTAGGCATGGGAGGTCACAACTTCAAAGAGTGCAGCTGGACGTCTGCCATCGGGTGTTAAAAATGCTTGTTTCGGAGGGAAGAGAGCTGTCACGGAGTGAGTTCCGTGGGTGGTGAGTGGAGGTAGCAGGGGTGCAAAGGAATATGGATGGTGAGTGGTGGGGTTTAGACTAGTGAGTGAGGCTTGTCGTAAGGTGCAAGCTATGTGAAGTGTAACGTGTTCAGCTCATGGAGTTCCTCCTCAAAATTAACTGGGATGGCTGGATAAAACAGAGGGGGAGCTGACGCTGGCTATCATTGCAGCCGTTCAAGATATAAAGATTAAACATCAATTCAGTAAACGAATTTCTGATTATTGTTCTCCCTGCCCAGAACTTCCCAAAGAGGGTTACAGGTGATATTAGTGAGCCAGTTTTAAACTGCACATACTACCCTGGCACTGCATAAGGATACGGACTGGTCTAAAGTACAACTTTTTGACTTTTCATGATAGGGTAGCCTTTAACTCAGGTGCTGCTTCTCCTTCAGAAATCTTTTAAAGCTCAGCACAGCAGTAAGTCGGGTGTTGGGGAGTAGCATGCATTTCACATGTTGCTCCTCTGAAGCTGAATGGAAAAAACAAGAGACTTACCATGGCAACCCATGCAGCACACAATATACATGCTTTTTCTTACAGTTTGGATGGGGACAGGGAAGATGTGGACAGCATTTTCCTGGTTGCTGAGGTATGTGTAACTTTTAAATCCTGTGCAATGGGCCAGAGAATTTTCATGGGAAAAAGGTATCGATACCAACAAAAAAAAAAATAATAATAAATGAGATGCAGATTTTCAGATTGATGTGATAAGCACACACTGAGGCCGGATATAGGTAAAAACATATGTCAAGTTTCACAAATACACCTAAGTTGTATTACTGGAAATAATTTCTGAAGGCTCGATCCCCATATTCTTGTGTAACACATTCCCACAGCAGCTGTCACACCAACACCCAATGCACTGCTTGCAGCATGAGCAGAGGAGTAAAGATCTGCTGATTATTTTTGTGCAAATGAATTTGGCTTTTTTGAAAGCAGTATGAAAACTTGCAGAGAAACTAAAAGGCAAAGTTAAAAAATTTCACTTATAGAAGTTCATTTACACACTAGATTTCAGTGGTTTCACAAAGGAGCAAGACAGGAACTTTGCAGAAACAACTGATGGACTTTACCACTTGGTCAGTGGCAACCCAATCATCTCATAAGCGTAGGAATGCCAGGCTAAGATGGGGCTAGGAAGGGCTGTCGGCATGTTATGGGTGCTAAAAAGTGAAATAAGAAATCTAAAAATGCACGGAATACCAAGGAAGAGCTGCCAGATTGAGTTCAGAAGAAAAGGAGCACAAATAAAACCCCTGTGGTTAAAGTAGTTTACTACGAGTTCAATGTTAACAGGTCTATGTGAAATCTGTTTATGATTGCCTGCGACAACACTAATCTAGGCATTCTGAAACTACACACAAAGACAAGGCAAAGCCCTCACCTCCCTGAAGTTAATGACAAAACTTGCATGGACTAAAGCAGGGCCAAGATTTCACCCATAACAATGATGTGAATAAAAGGTGCTTTTGTTACACTTTTTATGTCTACCTTTTCCTTCTTTGTTATTATTCTATTCAATGGTAGAGGGCAAAAGCAATCCTGCTAGTATTCAGAGACATTGTTTACAATTTCTGTACCAGGAGAAAGAATAGGTCAGATTGTGGTAAATGTTTCAATTGATTTAGCCTGCTTTTGTATTTGCACAAGCTTCTACAGTAGTATTAATCATTCATGAGAGATGGCTAAACTCTTCTGAGGAACCATTTTCTAAGGATAGGTTATTTTCAAGTACTTGCTTAGGTGCTGAACTTCTATCATCCAGTTGACTGTTTAAGCCCTCCAGTAATATGATTTGTTACTGGTTAGAAGTTTAAACAGCATATTGTTGAGTACCAAGTGGATACTAATAAATAACTTATTTTCAGCCCACTAAAAACATTCAGCTTTTAAGACCAGTGAACAGATTCATGAGTGCCCAGGAACTGTCTGAATATTCACAAAGAATGGCTAAGCCACAATAAATAAAGCAACCTGCATTTAGCATTTTCATTTGTAAAAGTATTTCTGAACTCGCATTTGTTTGTTTGTACTTTTGTTACCATTTGCCAGCTCTATAAACAAAAGATGTTTTCCAGGGCTAACACTCAACTCATTTTACTGTTTGCATTCCAATAGTACCTAAAAACACCCAACACAGATCATAAGCTAATACACTGCCCCCAAAACCGGAGTGTTTGATCAACACCCTGGCATATCTGTTAATTTTCAGACTTTTTTAGTCTGGTATCTAATTCATGCCAAAGAATGTATGAAAGCATTCACTGAACAGACACATAGCATTCAACCAGTCATAACTGCCGAGTTTTTAAACTGCAGAAATAATGGCCTATGTTTGTAAATTACCAAATCATATTAAATACCAAAAATGTGAATGAGTTGATTACTTATTCAGTCTTCCTAAAAGGAAAAAAGTTTCCTTTAAAAAAATGAAAACCAGCCTTCTGATCTAAAGATAAGGCTGCTTCTCTCTTTAATAAACACAATAAAATGGTGCAGACATTTTTATTCCCTATAAAAATATTTTACAGTAGAATTTTATACTTAATTTATTTGTAATAGCTATACTGGTTTGCTCTTTCTTCTGGCTTTAAACTTTATGGCAGTTTTCATTTTGTAATTATAATTCTCCACTTTACATTACAAGTAAATCATTTAGAGCAGTTAATTTTACTGATGTTGTCATTATATAAGAAGTCAGAAACAAACACATTATTTTAATTACTCTTTAAGCACTTGGCATCCTCGGCACATCGGTGTGGAAGTAAGTTGTCGGATGGGTGCCCACACTATTTTATTTATTGAAGTGATTTTTCCCTTGTATGTAGCTGTAATATAACTAACCAAACAATACGTGTTGTACAGATATAGGCTTGGTATTTTCAACAGCTATTTACATCAATAAGCAAGTGCAAAATGCAAACAAACATTATTTAGATTGCAGAAAGCATCATCCTTGTAGCATCTCTTATTTTATTACCACTGTTCGTTGTTTGTTTCTCTTTTTAATACATAAGTATTATGTATTAAACTTATGCTAGTGATCTTTCTCCCATTCTTTAACAAAGTACCTACACTTTCCAAATGGACTGATTTTGTATCATTATAGTAATTATTATTAGAAAGGCAGCAAAACAGTGCTCTTTGAATCCTTTTTGACTGGTCCATCAAATACGACATCGACAAGGCAATAACAATTCAGAGGGCTGTGCTAGAGCAATAACAAAACTATAATACTTACATTTGCACATGTGGGGGCTGAAAACGTCCCTGGTTAATGTTGTAGAACGTGAAAGCCTGTGTGGGGTTGGAGCTGTACTCATCCACTTCAATGATGAGTCTGCTGTGCTGATGCCTTCTAGCTGCCATAATGTGGGACTGGGAGAAAGCCATGCTTGCACTGCGTCGTTTGGCTTTTTCAGGCGATCATATCTGCTATCTTCCTACATCGACGGAAGAAGACCATGACATCTCCTGACCTAATCAGCACACTCCCCTCCGAAAAACCTACAAGCAGATTGAAGAGATGGAGCATAACTGTTTGACAGTTAACCTGTTTGGAATTCGCTTTATTTAACAGCAGGTGAACGTGAAAGAGGGATATGGAGGGAGGGAGACACACAGCTCAAAGAACTCACCACAAATCTTTCCAACTCAGCAATTTGAGGAACGTACTTTCACTGGGGGTGGGAAGCAGGGAGAGGAAGTAAACTAAAGAACACAGGGGCAACTTTCTAAAGTATTTCAGACATTTAATACAAATCTAACAGTCAAGGCAGTCATTCTTCAGAATGGCATGTCAAATAATAATGTTTCTTCAACACAGTCATTTACTTTCTTTTTTTATTGCATTGCTGAATGTTTATTCCCCACCCTTATTCAAAACCCTCCCCCACCAAACCTGAAATTTAATATATACAAGTGTGCACAATTAAAATGCGAGTTAATTAAACAAGAACCAGCTTAACCAATTCTTCAGAAAGTCTGTGCCATTTATTAAGGGGAAGCATTGCAAGTGGTTGTTCTTTACATCCTAAGATAGGGAGCAAACGGCCTTCTCCGCACCAGCTCCTGGTTTTATAGTATCACTGAAGGAACTCCTGACACAAACACCCTCTTCAAACACGCTCTCTTCTCAGTCAGCACTAGTCCAACAGTCCGGATTCACTGGAAAAGAAAGTGATTCAAAGGCTAACGCGGAGTTAAATGTTACTAAATATTAAGAAAGTAAAATCCATACAGGTTTTATGTTTGGGAATAAATTTTTCCCTGAAGGTTATGCAAGCCGAGAACAGCAGCACTGAAAATGGGCAGAGGAACAGCAGAGTGAAACCAAGTGGAATGCAAAGAGTATCCCCTAGAAACAGCAAAAAGTAATTTAAATGTGAATTTTACTTTTATTTCCCAGTTTTAATAAAAAATGGATTATAAGCTATAAAGGTGGGTATTTTTACAGTATAATCCTGCATCCTTTTTAAAAGTTGTCTGCCTTAAATATTTACTTTCATGCCAGCGAGGGCTCTTTTCTTCTAGGGAATATAAGTAATCTGCTTCAGAAGATGCGTTTCATGAAAAGCCATGCTAGAATGCAGCAATCCACTTGGTACGTGCAGTTTCTGGAAAGCAAGACTGCGAGTATTTTATGTGACCTTGCTGATGTGCCTTACTTCATTCTGAAGGGACCACTGCCAAGAGTGATGGATGAGGGAGGTCTTCACAGTCACTCAAATTTTTAAAGCTATTTACAGGTACTTCCCTCCAATTCAGTTCTAGCGGCAGTCAAGCATCTAAGCATCTTTAAAAATCTGTGCTTCAGTCCTTTGCTTAACTACTACAGATGTTAAGCGCTCCAAGAAGTGGTGGCGTATTTTTGTTTTGGGAAATCTTGTCCTTAGGAAACTGAAATGAGAGCTTCAGCTCAGTTTTGTTACTTGCTGAATGGCTGTAAAATGATGACAACTTGCTGTCACTAACAACCCGCTGGAAAACAGTCTGAGCATAAAAGAGCAGATTCCTTCATGCCCTCCCCTCGAATTGAGTGGTAAGGAAATGCTAGAATAACAACAAAGAAAATTTGGGATTTTAAACACTCTCAGATGCCGCGTTCAGGCTACGGAACAAGCAGCAGCACAAAGGAATGTGCCAGAGCAGGGGGAGGGATGGGAGGCACGATCCTTGTAAGAATAATCAAGTACAAATTGCTGCATTTAGGAAATAAGAAATTATGATGGCAGATGTGAAGAACCCTCCCTGAGGAGCTTCCTATATTAAATGATGCATTCGTAAAGAAGTTTGAATAGGCAAGGTCAGAGATTTTATAGGGGGCAAAGTGTTCTAAGTGAACCTACTTCTGTTTGAAAGAAACTATTACAACTGGTGACCTCTAGAAATACTCTCCAGTAAGATTAATAATTTATAATTCCACAGCTCTACATAAGGATTTCAAACTACCTGAAAAACACAGTGTTTATCTTATAATTCAGGGACTATGCCCACTGTACACACAACTGAACTGCAGTTACGAAGAAGTTAAGGCACTGCCTTAGGGACCTACCATCTCCCTTTGGCCTTCCTAAGTTCCCAGGAACTCACAGCAGCTGAGGAAACACCTTCTGTCAGCCTTCTCTCCGAGTCCTGTCCTTTATGACTTCTCTCAGGTTACACACCAAATCTGCTGCAGAAACAGCAGATGTATGATGTATGCAGGTACCCCAAAGCCCACTCTTAAGCTGCGCTTCCTCTTTCTGGGTAAGTGGGAAGTATCACTTACCAACACAAAGTAACTCAAAAGAACAAATTTGTTTGCAAACAGAGACAAACCACTGCCAGCAGCACGCTGCTTATACACCTTTTAGTGCTGAAGAGTTCTTTTAAGAAAGGAATCAACTCTTGCACATGGGAGAGTGTATGAATCACGCTATTAGGCCAGCTTGAGACGATGCTGACCACAGGCATTCAGCAAGAAGTTCACCAGATAAACACGTAGAAAACGGGAAGATAACGTATTTCATTTGAGGCAAGAAAAAAGAAAAGGGAAAAAAAAAAAAAAAAAGAGATGCCACAGCACTGCTAAGCCTTCTGCCAAATGACAATCACCAACGTCAACCCTGGACACATGAAAAGCAGTCAAGACTGGAAAAGAAAGAGCCAGATCCTGCAATAAAAATAAAATAACTAGCAACCATATGAATAGCCTGTGCTAAACAAAAATCAGACATGTAACACACATAATCAGTAAGCATAATTCAAAAGCAAGCTTAATTCAAGCTCATTTCAGAAACACACACAGATGTCTTTGAACCTTACCTTTCAGTCTAGGGTTTTCTTCCTGCATAAGTGGTTGGCTGACTACTAACATTCTTGGTGTTCGACAGAACAAGCTGTCTCTTTCCAGCTTGACTGATAACCAGACTGACACCCATTACTCCCCTCTTTCTGTTTCCATTTTCAATAGTCCCCCAAATCGTAACTTTTTCTCTCTTTAAATATTCTGAAATCTCTCCCTTTCCCAAACCAGAGGATAAAATGCAGCAGGGAAATAATTATCTGCTTCTATAGCATGCAAGTTTTAAAATTATATGCCCAGCATTAACAACACAGAGCATTAAGACTCAAATCCCCACAGCAACAACATGCTAACCATCCTCTTCCCCCAGACTTATGGAGCTGCGGGATGTCTGCCAGGGAAAAACAGAGAAATGTAAAAAGGACTGCAAGAACATGAATACTAAAATAAATATCACAAACCTGGCTGTTAGAATCACAGACTGAGAAAAAGCTATTAAATCAGCTAAGCCATCTTCTTACCGATGGCAGGAAATGTTCTCCATACATTATTTTGCTGCTGCTTTCTCCAGCGTGTGTTCAAATGTTCACAGAGCTCTGACCCAAAGCCCACTGTGTACAATGGACACTGCTCCATCATCTTCAGAAGGCTCTGCATCAGGCCATAAACTATGTGGACTGCAATCTCTCTACTGAGGAACTGCTGGACAAGGCAGGTGCTTGAACCCAGACGTATATTTAACTGCTTCAATGAGGTCCTCAAATAAATCTTCGTGTTAAGATTTTTTTTACTTTTTCAGCCTGAAATTTCTGGTATTTTCATCTCACAGCCTTCCTGTATAGCTGGCATAATTATTTCTCTCTTTTACATGAATTTTCCAGCCTATTTATGCATCCGATTTCTCTATTTTTCCATTTTCAAGCCAACGTTTTATTTTAATCTCGCTTTTTTACTCACAGATTCTGCTTTATTCTATGTTCATCCTTCAGTTCACTCTCACATCCATTCTTGCTATATCTCACTCCATTGTCCCCACTGTTCCCTCCAATATCTACCCTTTGTCTCAAGACTAAAAATAACACTGAGATTTCTTGAAAATTATTCCAGCAATAAAAAAAATATGAATCTAGACTTGAGAACAACATGGCCCAAGCAGATGTCTCTGAAATAATAATTAGAAACCAAGACGAAATACTGGCGATGATGATGATAATAAAAAAGAAGTTATAAATCTAGACAGAAAGCTGTGAAGGAGTTATCTGTTGAGCAATGAACTTCAGTAGGTTACAAAAAATCTGGTGGTCAAGAAGCACAACATGGCAATAGCATGCTCCAGCAAGAGTTGAAGAGAGGCAGCTGCCAGATTTTGCACTAATAACAGTGAGATAACCTAAAGAAAGAAGAGGATGCTGGAACTTTCAGCAGAACCAAGACCAGTGGCAAAGAGGCAGCTACAGAAAAAGTGTTAGTTTTGTTCAGAGAGTCTGACAAGCCGGGATTTGGGGAGGCAATGAAGAAATGAAATGTAGTATTAAAAAAAAAAAAAAAAGAAAGCTGTATTTTTTCAGGGAAAGCAAGTAAGACAACAGCAGTAAAATAAAGAAGCACGTGAGAGTTTGTGATAGACCACATAGTGACACGGTTGCTTCTTGTGCAAACCTTGGATACTGTTAACCAGAAGCCCTTCCAAGAGCTTCATCAAAGGTTCACGTCTTCCCCTATACTGCACTACGGTGCTCTTCATAAACTGCCAGGTAATCCTCTATCCGGAGAAGTTAAACCCCATAAAAGTGCCACAGGGTATTGTGCAGCAATGGTCCCAATTGTCATAGTAACATTCCTCTAACCCCTAGTGACTGGCTTCATTACCACAAATTACTACTTTTCTTTTAACCCTCCTGCAAAAAGCTTGTTATAGACTTACAAGTGATAAGCGAACATACTGGAATCAGCAAAGCAATCGCTCACTATGAGAAATAGGCTGAAAATGCTAAAGGTTTTTTGCAGTCTAAAATACCCATTTCAGATAGAAGCCAATCAATGGAATTAGCCTGCTATCTTTGTTCAGTTCTGCCATCAGGAAATGAATACTGAAATAATCCTAAAAAGGCATTATTCTGTGGGAAAGGATGAGCCAGGCAAACCACTCTGCAGATGAAAGCTTTTCCAAAGGGATACACTCTCCTCTTCCTCCTCTTCATTTTCTGAAACAGAATGCAAGTCCTGGCAAACCAAAACCACTGAGTCTCCCCTTACCAGACTGGTTTGGACCCACTTGACAAAGGAGGACCTTAAAGTGAAGGCAGCATAATCACATGCCATTGAGACACTTGTAGATTTTAAGGTCGATCACGCACATTTCTACTGATGGAATCATCAGGCTTCCTAAATGAACACAATTTGCCGTGCACAGAAACATTTCCCATTGCATTTAAAAAATAAACAAATAAAACTGCTATGTATTGAAGTGAAATACGCACTTATGAAGCCCCTTTCTCCCAAAGCAAAGACTTTATCTACCTGCAATCTGTGTCAGTGAGAACTACACAACAGCATTAAAAAAACCAAAAGACTCCTCATGAATAACTGAATTACAATCTTATAACCTGTGGTGCCATTTCAGGTGTTTGTCGCCCTTACAAACCTCCCAGAGCTCTTCGCGATGAATGTAGTGACCTAGAAATCCTGCCAGGAAACCTCACCCTACTTCAGCTAGAGAAGCAGTATGGCATTTGAGCACATTATTAGTTTTCCTAAATGCCAGTTTAGCGCTGGTGAAACACGCCAGGGTGACAGCCTTCGTGCCCACAGCCCTCCATCCCCGGCACTGGCCGAGCGTGCAGAGGGCTGGCACCCGGCCCTGGCCACCTCTCTGCCTCAGGCCACCACCACCAAGACCACGCCAAAGGGCAGCCCTAACTTCACATCCACACAGGCTGAGAAATCCCCGGGTTTAAGCAGCAAATAAATGTACAAATGGGGGCAAGTTCTGTAACGCAGATTTATCTCCGCCAAAAAAAAACCAAACCCACAAAACTACAACAGAATGTGCTCAACCGATCCATTCTGTGAGGACCATGAGATGGCAACATACACTGCTCCATCTGCTCCTCGGCCATAGTGTGGAGGTATATCGCTGTGCAAGTTTGTAAAGTTGTCTTAAGGTTAAAAATGGGAATAAAACCTTTACAGATGCCTCCTTACCATTGTTCTTACTATGGATTTTACAGTCCTCATCTGGTACGTAGAACACATATGCTCCACTACAGTATTTTCAAAAACCTTTGCCTATGGTGTATTTTTAATTGAAAGAGATCTTAAGCACCCCATCTTTCAGTCTGTTCTCTTCACTGGCTTCTGCTGAAAGAAGTTATATCATCCCCTTGATTTATTAAGGGGACTCTTTGGGCAGTCATTTTAAAATACATCTGAGATGGCTTTCTGTGCCAGCAAATCTAAATTTGCTGACTGTTATCAGTTAAATGACACTCAGTTCTGTGACTGTACCTTTTCCCTGGAAGTCAGAGCTATTCCCACCCATATAACCAAAACCACGGGGCCTAATTCTGAGTTACTTGTACGCCTCAAAATCTTACTGACTTCAATGAGACAAAACGCAAGATCTATCCTCTTCTGTTTAGAATCTCCTATTTCACCTATCAATGAATACTTCAGTCCCTCATCATTATATATCACATATTTGATAACTGCAGATCTACAAGGCACTGAGCAATGTGCTTTGTAACATGAAAAAATTCAGCAACTTAAATAAGACCTTGTATTTCTAATTACAATTACCTTAACCTGCATTAGAAACAAAAAAGAATCAACAAAATCCCCCAAGCTATTTCTCACCATGCTAAAACACACATCATTGTTCTCCTTCGCTGATTATAATGACCTGTCAAACACAGTATGACAAAATTCTTCACTGAAATTATTTTTTTCTTCAAATTAGCTTTCTTCCATTGCGCTCAAACACAAATATTATATACGCTTCTCTCATTACTTTATTTATAAAGAACACTAGCATACTTGTTAGTTTTAACTGTCATAAAAAAATATATAGACACATCAAGTAGGAAATTAGATAAATTATCTGTCTTTTGGAACTATGCCCTAACATCCACTTCTGCAGACTTCCCTCCAGAAATATACTGTACCTACTACATGCCAAAGTTCTGACCTGACATCCAGAAACAGAGATAGATGAATGAGTCCAGAAAACACAAAAAATTACACATTTGCCTATGAAATATAATTCTGCATATATTTAAAGTGGTTACCACTTAGAAGCCTTCTTAGCTAGTCTTATTTTGAATGATGATTGTATGATTTTAAATTACTTTTTCTCATTTATCTACCTAGCTTCCCAAAACTAAAGTAGTTGAATATTCTATTTATGAAGATTTAATTTTATTTTGGCTCTTCAGTAGTATCATTTTCTGAATCAAATTCTCATCCATACAAATAACCACTCATTTATTTCATTTTAAAAATAAACACAACCTAATAATATTGCTTTGTTTTCACCCTAAACTTCCACTTTACAATATATTCAATACATTTTAGACTTCAACACTACAATACTCTAAGACTTAGAAATAGCCTGAACATTTGTCAAGGCTAAATGCATTATTGTAATCCTACATACAATCTTGCCTGAATGTATAAAACATTATCATATTTGGATAAAACATTTAAATGGATAGATTTTTCTTAAGTAAAACTAAATCTTTTCCCCGAAAATAAACTGTTTTGGCTCAATATTACCTGTATTTATCCCTAAATTTCTGCCAAGGTAGCTAATCTATTTAAGTAATTACTTCTAGAGAAGGAAGTTTTAAATAAGTATCTAAAACCCAGAAAACTGATTCTTCACTCTAAAATTTTGCCTTCATCTCTGGCAGTATTTCAAAATCTACATTACTGAAAATCATGAGTGTACATTCATAGAAGACAAATTACAATTCCCAAAATGATAATACTCATTCTATGGGAAAATAGCTAAAAATACAGGTTATGTGGGAAAATGGTCCAAAATGGACACTCCAACAGGAGTAAATTAGGGTTGTGGGGATTTGATTCTACGTTTCAGCCTGCAATTTGGGTATGTCATCTGATTAAGCTCTTGAATCTCTTAAAATATTATTTACTGAGAAGAAGACTGTGTAAATACTGAAACATTATATATTTAAGAAACAGTTTGGTTTCATTTTTAAGTGAAGAATGTTCTTTTTCTTCACTCTTTTGTGACAAGTGGCCTCACACTCATTTCCTAGCCTACATCTGTACAAGTCCTGCTGGGTCAAGTCCCACTTTCCTGCGACACATATTTTAGTCAAACCGATTTCAATGGAAATCGTGTATAAATGCACAGAATCTGACCAATGTGATCGTTCATGCATATCTGAGGGCAGAATACATCCCATCTGGTTTAGCATGTTCGCTCTGATACCACTATTACATCAGAATATGTCAAAGCCTAACACTGAGGAGAGGATTATTTTAGTAGACAGTTCAAGCAGCTTTCATGTAAGCATTCAAAGTCAGTGTTGGTCACCAGCAGTGCTAAGTCTGTGAAATTTCTATTGCCAACGGTCTCGTCCAATTTCAGAAAGAAATCTAACACTGACACCTCTTGAAAGGCTGTTGATCTCTATGTCAATAAACAAGATCGGAAAATAAAAGTGACCGACCTATTCCCGTAGTTCAAGATGAATGAAATGCCAAAGTACCAGCACACAAAGATATATAAGGTGGAATGCAGAACACAGCTTACATGTAAGTATATTTATAGTGATGCTACTTCTGAGATCAGTATACCTTTTTCTATTAAGTCCTGAAGTTAAATTATAAAATTAATCAAGCAAATACTTAACAGCTACAATTTTTTCTCTTAGACACAAAACTTTGAAAATTAAATATACTGTCCTATTTATTGTTTCCACTTTTCACTCACTTAGCTGCATCCATCCCATTGAAATCCTTCATGTCATCTGATTAATGTTCAGGGAAGGAGTCACTGTTTTTGTTCTGTTTATTTTTCCAGGTATCCTGCCCAGAACTGATAAGAGCTAAAATTACTCAACAGTTGTTTGGCCCACTCACTCCTCCTACCCATAAAGTCATGTCCACAAAGAGCTCCCCTATATGGTCCACATGAAACAGAGACAAAGGCAGCTAAAGACTTTCCTTCAAAGAAGAAGAGAGGAAAGATAGTGTAGGGGAAGTCCCAGACGCACAGTCCTGAGGGGGAGCGTTTCAAGTCAAACACCTCTGGATATTCTTCAGACCTAAAAACCAGATCCTACTGATTAGCAAAGCATCCCGTCCTACTGTGCCTTTCTCACACTGGGATGCTTCAAATCACTGCTCTCCCTGAAGCTGAAGAGGCTACTCATGAAAGAAAGAGGATTCAGGAAAAGAGCTCAGGAGAGTGCACTCACGGTACCCCCCCGGCAGCCAGGCCAGCTCAGGTGGAAGCTATCACCCTGCAAGACATGGCACGGGCTGTGCCAAGCGACAGGAATCGCTGGCCAACAACTGGGCTGGCTGCCTCCGAACTGTGACTCCGAGCCGCTGCACATCAGCTGATTCGCCGGCTGCTTGAAGGACTCTTTTGAAGATTTTATTTGGCCCAACCACAAATTTTCATGCGATGCACAAAATGCTAAAACAAAGCCACACAGTTCAAGGGGGAAAAGCAAAGGGAAATCAAAGCGAAAAAAACACTTAGGAGGAACGTATCAAAGTCGTGAAATGAACCCACTATACATTTTTTGGTTTTCTTTTCCCTTCCCTCTTACCTATCAACCTGGTGAAACCAGAACATTTTTTTTTGGTGTTGCCAAATCCGAAGTTTCCACTGAAACGTGTTGAAAACATGTTGAAGTTGACATTTTTTTGTTGTTTTGGTTCTTGTTCAAGCTACTAGATGGTTAACTACTGGCACTAGTTGAGTTTTAATCCATCCCACCCCTGCCTCAATAGGCAAGGTATCTTGAACTTTACCAAAAATTACTCACACTAGGGATAAAGTGTTGGGGTGCAAAACTGAGATATATACCTTAAAACAGCAATACACTGACGATAAGCACTGAGTAAGAATTTTTTTTTTGTTTACTACCAATGAACCAGAAGAAAGGCTGTCCCACAAAGTTGAAATAATCCTAGAATTACTATTCATTATTACATGAGTATCCACAAACCAAATGAAATTCAGCAGCAAACTACGGTAGGCTCTATGCAACCATGCAGTAACAGAGAGTCTCTGCCCCAAACTAATTGCAGTCTCCAGAAACTCAACAAGGAATATGGGAGAAAAATAATATAGCAATGCAG
Organism: Calidris pugnax; assembly: GCF_001431845.1. Lineage (NCBI taxonomy): Eukaryota > Metazoa > Chordata > Aves > Charadriiformes > Scolopacidae > Calidris > Calidris pugnax. Next base: position 3,800,674 of record NW_015090825.1, read on the forward strand.
AGAAATGATGAGCACAATGGCAGAGCACTACATTCCTTCCATTTTCTTTTATGGAGAAGGAAAAAATAAGTGGGATCAGCGTCACAAAGAAGACATAAGCAGAGAGAAGATGGGATATGATGGAGTCAGTGAGAGGAGGAAAAAGGTGCTAAGAAAGAAAGTGGCATGCAGGATGTTTGAGCTCTACAGCATGTTAAGCGAAGTGATGCGACTGCGAGAGCTTGGCAAAGAGGGAGCTTGAGCAAAACAGCCAATTAGCAAAAGGCAGAGAAAAAACAGTCAAAAATATCAGCAACCATCGGGCTCCTTCGTATGCTGCTTGTACAGCTGCTCTGCTGGCTTCAGGCTGTGGTTGAATGGCAAGACCCTCACCTGGCACAGGGGAGGCTGGACTGGCTACATGGCAAAGGAACTGAATTTTAAAAGGTCGAAAGGGCATGCCACCTGAAAAACAGCTTTCAAAAAACTGATCTATGCTAAACATGGTAAGTCTTGGGTTTAGAAGAAATGTATAAATTAAAAATATATAACAAATAAGGGCAAACACTTGCAATTGAAATGTATTATACATACATCCTACACCTCCAAATCTGTGTAAAAAAGAAGACAAGTCCTTGTTACACTAACATGACTCTCCACAGTCACACACAATACAACATATTTAAATGACATTATGAACCCAATCTTACTCGCATGGTAAGTAATGGCATTTTAAATAGTGACTGAATAGAAAACGCTAAGCACTTTGTATCTAGGTTAGTGAAATGAATCCCAAATCAGTTATGACTGCAAGTTACTACATATATGCCGTGATGGTTATTTGTTAATTCTAATACAATTTCCACTGTCGTATCAAATCACAGCAAAGCTGTCACACTTGTTGACAGTTTCAACAATGAGGTCAAGCAGTGAGCAGTCAAAGGAATGAACTGCTTTACCCTCCAGAGGTGGCCACTGAAGAAGCAGGTGAATAGCCATTACCATATTAGCTCTACTCCTTTTTGCAACAGATCTTATATGGGACTGTCATTCTGCAACCTTGCCCAGCCATTACATTTATGTTATTTTCTTTGTAATAACATCAGTATGAAAAGATTACTTTCTAATAGGAAGTCAAAGGAGAACAGTCCAGTGACCCTGAAGGACTCCCTTAAACGACTCCTTAAATTACTATTACCTTGCTTATCTTTTGAAACATTAACCTAGAATATCCAGAATTTAAACAGAAGCATGTATTTAAGTTAGAAATAACAATTAGAGACCACTTGGCTCTCAGACACTCTCACACAGACCCAATTTATCTACGGACAATGATCACAGAATCCAAACTGGTGTATGATCCAGAACACCCAAATTAAAAGTTTCCAGCACTAAGTCTTATTCTGAGAGCTCAGAGTGTACGTTGTAATATTCTAATATGTCTTAATGTAACAGAAACATGTGAAAAGACTCTTCCTTCAGATTACCTTACACATCGACTCTTAAATTCTTCGAAGGAAGGTTCAGTAAGAATCAGACGGACTGCACTGATTTATTTTTACTGTGTTTATTAATCGTTTGAGATTGAAAGTGTTTTCATAGGCAAAAATATTAAAATTCTCAATTATAAATGCATTTTTTTATTTACTATTTGATATTGTTTCCATATGCCTGAAAAAAGAAACTGCCTGGATAATCGACTAAGCAGTTACTTGGTTTCAGGGGATTTGAGTCTCCTTCCTTGTAATTCAGTGGCAGAATTCTAGCTGACTTATAAAACAGTAACCTTTTTATACACCTCTACATGTTCTACTGTGTAGAAGAGCGCACTCCTGTGTAACTCTTCAGGTAAGGAGGGCTATACCTGAGGCAGATCTGATCATCATGGTTCCTGAAAGGACACTATACGAATATTTATTTCTAATTCCATATAATAAATGCAATTAAATAAACAGGATCACAAACAACACTATATTCTATGAACCACTAACTCAAAAAGCAGAAACATCAATGTCAGAATTGGCTATGTATGCCAAATCAGAACTCCAGTCCGCTTTACATTCCCGCTGACAGTTCCTGTAATGAGCACACAGCATTAAATAAAAACCATGACCTGTTTAAACAAAGATCAGAGCACCAGCTTTATCTTTGCACTCTCTCATGTTTGTTGTTTGGCATCACAAACTAATACCACAACAAATATCTTATTAATATGAGCTCAATATGTTTTCGTACAGGGCATGAGGGGTTTGCTCTCATCCACCAAGAAGATTTGTATATCTTTAAAATGGGCATTTTTCTTCACATGAACATGTACAGGTATTCTCAGCAGCTACTCTGCTTTAAATTAAACCAAAGGAAGGCAGGGAAAGAGGAGATGGAGGGAATAATGTACATGCAAGAAATTTTAAGATTCTTCTGTCTCAGATAGCTTGAGACAATGAACTAAACTGGAAGAGCCAAGCTAAAACTGTTTAAACATACCATTAAAATTTCATAGCTCATAATTAGCATCCATCAGTTCATGTATGTATCATACATGGGATAGCCACTACAATTAATGATTTCAAAAAAATCCATACGTAAAATAGAAATTAACTCCCCCTATTTGTGTAGTGCACTACCGGCAAATTTACAGTGCCTGGCATCATGAAACTATATATTACGAATGGGTGCAACACAGATTACCATTATATAATTATTCCTTAATTGGTCTTCTCAAAAGATATATTCTTTTTTGGTAGTCAAATTTCAGACACGCATCTTTAAAAGGTAGTCGTGTATTTTAAATATCTGATATTATTCTGAAAAACTGCAAATCTGGAGCTTCGTCAGGAGCCAATCACAAAGTTTAATAATCTTGCCTAGTTATCAGTTTCTCCAGAATATCCAAAACTCCTTTATATTAGTCTAAATTGCCTACTACGTTTCTTAAGCATTAACAGAAGTTGAAATGACTATCGATACCGTACATTAGCAGCAGATCTCTTAATTATGATATTGTCAAGGTATAGATTGTGCAAGCAGAAATCTTCAACTATTGATCTTCCGTCCAAGAGAATGGAATGTTTAAAATCTGTCTAGTTTCCCCATGTTTCCCATCTTTATCCTCTGCTATCCACAGGCAAGTATATGCATTTACAAATGTATTCCACGCCACGCATCTGAACGTGCAAAAGATAAAATGCGGTTACTAAAAAAGCAATGTATTAAAAGCGGTGAAATCCCTACCTAAACGTCCCAAAATCGTGGGGTTGTTTTTTTTTTTTTTTCCTGCCCCACCGCTCTGAGCGTGCTGGATACCGAAAGAACAGCGCGGTAAATTAGAGGAAAACGAGCAGGAATCCCGAAAAAACTTCTCGAACGGTTTCCTCCCGGAACAAAACTTTGGAGGTCACTAAAACCCTGTCGTTACGACAAAGGAAAGTTCTTCCATTTCCACCACCCCGGCTACCCGAGGGGAAGGAAGCTACCGGGGAAAGCGCACACGGATTTTCCTCGGAGTAGGGGGGGTGAAGAGGGGGGGGTTCCCTCCCGAGAAGACTCCGGCGGCGGCTGGTGACACCTGAACACGGACGAGGAGGGGGGATGAAAGCGGTGCCCGGGGGTGGCCGCTCGCCCTCCCGCTCCCTCGCTCGCCCTCCCGTAGCAGCCCCCAGCCTCCTCCGCGGGAACTCTGCGAACAAAAGTAACTTGCCGGCTGGCTGGCGGAGAGGCGCGGGGAGGGAAGGGGGCTCCTCTCAGCCCTTTGGCAAAGGCGGGCAGGGCAGCGGTAGCCCCTTTCTGTTCCCCGGGAGCGCGGTGACAGCCCTCCTTACCTCCGCACACCCCCTTCCTCACGCCCGGCGGCAGAGCAGCACGGAGCCGCCAGGAGCTCGGCGGCTTCTCCCTCCGCCTCTCTCCCGCTCCTCGGAGAAGCCCTTCCCCCCCAACCCACCACC